>NC_081192.1:56048034-56375534 GCF_902713425.1 Acipenser ruthenus
GCCATGGGTTCCAGCACTTCGCATTCCTCACATAATATGATCTTTTTTTGTTTTTTTTATTTGGGGTCCAAGGGCCAGGTTCGTTATAATGAAGGCCGTTATAGCGAGGGTGCACTATAATTACATTGTTTATAATTTGTTTTATATACACTTTATTATTTTTCCTTGTTATTTTTGTTAATAACAATAAAGGAAAACAACTCAAAAGTTTATGTTCTTAGAGGTCAATGAAATTTATCAATGAGAGTTTATCTTTGTCAATATGAACTTAATTAAAATACATTCAATATTGGAACATGCTCCTAAATCCAAAACTTATAGTGTTACAGTGGAATTAATGTATTTTAAACCTGCAAAAAAAGTGGTGGTTCTCAAATGATTTCTAGCATTTTTGTAGACAATTTTCCCCTCATGACCTTTGAAGTGACTTGGGTATGCCGTGGCCACCCTGTACAAATTTGGCACAATAGTTAATTCATCTTGTACAATACCCACCATCAAACTTGACCACAAGAATCACATAATAGTGTACAGTATGAAGCTATTATCAACAGCATTAGGTCTTTATCATCCGGAAACCAATATGGATGTAATGTAGGTTGTTTACAGTATTGTGGCAGGCTGGCTGTAGTGGTGGCATCAGACCAGAAACACACAGTCTAGATCATTTTGAATGACCTTTGCCACTCCTCCTATATGTTTGTGTCATCTGCAAATTTAACGAGTTTTCTTACTATACCAGAATCTAAATCATTAATGTAGATTAGGAATAGCAGAAGACCTAATACTGATCCCTGTGGTACACCACTGGTTATCTCGCTCCATTTTGAGGTTTCTTCTCTAATCAGTACTTTCTGTTTTCTACATGTTAACCACTCCCTAAGGAACCCAAGAAGGGTGAAAATCTAATTTGAAGAAAATCATCCAGGAGATGCAGCAGAAAAGGCATGCAGTAGTTATTAAGGAGGATCCAGCACAGTGCTTCTGACAGCCGAATGTCAGGCGAACAGAAAAGTAAAGTTTGGAACGCCACTGTACTCTGAAGAGGTGCCTGAGGGCATCTCAATGGGCATGACTTTAAATGTGTTTGATATATCGGCTTTAGCCAGTGTGACAGTCTGGCTCGCACGGACCAGGAAGTAGAAACCAAAACAATGGATGGGCGGTTGAAGCTGAGTGCAACGGCACTCAGCGTATTTAATAAACAAACAAATGATTTTAACAAAACACAAAACAAAAGGGCACTAGGGTCAAACGAATAAACAAACAAACAAATAAGTGTCGTGCTGGATAATCCAGCACGTTTTAGCAATTGTTTTTAAATGTTGTTCTTTCTCTCTGCTCCCCGTACTCTCCTCTCTACACTCAACCCCGAGTGCAGAGAGCTGCAGGTTTATATACTCTGGCCGAGGGATTAACTAGTTATCTTGTTACTCCTCGGCCAGAGTCTGCACGCGTTTGGTAAGGATGCATGACTGTCAGCTAGTTAAATAATCAGTAGCTGATCAGCCATGCATCCTCACAGGGTTTTTAAATATATAATAAAAGACGCAGCGCTTTTACCCGTGCCGCAAACAAAAATACAAATAATAATACATAGGGGCGGGACACTCCGCCACACATGGCCTTTTCAGCCACCTCCCCCCTTAGTCCCCAAAGTCCTGGTTAGCAGTCCCGGCGCACGAACAGGGGCAGCAACGGGCCAAAGGTGGCGGCCACGGTGGGATGTCCTCCTCCCACCCAAACAACTGTAGCGTCCCAGTGGACGATGCACAGGCCGGTTCCTCTGGCCAGAAAAATTTTGGGGGTGGTCTCCAGACCTGCCCCCCCTTCTTCATGGCCGGCAGCTCCCCTCCGTGGGGCTCCGGCCACCCTTTCTCCTGCAGCGAAATTGCTGCGGGGGAAACTGGTCTCCTGACCTCCCCCTTCTTCATGGCTGGCCGATGCGGAGAAACAGGCATCCTTGGGCGAAGCGAGGCAGGCATCCTTGAGCGAAGCGAGGCAGGCATCCTTGGGCGAAGCGAGGCAGGCATCCTTGGGTCAAGTGATGCAGGCATTCTTGGGCGATGCAAGGCAGGCATCCTTGGGCGGTGCAAGGCAGGCATCCTTGGGCGATGCGAGGCAGGCCGGCAGGGAAGCAGTCCTTCCCATGACGGTGGATGTGGCACCAGCAAGTATTCACCCTCTGCTGGTGGAGGTGGAGATGGAACCAGCAGGTATTCACCCTCTGCTGGTGGAGGTGGGAGGGGCAAGCAATCCTCCCACAGCGGTTGAGGCGGAACCAGCAGGTATTCACCCTCTGCTGGTGGAGCTGGGAGCGGTAAGCAGTCCTCCCAAGGCGCTTGAGACAGAACCAGCAGGCATTCACCCTCTGCTGGTGGAGGTGGGAGGGGCAGGCAGTCCTCCCACAGCGGTTGAGGCATAACCAGCAGGCATTCACCCTCTGCTGGTGGAGCTGGGAGCGGCAAGCAGTCCTCCCACGGCGCTTGAGACAGAACCAGCAGGCATTCACCCTCTGCTGGTGGAGGTGGGAGGGGCAGGCAGTCCTCCCACGGCGGTTGAGGCATAACTAACAGGCATTCACCCTCTGCTGGTGCAGGTTGTGGAGGTAGAGGCAGCTCCTGCTGCTCTGCTGCTGGCGGTGGAGATGGCGGAGGCAGAGGCAGCTCCCGCTGCTCTGCTCCTGGTGGTGGAAGCGGTTAAATAATCAGTAGCTGTGGCAATGTGCCCCGCCCCTGTGTGCATTTCTATGTTGTATGTTGCGTGTGGTGTCTTAATGTTGGTGTATAGATATGGCTGCACGGGATATAAATGGGTGTGTACAGCACAAGTTATTTAAAATGTATAATTGTATTTAGGCACGGGATTGCACATCACTTCACGTGCATTTAAAGTATATAATATGTGAGCATGAGGTTGCACATAATTAATTCACGTGCTGGGATTCAAGTGAATAATTAATTAGTAATTGAATCCCGGCACAACAGTATATATAGGTGCACGTTTCACTCACTCGGGGTTGTGTGTTCGTGAGTGGAGAACGGGTGTGGAGAGGAGGTAAAAACTGAAGTAAATAACAATTGCTATCGCGTGTTGGTAGGACCAGCACGATACTTGTTTGTTTATTTACTCACCGTGTTTGTTTGTGTGTCTGTCCGTGCACCGTTTGTTAAGTGTTAGTCCGTTTTGTTTGTCTATTTATTTTGGCGTAAAGTGCCGTTTTTATTTATAATAAACCGGCGCAAGCAAGCGTCTTCATCATTTCATTTCATCTGTCCTGTGTGTTATTAATTTCCTGGATCTGACGGCACCACTCAGCCTGCCGTGTGACAAGGGCATACCTTGCAAAATGACCCGGTGTGAACAAAAGGAAATATATAGAAATAATATGTACAGCTAAACGTGTCTAAGTATCTTATAGGAATGAAGTCAGACCATGGAAATCCACACCTGTGCTGGAGAAACATTGGATCAAGGGACTTCTTGTGGAAACAACTAGAGCGAAACCTAGTACAGAAGCTGAATCCTGCTGGGAACGTGTGGATATGCTGGACATGTACTAGGTGATTTCAAATATGGAATGTACTTTGATAGAAAAATGAAGTGTTAGAGGTTTTTTGAAGGAAGGAAAAGAGAGAGTATCCTTGTATTGTCAGTAGATGGCTCTCTTGCTCCATGAAATAGGTCAGTCCACTCTGTTTTTAGATAAAACATTTAATTAGGTACTTAGTGATCTGGGAATTTCTAAAAAAAATATATAATGAACGATTTACCGCTTGTATATCTTATGTTCAGAAAGCATGACGCTTGATAAAAAGCACCATTCCAGCTAAAAAGTGAACGTTAATCACACCTACAAATTTATGTTTCCAAAAACAAGATAAGAAAGGGATTATTTGCAACATATAAATTAACATTAAAACTTAGCAGCTAAGGTCTTAAGAAAAAACCTGTCTCGGCTGGATTTTGTATGAACAAAGAACAGGGTCAAGCCTAGTTCAGTCATTATAAAATATATACAAGTTGAATCTTAGAGGGATTCACCAAAGAAATAAAGTGATATTATAAATTCTAGGAGCAACTGTTAAACTGAAGTAAATTAATTAAAAGTTTATCTTACAATGCCACAAAGTGAAAAAATTAAAAAAAAGGTTCAGTGCTAATTGACACTGTTTATAGTTGATAATGGTCAAAGAATAGAAATTAGACATTAGAAGGTATTATAAATTAATAAAATAAATGATCAACCCCTTTTTCTAGACAGCATGATATTTGAAACTAAAAATAATTATTTGATTTCATAAGATTAATAATATGTTATTATTATTATTATTATTATTATTATTATTATTATTATTATTATTATTATTATTAATAATAATAATAATAATAATAATAATAATAATAATAATAAGTATTTGCTATAATAAGAAAACATATTATTTAAAACTGACAAGTATTATTGCTTGTTCATGACTTTACTGTATTGATAAGAAGATTAAAAGCTAGAGTAGTATTCGATTTAATTAAATGGGAAAGTGGTACAGTTTCTTTCTCCTTCTATTGAACAACAAGACCTTGAATTATAGAATATAAAAGGTGTTGTGTTATGTTTTTGTGTTAAGTTTTTAATAATATACTATAATGTACCTTGTTGTTAATCCACTATACTATTGTTTAATGATGGTAGATGAAGTCCTTATAATGTGGTTCTTTGAAACTGCTGCATTGAAAAAGGGGCCTCTCTCCTTATCAAGATGTACGGGCTGTAGAGAAAGGAGGGGTGTCCTTGAGTTCCACTTCAGCAAAAGCTGCACATTTTGCAGATTCGGAACTTAAGGTTTATGGAGTTAGTGGTTAAGCACAGATAAGAATATATCTTGAAATAATATGCAAAAATTATAGCTTAACAGACATTGATAGGTCATATATCTAAAAAAGTGTTTGCACAGACTCTGGCCTTTGAAAAAACAAGAGACTGTGGAAATTGATGGCAATAGCATATAGTCAGGTACAGGTCAAAGCCTGGTTAGTGCATCTTTTAAGGGATAAAAAAATTGTAATGAAAACTATTACCACTTAAACTTAGTGAAACTAATTGACTTAAATACTGTATGAGACCATCTTTTGTCAAATACCCTGTTAGACAATGGTATATGGAATCAAAACTGACTCATTAACAAAATGATGAAACAATATGAGGTTAAAAGAAACACATACCTTTAATTTAGCAAAATATAATCAATTAGAGATGATGTCACATATTAAGAACATCTCTTATATATAACACATATAAAAATAGTGTTTTGCATGCACATATAACAGTAGTGTTTTTATATTATATTATAAACCTAGATCCTGTGAACCTTGGTTCACTTGACTTTTCAGATAAAGGAGGGGCTCGGAGGAAAGCAAGGAGTGAGATCATAAACTTTGGAGTGAGACAAATGTGAAGTCTTGAATATATTGAGTACATGACACCTATTAATTCTGAAAAGTTAGTCCGGATCTTTTGAAAACTATTATTTGTAAAAGGAATAGGAGCTGTCTCAACAGATTGAGTGGATTTAATTGAGGCGTCCCATGTATTCCAATGAGACGAAAAACCTATAATACTCCTAAGTAATTACAATGGAGTACCACACTCATCCCAGACAGGGTAATGTGGTCCATCTTCTGCATGCCTACACAATTGAGCTGATTGAACTCCGTTTCATTTGCCTGGTGAAGACAGTCATATTCCTTTACGATTTATATTAAAGGGTAAGCATTAATCAATTATTATTTTATCTCACATGCTCACGCTATGTTTAGAAAATAAGAGAGTATTTTGTTGAATGTGCTGAAATAGACCATTGGGTACTTTAGGTGACGTGTTCTTGGCCTGCTTGTCGGCCTTAAATACACACATATATATATATATATATATATATATATATATACTGTATATGTATTAAAGTGTTAACGTTGATATCTGTTAAGACACTGGACTGCCCAGTGCGTCTGTCAGCTGGGGATACGAAGTAGCCTGTAGCTACTCTATCCAATATTTAACCGTTAATAAACTGAACGAGTACTAATCATACTCCGATTCGTAAAAATCTTTAAATACATGAGTCTGTCAATTTCTTGGGTACTACATTACTCATCTGGATATATTGCGGGTCAAGAGCATAATAAAAATACCCCACAAGGAGTAGTACCATCTCTGTCCTCCTAACGTCTCCCCTGAGATAAGAGTGTATGCTGAGCAAAATAAAAAGAGTACGTAAAGAAATCTGAACCCTCAGAATTCGTGACAGAGGAGAACGGAGCACTATGGGGGCCTGCTGGACACCCATAGTGGCCAGGGAAGTCACTGCAGGGGCCTGCTGAATGCCTGCAGTGATGAGGGGGTGTAACCAGCACAACGCAGAAACAAACAAAAGGCAGCCAGTGTTCACTGTGAGTGAGGCGACAGCGTGGGAGAAGTACGAGTGGACAAGTACAGCGCAGTTAGAAGCAGAAAGGAGGAATTACATTTTTAAATTACATCTTGAATTGCTTTAATCAGAAAACATTGCAGCTTAAAGTCTAACAGCTGCATGTCTTTTTCTGATAACAAGCTGATTCAAATTCCGTGCCGTACTGAGACACGGGGGAGGGGCGGAGCTCGCAGCACAACACAGAAACAAACAAAAGGCAGCCAGTGTTCACTGCACATGGATTAGGGAGTGGTTAACAGGTAGAAAACAGAAAGTACTGATTAGAGGAGAAACCTCAAAATGGAGCGAGGTAACCAGTGGTGTACCACAGGGATCAGTATTAGGTCCTCTACTATTCCTAATCTACATTAATGATTTAGATTCTGGTATCGTAAGCAAACTTGTTAAATTTGCAGATGACACAAAAATAGGAGGAGTGGCAAACACTGTTGTAGCAGCAAAGGTCATTCAAAAAGATCTAGACAGCATTCAGAACTGGGCAAACACGTGGCATATTACATTTAATAGAGAAAAGTGTAAAGTATTGCATGCAGGCAAAAAAATGTGCATTATAAATATCATATGGGAGATACTGAAATTGAAGAAGGAATCTATGAAAAAGACCTAGGAGTTTATGTTGACTCAGAAATGTCTTCATCTAGACAATGTGGGGAAACTATAAAAAAGGCCAACAAGATGCTCGGATATATTGTGAGAAGTGTTGAATTTAAATCAAGGGAAGTAATGTTAAAAATTTACAATGCATTAGTAAGACCTCACCTAGAATATTGTGTTCAGTTCTGGTAATCTCATTACAAAAAGGATATTGCTGCTCTAGAAAGAGTGCAAAGAAGAGCAACCAGAATTATCCCGGATTTAAAAGGCATGTCATATGCAGACAGGCTAAAAGAAATGAATCTACTCAGTCTTGAACAAAGAAGACTACGCGGCGATCTGATTCAAACTTTCAAAATCCTAAAAGGTATAGAAAAATGTCGACTCAGGGGACTTTTTTGACCTGAAAAAAGAAACAAGGACCAGGGGTCACAAATGGAGATTAGATAAAGGGGCATTCAGAACAGAAAATAGGAGGCACTTTTTTACACAGAGAATTGTGAGGGTCTGGAACCAACTCCCCAATAATGTTGTTGAAGCTGACACCCTGGGATCCTTCAAGAAGCTGCTTGATGAGATTCTGGGATCAATAAGCTACTAACAACCAAATGAGCAAGATGGGCTGAATTACCTCCTCTCGTTTGTAAACTTTCTTATGTTCTTATGTTAATAATTAATTGGTAATTGAATCTCAGCACAATTGTATATATAGATGCACGATGCACTCACTCAGGGTTGTGTGTTCGGGAGTGGAGAACAGGTGAGAGAGAAGGAGATATTTATAAAAATAACAATTGCTATTTCCTAAACAATTGCTAAACAATTTCTTATGTTACAATTGCATGTTGGACAACAGTGGCGGGTGTCGAAACCCCGGGATGGATCGCGGGAGCAGCCGCGCCTAACTGTAAAAACAGTCTCTGGATACAAATGCTCAAAACTGCTGATGAGCAGAAAGAAAAGCATTTCACGGAGAAAGGATCACTATGAGGGCCTGCTGGAGGCCCATAGTGGCCAAAGAGGTCACTGCAGGGGCCTGCTGGATGCCTGCAGTGAGGGAAGGTAACCTGAAAGGTTATAGTTGGAGCTAGAATGCTCAGTAACTGCTGAATGAGCCTTTGATTGACAGGTGCTGTGGTCCCGCCTTCGGAGTTTTCCAGATGTAGACGTGCTTCGTGGAGATGCAGTCGGTGCAGGGAGAGGTGTTTCAAGTCCACTTATAATAACTGGTACTGGGCTTGTTTTTTGAGAGTCGTGTGTTGGAATTTGTAGAAACACCCATACTGACATGGGTTGGGCTTGTTTTGTCGTGAGACTTGGCAACACTGGGGTTGTAGAGCAATGATCTGTGCTGACGTCATAGCACCTGCAACGGGAAGGATGCTGCAGAGAGAAATAAAGTAAACAAATTCTAAGTGCTGTAGATTTGAATGGGATGTTGTTGCTACTGGGGATTGTCCAGTCTCTGATGTCAGGAGTTGCGGAGGAACGAGTGGCCAGGCGGGAGCCACGGCAGACATGAGAAGCAGACATCTGGGCAGAGAAGTTTGGAGTGGTAAATACCGCTGACCAAAGTTGTCGTGGAGTTGGCCCGGGAAGGGCTGGTTGAGCTGGTTGAGTGGATCTCGGCTCTGGGGAAACGGCAAACAGATCATTATCTGATGAAACTGAAAAATCCAGAATGCTGACCATGATGTGTGCATTTACGATGAAATCGAAACGTAACTGAGAGGTAAGTGAAGAGAGTATTTATAGTGCTAACAATCTTAATTAGCTAATGTGTAAATTGAATGATTTAATTTGGTGACGCGGAAATTGGTGTCTGACCCTCCTCCCGAACTTTAAGTATAAATTGAATATGTTCAGAGGATTAAGATCTAGTTAGAATTTGAGCAGCAGAGTTCTGAACATACTGAAGCCTATTGAGAGCATGTTTTGAAGCACCAGCAAGCAAGGCATTGCAGGAGTCAAGACATGAGGAAAAAGGTATGCACAAGTCTCTCAGCATCAGATAGAGATAGAATAGGTCTTAAACGGGCTATTTACGTAGGTGAAAAAAAGACACCTTGGTGACATTATTAGACAAGGATCAAAGATAACATAGAGATTTCTAACTTCAGAACGTGCGCTAATTTCCAGCCCATCAATGACCAAACTGAAGCTGGCCAATTTACTCAATTGACGCAGAGAGCCAAGCAGCATAACCTTTGTCTTATTACAATTTAGCAGCAAAAAATTGTTGCATCCAAAATTTAATTTCTGTCAAACAGTGTGAATGTACAGAAGTAGCTATTTTTGTGTCAGGTTTAGTTTGTAAATAAAGTGTCAAAGAGTGTCATCAGCATAAGAATAAAAACTAACTCCATGGCGCCGAATTATCTGGCCAAGTGGCAGCATATAAATGTTAAAGAACAAGGGCCCCAGAATAGAGCCCTGTGGAACACCTGTGAAAACCGGACTAGAATTGGACGAATAACCCCCCATCGAAACAAGTTGCTTCCTGTCCGACAGATAGGACTTAAACCAGAACAACGCAGTGCCAGAGATGCCACAAAGGTCTCCAGACGGCTAATAAGTATTTCATGATTAACAGTGCCAAATGCGGCAATAAGGTCCAAGAGGATCAAGCTGGAAAATCCCCTAGAATCCGCAACCATAAACAGATTGTTACCACCATTACAAGAGCTGTTTCTGTACTGTATAAAGGTCTAAGTCCTGACTGAAGAGGATCATAAAGATCCTGTTGTAATAGGTGATTACTTAATTGATAAGCCACTGTACGTTCCAGAATTTGACAAAAATGGCAGATAAAAGATAGCCCTATAGCTACATACAGCATCCGGTCTAAGGTAGTGTGATAGAGAGAGAAAGGGTCAATGCTGTAAATCTCCCTCCCAACTAGAAAGGGTGCTGTGTAAGGGGGAAGGTATGCTGCCTCCTAGGTCTGCCACCTCGGTGGTAGGTGGAAACCGGAAGGTAACCATATTAGGAGGGGCGCGTAGCTGCAAGTACTCAGGACGATTCCATTGCAGTCAGCTGCGGGGCAGCCCTTTGAGTCGGGACTTGTTGCTGTTTTACCCCAATACCATCGCTGGTAGCGGGGTATATTATTATTTTTCATTTGGATTATTTTTGTGATATTTGTGTTAATCATTAAAAAGGATATTTCTTTGGGAGATAACAGTCTGGACATTCCACATCTTTTGTCACAGGTAGTTTTTTTTTTTATCAATGGTAAGACTGCTGCACATTTAAATGCTGACGGGACTACTCCTGTACTCAAAGACTCATTAACGATCTTAGCCACACAGAAATGACAACTGGAAAATTTGAATATTAATGGCTACATCTGAATTTCTGGATTGTGGAGATCTATCAGTCACGCTGAAATCCAGATTACTAAAGAATCTCACTCGGGGGGGAATTCATCCTTGCCTTCATTATCTACAGATATGTGCTATGTTCAGTATACTATGTTCAGTATACTATGTTCAGTATACCCAAACCGCAGACAATAATTGGATTCTTATGAATTCAACATAGTGGAGCTCTGTCAGATATGGCGAGACCATGTTTTTTGATTACCACAAATCATTTTCAGCAAAAGCAGCAGCTATTTTGGCAACAAATATCCACAAAATTGACTGGGACAACCTGATTTAGACCTATTCAACAGTATTTTCAGCAGTCTCAGAGCCGATGCATGTGGGGTCTGTGGTTCCACCAGCCACTCAACCTCTCTCTGCTCGAAAGCTGCTATAGTCTCAACCTCCTCCAGACCAGCAATCTGCATCACTCCTCCCCATTTTTCTAACAGAAACTCAGCCCCATCTGAGCAATCCACAAGGGAAGACTAATTCAGATACGCAGGAGGAAAGCAAATATGTAACAATTTCAACTTCGATATCTGCTCGATGAGGCAATGCAAAAACATCCATATGTGCAGTTTCTGCCAGGACGCCCATTCAAAAGCCATCTGCATAGTACCTCCAAAGTGACTGTGATGAGTCAAAGCCTCCTGACAGTAGAAGGCATCAAGCCAACTCGGGACTTCCCTTACCAAGGTCTCGTGACCATGACGAAAGTCATCTTTATGTGGGGCGTCACCTTGGTGAGGGGCGGAAGTGCGAGTATGTAAATTCCGGCCATTTGAGTCAAGTGAGTTGTAAGGACACTTGTCAGTTTGGGATTGGTGTGCCACTGACTACAAGGGCGGGGCTTTGCATACTAAAGAAAATGTGCTACTGTGTTCGGGGTTGGTCCTTGAAAGCATAGGCGGGGTTACTGGGCTTGAGGGAGACACTGTATAGTTTGTTTTGGTTTGTTTGTTTGATCACGGTGTTTGGAATATGTAATAACGTCTCTTTTGTTTTTATCCCTTCCATGTCCGGGATATCGTGGAGAGGACTGAGGAAAATATGAACCCTCCATTCTTTTGTTATTTATTCCCGCACCCCCTCACGCCATTCTTTTGGTTTTTTTATCGTGTAACTAAAAATAATAATAAAAAATATTTGGTTGCACGTAAATTGCTGTATTGGACATTGGCCTCACACGTGGTGTCAGATGGGATATGGATCCAGCTACAGTCTTGGCACAATGTTTAGGGAGCAGGAGGAGAAGCGAGAGGAAAGAGAAACACGGCGCCAGGAACAGCTCGCCCAGTTCTTTGGACAGCTGGTGGAGAAGATCTCAACACCTCCATCAACATCAGAGACAGCGGTTGCCCGGATGTTTGCAGCTCAACCCAAGTTGCAGAAGATGACTCTGGAAGATGATCCCGAGGCTTTTTTCTCACCTTTGAGAGAGTGGCGGAAGCAGCAAGGTGGCCTAAAGAACATTGGGCTATGAAATTAGCACCTTGTTTAACAGGGGAGGTACAGGCTGCTTACCGAGCTTTGATGGCCACAGAAGCAACAAATTATGACAAGGTGAAGGAAGCCATTCTCTCACGCCTCGGGATCACGGAGGAAACATACTGGCGCCGCTTCCGGTAATACCAGCTGTCCAAGGGGATGCGGCCCCGGGTTGCGGGACAGTATCTCATGGATCAGTGCACCCAGTGTTTGCAGTCGGAAGAACACACACCCCAAGAACTGATGCAGAAGATCGTTATAGAGAAGTTCGTGTCTACCCCCAGGAAATCGAGAGTTGATTAAAAGGAATCGACCTACCACTCTCGAGGATGCCATCATCCTGGCGGAGGCATATGAAGACGCGAACGAAGGCGCCGTCTCAGACCCCACTCCTGCCCCTAAACCAACCAGGACCAACCAGTCGATGAAGCCCAGAGAGGGTAGCCAGACCTTTCGACCACGGAGGCCGAGGTTAGCCCCATCTTGGGCAAGAGAAAAAAACCCTAACCTGCCGGTCATTGACTCGCAGGACAGACAGACTCTGTTGGTACCTCCTACCCCAGTATGTTAATGAGCCAGGACACATTGCCAGGAATTGTCCGATAATGGAGGTGGACATGGCTAAAAGATCCTGGTCAGGAGTAACAGGTAAGAACGCTGGGGAATGTCTGGAGGGCCCTTATCAATTAAGAGTACAGGTCGGGGATAAGAATACTTACGCATTTGCGGACTCTGGGTGTGCACAAACATTAATTCAACAAGCTCTCTTGGATGGGGTACCCTGGGAGCCACAGGCTGAAGTGGCTATCTCCTGTATCAATGGAGAAACTCGGATTTATCCCACCACTAAAGTTAGACTTACTGTAGGTGATTATTCAGCTTACATTAAAGTAGCTGTAGCACAATGTTTACCATACCCTGTTCTCCTGGGAAGAGACTGGCCATTTTTTGATCGTATTTTAGGTCGGGAAATGGTCTTTGTTTCTACCAGGGGACAATCTAAGCAATGGGAGAAAACAATTGGCGAAATTTTTCCGTTGCAATCCGACCTGTTTAACCCTAAAATCTGCCCAAGAAAAACAAAAAGAGAGCACCGGGTGGAAAAATATGAGGGAACTCTGAGACGACAAGGGGAGGGTTCTGACTCAAAGGTAAACCAATCTCTGAAACAGCAGGGTAAGGGAGTAGGTGTTCAGTGTGACCGGGGCTGCAAGGTTACTGATGTGGAAGGTCACATAATAAAAGACACTCCTCTCAGTGTACCTAACCATTGGGACCGAGGATGGGATATGAACAACAAAATGATCCCACGTTACAATATGCTTGGAAACAGGTTAGATATATTGAGGGGAAGGATATGCAGGAAGGACGACCAGTGATATTTCTGCATTTTTCTGTACTGGGCACTTATTATATAGAATAACCCGGACTCCCAGGATGGGATAGCTCGTAAAACAGTTATTGGTTCCTGGGCCTTTTCAGTCGGAAGTCATAAAATTAGCTCATGATATCCCATTTTCAGGTCATTTAGGAACTGAAAACACCCAGGAACGAATTCTGGCCCTGTTTTATTGGCCAGGGATTTATGGTCTTGTGCGGAAGTATGTATCTGAGTGCCCGGAATGTCAATTAGCTGCCCCTAAGTCAGTTCGCCCCGTTTCATCCTCAAACGGATGGGCTTGTTGAACGATTTAACCAGACTTTGAAAAGTATGTTGCGCCGCTTTGTAGATCAAGAAAAACGCAATTGGGCTAAACTGCTTCCCTACTTGCTCTTTGCAGTTCATGAGGTACCACAATCTTCAACGGGGTTTTCTCCGTTTGAGCTCTTGTACGGTCGGCAGCCGCGGGGGTATCTTAGATCTCATAAGAGAAGGTTGGGAAGAACAGTCAAAAGAGTCTAAAACAAATAGTGAAATATGTGTTACAGTTACGCGATCACTTAGAATTAGTCGGTCGATTGGTGCATGATAATCTCAAAGCAGCACAGCAGAAGCAGCAGCAAAGCTACAATAAAAATGCAAGAATTAGGAACTTTCGACCTGGAGACAAAGTGTTGTTATTGCTTCCCTCATCGGAATCTAAGTTATTTGCTAAATGGCAGGGTCCCTTTGAGGTTATTCGAGCGGTTGGAAAAGTTAATTATGAGATCCGACAGCCTGGGCATCGGAAAGAAAATCAAATTGATCATGTTAATCTCCTCAAACCGTGGAAAGAACGGGAGGTCCATTTTATATCTCCCACACAGGAGGGGGAGGACTTTGGACCCTCAATTGAACCAGTGTCAGTAATTGGGGTCCCGATGGGGGAACAATTAACTCCTGATCAGCGCAAAGAGGTAAGCAATCTAATCAATATGTTCAGTGATGTGTTTTCTAATGTGCCTGGAAGAACGCATTTGATTGAACATGCTATTATCACTCCGCCAGGTCTGAGAGTTAGACAGAGACCGTATCGCATTCCAGAAAGGCGGAGAGATTCTGTTCCGAGGGAGGTGGAGTGTATGTTGAAACTTGGGGTAATTGAACCTTCCCAGAGCGAGTGGTGTAGCCCAATTGTACCAGTAGATATGCCAGATGGGTCAATACGGTTATGTATTGACTTTAGGAGGGTGAATGCTATCTCTAAGTTTGATGCATATCCCATGCCTCGGGTAGATGAACTCTTAGACAAGCTGAGGCGAGCTCGGTTTATTTCAACTCTGGATCTGATGAAAGGATACTGGCAGATTCCATTAACGAAAACCTCTTGTGAGAAAACGGCATTTTCAACCCCAGATGGTCTTTTTCAATTTTGTACTATGCCGTTTGGACTTCATGGAGCTCCTGCTACTTTTCAGAGACTGATGGACAGGGTATTACAACCTCATCGAAAGTATGCAGCTGCATATATCGATGATGTAGCGTGGCAATGTGCCCCGCCCCTGTGTGCATTTGTGTGTTATATGTTGTATGTTACGTGTGTTAATGTTGGTTGATAGAGATAGCTGCACGGGATATAAATGGGTGTGTGCAGCACGAGTTATTTAAAATGTGTAATTGTATTTAGGCACGGGAATTGCACTTCACTTCACATGCATTTAAAGTATTTAATATGTGAGCACGAGGTTGCACATAATTAATTCACGTGCTGGGATTCAAGTGAATCATTAATTAGTAATTGAATCCCGGCACAACAGTATATATAGATGCACGTTTCACTCACTCAGGGTTGGGTGTTCGGTGAGTAGAGAACGGGAGAGAGTAGGAAAGTAAAATAAAGTGAAATATTAACAATTGCTATTGCGTGCTGGTCGATACTTGTTTGTTTATTTTTACTCGCCGTGTTTGTCTGTTAGTCCATCGTTTGTTAAGTGTTAGTCCGTTTTGTTTGTCTATTTATTTTGGCCGCAAGTGCCGTGTCCTGTTTTCTGTTTAAATCTTTTATTTTGTTCATTAAACCTACTGAGCGCTGCCATTTGCGTTTTCAGTTTCAACTCCACTACTGTCTCTGTGTATTCCTTTCTGGTCTGAAGCATGCACTACAGCCTGCTTGTCACAAAGTCATTTATAGTTCTTCCTGGAAAGAACATTTGAATAGATTAGAAGCTGTCTTACAGTCTCTGAGGAAGGCGGGGTTCACAGCGAACATGGCAAAGTGCGCAATTGGAAAAGAAGAAACTAAATATTTAGTTTCATAATGGGTAAGGGTAGAGTGAAACAGTTTGTTTCAAAAGTACAGGCTTTGTTGGATTTACCGGAAAGCCCAGGTGAGATCATTGTTGGGGTTGGCTGGTTATTACCGCCGCTTTATTCCACATTTTTCTACTATAGCCGCCCCTCTCACTGATCTCACTAAAAAGAACGCTCCAAATAAAATTAAGTGGAGTGCAGAGTGTCAGACGGCTTTTGATTCTATTAAAACTAATTTGAGTCAGACCCCAGCATTAGTATGCTCTTCAGACCGACGAATCGCAGACTGGTCTGGGGACGGTTCTGTCCCAGGAAAGAGATGGTATAGAACACCCAATATTATATATTAGTCAGAAATTACTGCTCAGAGAACAAAGATATTCAGTAATTGAAAAAGAATGCCTAGCAGTAAAATGGGCTGTAGAGTCCTTAAAATACTATCTCCTGGGACAACCCTTTGTTCTCATCACACCCTTTAAAGTGGTTAGACACAATGAAGGATTCAAACGCTAGGATTACGTGGCGGTACCTGGCGCTCCAACCCTTCGCCTTTCAAATAAGGCATCGTGCGGGTAAGTTACACCAAAGTGCTGACTATTTTTCCTGGGAGGGAGGGAGAAAGGAGGGGTTAGAGTGTTCCTTCGGCTCCACTCTGAGGGGTGGGATATGTGATGAGTCAAAGGGGTTTCGGTCTGTAATTCACCCTCCCGACAGTAGAAGGCATCAAGCCAACTCGGGACTTCCCTTACCAAGGTCTCGTGACCATGATGAAAGCCATCTTTATGTGGGGCGTCACCTTGGTGAGGGGCGGAAGTGCGAGTATGTAAATTCCGGCCATTTGAGTCAAGTGAGTTGTAAGGACACTTGTAAATTTGGGATTGGTGTTCCACTGACTACAAGGGCGGGGCTTTGCATACTAAAGGGAATGTGCTACTGTGTTCGAGGTTGGTCCTTGAAAGCATAGGCGGGGTTACTGGGCTTGAGGGAGACACTGTATAGTTTGTTTTGGTTTGTTTGTTTGATCACGGTGTTTGGAATATGTAATAACGTCTCTTTTGTTTTTATCCCTTCCATGTCCGGGATATCGTGGAGAGGACTGAGGAAAATACAAACCCTCCATTCTTTTGTTATTTATTCCCGCACCCCCTCCCTCACGCCATTCTTTTTGTTTTTTTGTCATGTAACTAAAAATAATAATAAAAAATATTTGGTTGCACGTAAATTGGTGTTTGGACATTCCATTAATACTCGCACACCTCAGAGTGACTCTCTCCAACACTTAAAGTCTCCACTCCCATCAATATTTCTATTTTAAAACAAAAATCATCCATCGATTTTCGTTAATTATTTAATCGATGGACTAGAGAACATTTTTTCAACCAACCAGTCAAATCCCTCCCTCCTTCTTCCAAAGCAAAAACCTCCATTCTGCTATTCAAGAGCCAAAGACAGTTCAGTCTTTTATTCACAAAAAAAATTTAAAAAGGATTTATGGTTGACCCATTTGCAGCTCCCCCATTTGCAGTATTCAGGATTAACCCCATCAGCATCGCCACTCGGAAAAGGTCAGGAAAAAAAGTAGTATCAACTCGCTCATTCCTCATGATCAATTTTCTCTACAGTACATTACCATATCGGATACAATTCATTCAAATAAATTGGCAGGTTGTGGCTCCTGGTTAGCAAAAGCAGATATATCAGACGCATTAAAGTAATGCCAATCCATCCTTCTCTTCTCCACCTGTTCGGGATATGCTGGGAAAATAAATTATATTTTTCTACTCAGTTAACTTTTGGCTGCCGCAGCAAACCAAGAATATTCGATACTCACTCAGAGGCTTTATGCTCGATTCTTCTCAATTCATATCATGTTCCATTTCTGCTCCACCTACTTGATGATTTTCTCTTGATCTCTCCTTCCTCAGATCTACAGCTTCAGGTTGGCTTCAGAAGAAAAAACAAATCTGCCTGTCTAAGTTCTATGATGATTTAATTTCAGCACCTCATGACCTGGCTTTATTTATGGATGCTTCATTCACGGGATTCAGAGGTCTTTTAAACAATCAATGGTTTTCTAGTGCATGGCCACTAGAAATCGAAAACCTATCACCACATCTAAAATCTACAGCAGCAGCAGCATATCTATGGGGTCATCTTTGGTCAAGGAAATCAATACTTTTCTTTTGCAACAACAAATCTATAGTTCATATTATCAATAAAGGCCGTTCCAGTTCACCTCTTATTATGCAACTACTGTGACGACTAATATGGATTTCAGATTTCAGATTTCAAATAATTTTCTAATCCAAACGCACGATCTACCGGGCATTTATAATAATGCAGCTGACACTCTTTCTCGTTTACAGATTTCACCATCTGGTCCCTACAGCTCTGCCAACTCCAGCAGTGACACTCCAATTCAACCAGCTAATTTTCAACTAAATCCAACTATCAGCTGACTACTCAATACAGCGCAAGCATACATGGCTGCAGCACTGGCTCCTTCCACCAGATCATCTTATTCCACTGGTTGGACCACCTATAGTACACCCTCACCACAACGAACCTGTTCTTGTTATTGAAGGGGTCGTTATAGCGAAAGGACAATCAAAATTAACTATAAACTTGGAGTAAGTTAATGAGATGTGATTGTGAATCAAAGTAGAATTACATGTACCTGTTGTCTCATGTATGCAGTATTCCGCCTTTGCTTTATCATATTCGTTAAATAATTAAAACGCAGGACATAAAGCAAAATCCCAAATTGAAGATGAACATTTTATTCAAAATCTGACATGATTTGTTTCAAAGGGCACCAAATCTTAATCCAACATGCAAGAATCCCAAACTGAATTTTTATTCTAAATCAACCTGACATGATAAGTTTGATATGAAAGGTTTATTGTTTTTTTTTCTTTTTGCTTTGCTGCATGTTGCTGAACAAGCCAAAAAACAGAGTTCTTTTTGAAAACCTATATTCACGACAGAGATATGCCTGCATTACTCCTTTTTTCAAACAATGAATAGAGTTTCCAGCTTTGTTGCAACATAAAATGATTTTTGTTTGGGAGGCATTACACAGCACACGCTTTTTATTGAGACAAAAAAGAGCTGCCTTTACTGCAGAGGTGGCATCCTGTGCGTACAAACCTGTTATGTTATCTTTTTTTATTTGGGGTCCATGGGCCAGGTTTGTATTGCCAAGGTTTGTCATAATGAAGGGTGTTATAGCGAGGGTGTAGTGTATTTACATTGGATGACCTAACAATAGAAATATATGTCTAACTGCATTTTTTGTTTTTTTAAGATGCTCAGAATATACAGTTCCTTCTATTGCCAGCTTTTCTGTGCTGGGTATTTGATGCAGTGATCTCATGCTCATCCTAGATTCCCACTTTATTCAGCTATTAAAAATGGACTCCTCTATGCCCATATGCTTCCATGCAGAAATATAAGAACATAAGAACATAAGAAAGTTTACAAACAAGAGGAGGCCCATCTTGCTCGTTTGGTTGTTAGTAGCTTATTGATCCCAGAATCTCATCAAGCAGCTTATTGAAGGTGTCATCTTCAACAACATTACTGGGGAGCTGGTTCCAGACCTTTACAATTCTCTGTGTAAAAAGGTGCCTCCTATTTTCTGTTCTGAATGCCCCTTTATCTAATCTCCATTTGTGACCCCTGGTCCTTTTTTCTTTTTTCCGGTCAAAAAAGTCCCCTAGGTCGACATTGTCTATACCTTTTACGATTTTGAATGCTTGAATCAGATCACCGTGTAGTCTTCTTTGTTCAAGACTGAATAGATACAATTCTTTTAACCCGGGATAATTCTGGTTGCTCTTCTTTGCACTCTTTCTAGAGCAGCAATATCCTTTTTGTAGCGAGGTGACCAGAACTGAACACAATATTCCAGGTGAGGTCTCACTAATGCATTGTAAAGTTTTAACATTACTTCTCTTGATTTAAATTCAACACTTCTCACAATATATCCAAGCATCTTGTTGGCCTTTTTTGTAGCTTCCCCACATTGTCTAGATGAAGTTATACATAGTATAACTTTAGATCAATATACATTAAACCAGACAACAAACACTTAAACCCCTATTTTTTCTACCACATTTAAGTTTGACTTAAATCAAAATCTATTGATTGATCCACCAAATAAGTAATTTCTTAATGATACTTGGTAAGAAATAAAAAAAGACCAAAAACGATTTCCGTTATTTTAGACACAGTTAATTTTAGTTTGGCATTTCTCAGTGCTGACAGGATGCAGGTTGCTTATTTCTCTCCCTGTCTACTACATAGTTCTTGTGAACTCGATGAGCGCAGGTACTGTACTCTTGATTTGCCTTCCATGCTGCTGATGCTTTTTTCTCTGTCTCTATGTTGTCGCATGGTCCTCTCACTCATAAAGAGGGCTTGTACGCATCAGAAGAAGGTGCTGAGGTTATTGAAAACAAAACTGATCGTGTTATTTATTCGATTCGAGTTACTGAAAATTGCTACTGGAGTCATTACAACTCTGCTCTGAACCCCTCATAATGTATGCTTATTTTTTCCTATTTGGTCAAAGAAACTTGCCAGGGATACTTCCAGCAGATATCAGATAACAAAATGATTGTTTGTTATGGCCTTTACTATAGTAGAAAGTTGCACGAGGTTACACCACAAACCTGGATTTTCACTGCTGCAAAAAAACCTGAGCTTTGGTCAATTGTATGGGTTTTTAGCATGAGAAGGCGATTAACCCACCCTTTAAAGTCGTACTGTGTTTTCGTGTGTGGAATGTGCGTGTGTGTGCATGTGTGGCAAAATGGTGAGTGAATACAGGTGAGTGCAGTGCAAAGCGAATATAAAACAGACAGACAATGATTTCCAGGTGCAAGGGTGTTCATTGATTTAATTAATAATGTCCAGAGCCTTGTGGCAAACACCTGTAAATAATAATGTTGGAGTGATACAGCGGCATGTATCACTCGGTATTTGTAATTCCCCGGGTTTGACCCGTAACCAAATATTCCAGTTTTACACACCAACACTAAATACAAAACACAAACACAGTTCTTAGTGATAGTGAATAAGTGCAAGTGGTGTAATACAGTTCTCCGTGAAATGCAGGGATGAAAGTGATGTCCGGGTTTATGCTGGCTTTCGCTACAGCTCCAGATCGTGCAACTGGTAGTCTATTAAAACGACAGTTAACAAAACACTAACAAACACAAGACAAAACTCACGGTTCACAAAACAGCACAGACTCCTTGTAGGTTTTCAACACTAACCACTTACCAAGGAACAGATCACGTCAGCTATGACCCCTATTTATATCCTCGCTCATGACCCCTAGGTTAACGAGCACATCCGCTCCTCCAATCCTCAGATGCCACATCGTAGCTGTGCCCCTTTCCTAAATTACCAACTTCCACCTACCCTACGGAATAAATGGTCGTGTCATTTAGTTAAGGGTACTCTGTTCCCGTTATACAGTGCCCTCACAGGTCGAGAGGGAGATCTAACACCAAGCACCATTCGATCCCTGTTACATATCCCACCGCTCAGAGTGGAGCCGAAGGAACACACGGCTAAATCTACCTTTCCCATTACTCCTCCCTCCCGGGAAAAATAATCAGCATTTTGGTGGTCTTTCCCCGCATGGTGTACCATGTGGTACATGAAGGGCTGCAATGCCAGATACCACCGAGTTATCCGGGCATTGCTGTCCTTCATTGTGCTTAACCACTTGAGTGGGGCGTGGTCAGTGACGAAATCAAATGAGTGCCCCAGCAGGTAGTATCTCAAAGAGTGAGTAGCCCATTTGATGGCCAAACACTATTTTTCGACAACGGAGTAGTTGTGCTCCCGAGGGAGCATCTTTTTACTTATATACAGAATGGGATGTTCTACTCCATCTACCATTTGGGACAGGACTGCACCCAAACCGACATCCAATGCATCGGTGTGGAGGATGAATCTCTTGGTGAAGTCTGGAGTGATGGTAAAGTCTCTTCTTAACAATATTAAACGCCCCCTGAAATTCTTCTGACCACTTCTTTGAATTTGATGCATTCTTCCTGGTGAGGTCAACTAAGGGATTGACCACTGTGGCATACTCGGGGATAAAGCGGCAGTAATAACCAGCTAACCCCAGTAGAGACCTCACCTGAGCCTTGGTTTTGGGGATTGCTGCATCCACCAAGGCCTGGACCTTGGTGACAACGGGTTTCACCCTGCCATTCCCCATTATAAATACCAAATATTGTGTCTCTTTTTTGGCAAATGCACATTTTCACAAGTTAGCTGTCAGCCGGGCTGCCCTCAGAGAGTGAAGGACGGCTGTGATCCTAGCCAAATGCTCTTGCCAGGTGGAGCTGTAAATCACCACATCATCAATATACGCTGCCCCGCAAAAGGGATATCATGCCTGAGAAACCACAGCCTCATGACCTCCAGTCGACAAGACGGGTAAACCAATAATTGTGTTACAGGCTGTCTTGTGCCCGTGACAAGGTTTACCCTATACAGTAATTGCCCCTTGATAATGAAATGTGGAAATACTAGCGCCCCAGCACCTTCAACATCCTTACCTTCAATAGACCGGACCTGTCCCCAAGTGTGCACTAGTGAGGGGTCGTTATTTTGGCCCCACACTATGTCCGCGCTTGAGTGCCACATGTCCGGTATATTGAGAGGGGCGGGAGTAACATCTGCCCTTGATGGCCCAGTAATCTCGCTCTCTTGGTCACACTGCGTTCCAACCCCCTTTGACTGGCGTTTGTTGCCATTGTAGCAGGCTCCCACCAGCCCCCAGCCTTGTCTCATTAATGCTCATTCCAATTTCCGCATCCTTCTCTCTTCATTTGTTTTTCTTGGGCGGAACAGAGGAGAAAACATTTCAGTTTGAAAGGGAAAAACATTACCAATTATTTCCCTTTCGTATTTCTCTGCCACGTTTACGTGTGCAGTCGGGACTGCCATTAATTTCACCAATTCTCTATAATTTGGCCAGTCTTGACCCAGAATAATTGGGTGTGGTAACCTTTCCGCCACCCCCACTATCAGGTGACGTTTTATCGGACCGACCGATAAGTATTTTTGACTGTGGGGTATGTTGCCGTGTCTCCATGGATACAGGAGATAGCCACCTGACCTTGTGGCTGCCACAACACACTGCCCAAGAGAGATACTCTAATTAAAGTCTGACCACACTATGTGTCTATGTGGCAATGTGCCCCGCCCCTGTGTGCATATTATGTGTTGTATGTTGCGTGCGTGTGTTAATGTTGGTGTATAGATTGGTACACGGGATATAAACGGGTCTGTGTTTCACGTGTATTTAAAAAGGTAGATTTGTATTTAGGCACGAGGAGGGCACAAATCACTTCACGTGCTGGTTAAATGTAATATGTGAGCACGGGGTTGCACAGAATTAATTCACGTGCTGGGATTCAAGTGAATAATTAATTAGTAATTGAATCCCAGCACATTAGTATATATAGACGCACATTTCTTTCACTCAGGGTTGGGTGTTCGAGAGTGGAGAACGGGAGAGAGAGAAGGAGAAAGAAAAGCAAAATAAAACGTAAAGTGTTTGTTCTCACCGTGTTTGTTTGTCTCCGTGCACCATTTGTTAAGTGTTAGTTCGTTTTGTTTGTCTGTTTATTTTGGCTACAAGTGCCGTGTCCTGTTTTGTGTTCTGTTCAAACCTTTTATTTTCTGTGCTGTTTTATTAAATGCTGAGCGAAACCATTCGCTCAGCTCCACCAAACTCCAAGTCTCTGTTTGTTTATTTCCTGCTTCTGGTCTGACGCCACCCACTCCGGCCGTCTTTGTGACAGTCTACTAATGCATGGGTTTTCACATTTCCCCAAATCGCATTAACAATAGAAGGCCCCTCCTGACCCCTTGCTTACCCGCTTCAGATGCCAGATTGCATAAGGCAACGTCACACTCCATCGCAGATGGGCTCGACCTGGCCTGATGACCCAGCTGGTGGCACCTAAAACAGGTAGGGGGAAAGGAGTGTACAGCGGTTAGGTATCTGTCCCGCTGCTGGTATGGCAACAGGGCGGGGGTAGCACCTCTACCCTAGCTGGGGGTCAACCTTGGTCTCCATGGAGGGGAGGCAAGGTTGCCCATTGGGGTCTGCGGTCTAGAAGGTCGTTGAGCCGGTCCTGATGGTGGGGGTGGAGGTGCAGAGAGAGGGGGTGGTGCTCGGATGCTCCGTGGTGTTGGAGCGGTGAGTAGCCCGGACTGGGCTGACACCAGGGAGTCCTCGAAGTTCTCCGCAAGTTTTACTGCCTTGTCCAGGGTGTTGGGGTTGTGGTGCCGTATCCACACCTGGGTCTCGGCGCCAACCACATGGCAAAACTGCTTGATAACAATGGCCTCACCCATCTGCGCACTTGTTTTTAGTGCCGGGGTGAGCCAGTGTACCATGTGGTCACAGTGCTGTTGCGCCACCACCCTGGGGCGTGTATTCGGGGACCTCTTGTACTCCCTGAGCCTCACTCGGTGAGTTTCCTCCGTAATGTTGAGATGGCGGAGAATGGCCAGCTTTACCAGGTCGTATTGAGCGGCGTCGTCATCAGCCATCGCCTGGTACACTGCCTGTGCTTCACCAATCAGGCAGGTTCCCAATTGGCTCGTCCAGAACTCTCTGGTCCATGATGTGGTGGTAGCCAGCTGCTCAAATGCCACTAAGGATGCCTCCGGGTCATCCTCCACCGTCATTTTATGCATCCTTGCCTTCGGGGCCTTCATGATAGGTCCCGCTGATACCGTGGGCGGTATCGCCAGCCCAACCCTCTCGATCAGCGCTGTGTACCGTCGCTCCTCAGTCTCCCGTCTGCTGTCCAGCTGCTCCAGCAGCGCCGACAGTGCTGCGAAATCCATCCCTCTTCTGACAACCACAGCATGCTATGTCACATAAATCATGACGGTGGAGAGAGAGTACAGTCAGCGCCGTCTAACTGGGATACTGATAATCAGAATTTTTGCTTAAATAAGATACAACTCTGGGGATGGCTCTTCAAAATGTTAATTATGTCGTTTAATTAGGCCGTCACTTCGTTTCACTGGGATATAGTATTTTCACATGATGAATAGCGATCGCATTTCAGAGCAGATAGGTTCACGTAGCACAGTGCAGTGAATACGTTATTACACTATGACTTGCGTAAACCATGTTGAACTCTTGAAGGAGCTGGAGTCTCCTGTGGTTTCTCAGGCTGCTGTTGCATTTTGTTTAGGAATAAAAAAACTAATTGACTTATTGTGAATGAGTGGTTTGCAGTGCACAGGTGTACAGGTGATGCAAGTGCGCCAAATAATGACAGACACAACATTCACGGTTCAAACAGTCCTTTTAATGCTGTTCATGGTTTCAAACTGTTAAATAATAGTACTGGCTCGACACAGTGAGGTGTATCGTCAGCATATAAATCACGGGGTTCAGTCCCGAAATAATACAACAACCATAACACACAACACAGACACGGTCACTTCTCCCGATAGTGAGTGCTCTTAGTGCAGGTGTGGTGCAAGGCAATAATAGTGAAACAGTGGTGCAGTGTAGTCTGGGTTGGTGCTGGCCTGTGGTGACAGCTCCCAGTTCATGTAAGCTGTCTAACAATGACAAACACAGTTAGTATGATAAAAAAAACCAAACACTTAATACTCACGGTACCTTTTAACACTCTGTTTCCTTTACCAGTCCTTATGATAACCATAACAAAGGAACAGATTACATCGTCACATCCCATGAAACACCCTTAGTCACACCCCCTGCGATAGTTAGTTCAATCACTTATCCTCCAATCCATGACTGACACATTGCGTACCGCATTAGGGCAATGACTTCTGGCATTGGACTCCGCCCCCTTCCTGATGGCTGGTTTCCGACTGACCCTGGAATGAACTGCCAAACCATCCAGTCCGGGGCACACTGTTCCTGTTATACCGTGCCCTCACAGGTCGGGAGGGAGATTGTTGACTTGGATTCATTCAATCTCTGTCACACTTGTATTTTAAATTCTGTATTTAACATTTAATCATAATGTAATGTGATTTCATTCTTTTCCTTTTCATTTAGAAACAAAAGAGTGTTACTAAGGCCGTCTCAAATGCCTTCGGGATATTTTTACTTCTCCTGAAGCATCCCGTCACCGACTGTAACAACTTTCTAAGCTGCATGGAAATCCGACCACTGATTGACTTTACAATGTAATGGAGATGTCTGATGTCTCTTTGGCTCTGGTATTTGCCTTTTGACTCTAGGTTGCTGTTTTTTAGATCAGTAAAATGGTAAATGAGAGGGATTGACCACAATATTTAACAAGTTAAAAAATTATGTAAACTTTGATATTTGTATTTTTCATTTATGGCTGACAGTTAGATGTTCCCCCTTTTGTTGGAAGTGACTGAATGTAACTGTCATTTCATGGGGCGGGAGCCAGACTACCTATAGAGATGTCTCCTGACTTCTCAGAGCCAGCCACCGGTAGGACCAAGCACACGACAGGACGAGGTCCGCGTCGTGGTTAGGTCACCACTGCAGATTATGAGAGGGTTGCATTGTGATGCAGTTAATTCCAAAGCTGGGTGCTCGGCACCCTCAGGGACGTGGAGTTAGTAAAGACTGCAAATATTTAAGAGAGGGCCCGACGTTTGCTAAGGCCCACATATAGAAGGGGGGTCATCGCTGGTTGAGGGACCAGACACACGGGATATCCCCTGCACATAAAACAGATATAAGGGGGAGTCCCAGCCATTTGGGGACCAGACACACAGGGGTGATCCCCGGCACATAAAACAGAAACACAGGGGAGATCCCCTGTGCATAATATAGAGGCTTGAGAACCTGAAGGAAGAAAGAAAGTGGAACTCTGGCTCGTTGAGAGCTGCCCTCGATGTGGTGAATTATAGACTTTCAAAGCTGGGGTGGAGAGGCAGCCCCAGAGAACCTGAAACGAGAAGATTGCCCCGGGTTACAAAGGAAGAGCTCCTTCTGCGAAGTTAGCTAGAAAAGCTTAGATACTCTGATTGCAAGGGAAGCGATAGCGAATGAGATGCTAAAAGGATGGATTTGGCCGGAGGTCCCCTCTGACCCACTGAGAGAACCTCCCTAGTGTAGTTAAAGGAACATAAGAACATAAGAACGTTTACAAACAAGAGGAGGCCATTCAGCCCATCTTGCTTGTTTGGTTGTTAGTAGCTTATTGATCTTCTTGAAGGATCCCAGGGTGTCAGTTGGTTCCAGACCCTCACAATTATCTGTGTAAAAAGTGCTTCCTATTTTCTGTTCTGAATGCCCCTTTATCTAATCTCCATTTGTGACCCCTGGTCCTTGTTTCTTTTTTCCCCTGGGTCGACATTGTCCCCTGGGTCGACATTGTCAATACCTTTTCGAATTTTGAATGCTTGAATCAGATCGCCGCGTAGTCTTCTTTCTTCAAGACTGAATAGATTCAGTTCTTTTAGCCTGTCTGCATATGACAGGCTTTTTAACCACTTCAACACCATGATGTACGTCAATTGAAAACCCACTTACAGTACCATGCCGTACCTGTGTACGTCAAGTTTCCCATTCTATTCTATGATCGGTTTCTCAGTCTAGTGTTTCAGGTTTCATTCTCTAAAGCAGTGCTAGTACTGTGGAATGTGCAATGAATGTTGGGGGAGGGTCAGGTGACATTTTATCCAATTGCGTGTCATGTAGCGATTCAAATCTAACTGTGGGCAAGAAGGCTGAGATATATTGCAGGAAGCAATTCAGCTTTTACAAGTATATATATAGTGTTTTAAATTTTTTAAATTTTTTTTATTTATTATTAGTTTTATTTATTTAGTTATAGTTGATGTAGTTTTTAGCGAAAGCTAAACATGGCAACGTACGTGGTCTTTCTATAATGAGCAACGGGAGTGAAGTTGGTTCGGAGGATTTCGATACCAGCGACAGTGATGCTGTCTTATCACTCAGCGATTATGATGACGAAGATGTGGCGCCAAGAACAGTACAAACAGAAGAGCATGTAGCTACTTTACAGGTAAGCCAGCTGCAAACAGGAAGCTGTTTGGTTTGAAATGGCAGTGCTATGACGAAATACTGTAAAAAAAACAGCACTGGGTACAGGCAATGTGGCAGGCAGGTCCATCACAATGCCTGTGCAAAGTAGCTGTGTACATGCATTTGTGACTATCCCTCCAACACGAGCGAAGCAGACACTGTAAAAAAGGTGCAGGGTCTGCTACGAAAATGAAAACAAAAAAGACAAAAGAAAAATGTGCAATGGTTGCGAAGGCAATCCCGGGTTCTGTTGTATTGAACATTTCAATAAATGGCACAGAGCAAGTCGATACTGGCACACGTCTTGATGTTGTTTGACTTTGATAATTACTGTTTACTGATTATTATTATTGTTATTATCGTTATTAGCAGTGTTTTTGTTTTCATTGTTAAAAAAAAAACATATTTATTTGTGTTTATTTGTGTTTTATTCATCATATGTTAACATTTTATAGCAATTGCAGGTTTGAAAACATTATTATTATTTTCAAAATCTGGTACCTGGGAAGGGGTTTAATTTTTACATCTGGAGTTGAAGTGGTTAATGAGAAAACACTGCAGCTTACAATCTAACAGCTGCGTGTCTTTTTCTGATAACAAGCTACAGCTCAGAGCAGCTGATTCAAATTCGCCGCAGTTCTGAGACACAGGGTAGGGGCAGAGCCAGCAGCAGAACACAGATAAACAAAAGACAGCCAGTCTTCCCAGCAACAGCGTGTGGAAGCAACACTGTGGGAGAAGTAGAGTCGTGGAAAAGTATAGAGCAGTTAGAAGCAGTAAGGAGGAATTACATCTTGAATGGCTTTAATCAGAAAACACAGTAAATTGGGAAATTACTGCAGCTTAAAGTCTAACAGCTGCGTGTCTTTTTCTGATAACAAGCTGAAGCTCAGAGCAGCTGATTGAAATTCGCTGCCATTCTGAGACAAAACAGTGTTTATTTGTAAAAAACAAAACATGTTTTCACTAACATTACTAAAGTTACAATCCAGTAAGGGAACAGAATTATCATTGAAAACTCTTCAAAATGAGAGAAGAGAAGCCAGGTGAGAAACCTTAACACTAGAACTGCCACGCGGCTCAATCTGACCATTTGGATTTAAAATTTAAACCACTTTGGGTTTGTGAATGCAATGCGGTTGTCCTTTTTTTTGCATTCACAAATGCAGTTGTTTAAATTTTAAATCGCACTTCAATCCGGTGGCGTTTCTAGTGTTAACGCTCAAGAGGGACACAGCTTTATTAATGCATTGCCACCTATCCTCTATTTTTTATCATGTACACCCTTTCATGCTCTCGCTGAGCTTTACTATACTGGACCATGGTTAACCATGGTGTACTATAGTAAACATTTTTTAGAAATATTTATTATGGTATGTCATGGTATTCCCATGGTACAGTATAGTAAAGCACAGTGAAAGCATGTTAAAACAGTAGGAAACCATGGGGAAAACAAGGTAAAACCATGGGAAAAATGCAAAAACACTATGATAAATTCACCATGGTAAACTTTCATAAGGGCAGTTTCTTTTTTATGAGCAAGTCAGAGCTGCAGTTCAGTTTACCATAAATGTACTGAACAGAATGCCACGCAAGCAACGTGAATCAGCATGTGAAAGTAAACACTTGAACCTGAACATTTCAATAAACGTAAACAACCACTTTACAGACCACACCTTGTGTTGTCCAAGCCAATTACACTCTTGGCATTCACTATGGTTTGTGAGAGATGGGAAGGCGTTCACCTTCTGATTTCAATTTCTTAATGTTTGCCATTACACTTCCTGTCATGACAACAAGACACCTTTTGGCAAAATCCCAAAGCATCCCAAAGTTTTCCTTGTTGCAGTCAAACTCTGGTAACTGATGATATGCTTCTGGTGAGGCAATCATCAGTTCTGCAAT
Organism: Acipenser ruthenus; assembly: GCF_902713425.1. Lineage (NCBI taxonomy): Eukaryota > Metazoa > Chordata > Actinopteri > Acipenseriformes > Acipenseridae > Acipenser > Acipenser ruthenus. The sequence continues at coordinate 56,077,609 of NC_081192.1, forward strand.
AGGAGCACTAATCGCAATTGTATTGCGGTCCACATCACATTCCTGGAAGGCTCGGGCCATGCTCCCAACTTTTTTTGTACACCTTCAGAACCAACTGGTAGCCTCTTTTAACATCATGAGGGGTTCTCACTGAAAAACAAAAACATTTTATTTTTTTAGAATGTGTCTGAGTAACGTGTCATGTATGCACTGATGGATCATTGAAAACAAGCAATCCTCAGAGAGCAACCAAAACCTTTGGAGTTGGACACTTGGATTGGCATATCAGAATTAGGAGGCTTCTTTGGCAAATAGTCTATTTTTTCGCTTCTTTGTTTTCTTTTTAAATAACCGTGTATTACTTTATGGTCTTTAAAAAATACAGTATCTACAAGTTTAAATTGTTTCTTCAGTAAATACTAATATCAATCAACCTACTATAAATGGATGTTTTAATGTTCTTTAAAACTATTCAAACACATTTATTTAATCACAATACCTCTGCATATGTCACAGGTAGGGTGACCTGAGATAACCTAGCTAGTGTACCGATGTAGCTGACGACTACGCCATGACCTAGCTAGTGTACCGATGTAGCTGACGACTACGCCACCTTGTTTTTGGTAAAGCAAGGACCTTAGCAACTGAATAGTTATTTCGTTCCCCCGTGTAGGTTCTTTGTTCCCCGGGTTCCTACACATACACACAATGGAATGGCGTCTGGTAAAACACATTTTTGTTGTTCTCAACAGGGTAAAAATTGTTCAAACCAAACCACATATTAATACTAAAAATAAGCTAAAACTTCAATAAGGGAGTGCCAAAAAAAGAACAAAATAAAAACACTGCTACTAAGCAGTTCCCTAGTTCCCTCCTACTGGTCACGGTCTCAGAAAAAGAAAAAAAGTTCATGCACATGGACAATTACTGTTCAACAAAACAAAGAAGAAAAAAATAAATATAGTCCGGGGGGGTAGACCCCACACTCCCGGGGCTCCCCCCCGACTTGCTCGGTCCACTTCTGTTTCCTCCCACCAATGCGGGAACCACCACCCCCTGCTGGATCTTTTCACTGCCAATCAGCTGCCGCCTCCAAAGGACCTGAGACAGGAGAGCGGGGCAAAGAAAAGAGGCCATCAAGAACTGACACACAGGTAATTAAACTACACCTTCCACCCCAAAGTTCTGGTCACTTCCCTTCGACCGGTCTCTAGCCCCACATTTCTCTCCTCTCTCTCGTCACGCTCCCTGTACCTTGTCCCGATTCCGTCTGCCGCCACTGGACCCGACCTGGAAGCTGGACTCCAGACCTAAAGGCAAGGTAGGTAAACCACTGGAGGCCTCAAGCACACTCTGACGGGGGTGCAGGGGGCCAACCAGTACAGGTAAGCTCTATAGACAAAACAGTTAACACGGAACTTGACGATTGATTGTCCTTTCCCCTCTTCCAGAGATCAAGGAAAACGATTCGTCCCCTATCAAAGATCCGTGGGGGGCCCAAACATCCTGGACTAACACTGGGACCCTGAGCAATTACACCCATCCCTTGCTCCACAAACGAAACAAAAAAGAACACAAGTGTCCAAAAATAAATCACTATTTGTTGTAGATCCAAAAAAACGTGTTTGTAAAATCCTTGAATGGAAGAATTATTGTCACCCAATGCACAGAGAGAAAAAACACAACAAAAAAATATAACCAACCACTCTGTATTGTCCCGACACAACAAAAGAAACAAGAAAAAAAACTCCAAACCTGTTCCTAAATGTTGTTCCAGTGCAAGTCCGTCCTGACAACGAAGTTCGTGTTGCCAAATAGTCGTTTCCCAAAATATTCAAGAACAGTAAATCTTCCTCAGTATATTTTCCCCAAGCCTGTGCACTCTGCCTGTCTTCCATATTCCTCCTCTGCTTTCAAATCCAGCCCCTTATATAGTCCTGCATGGACCGCCATTGGCTGTGGTGCTAACCAGGCGGGACTTCCAGTTGCTGGGGAGAAAATGCTCCACCCCCAGTCAGCCACAACCAGATAAAATCAACTGGGGGTTGAGATAAGCAGATTCCAGTAAAAAAAAAAGCAGTACACAAAAACCCATTTAAAATTCGTCACTTGTGACACATATATTTCTCAGATGCCTTGTCTAGTAGTCTTTTTCTTTCTTTTTTTCTTTCTCTCTGCATCTGAATCAGATGTCGGATTCAGTTGTTGCACTTGTCGAAGATGTCTTTATTGCCCAATTTACCACCCTGCATGGCTTGCTCACTAACGGTACTATGCTGACTTGGTATATGCACACGTAAAGTATATTTACGCACTGTGGATTAACCATATACAGGCAAATATGAGCACTTCAGAATAGGCCCTAAATATCTAGGTATAATCTGAACCACAATCGCTTCCCCAATCAGACCCATGTGAGACATTTAATGAGCAAGCCGTATCACACTTGCACCAACAGCTCAAATAGGTGCCCTGTGTTATATTAATGTCACAAATGCTCATTTTATTCTGCCAGGGCACTATATTAATGTAATCACAAAAAATGTGAATTATTTAACATTATTTAATCATCTCTTTATTTTATTTTTTTATCATCTTCAAATCTTTTTCCTATTTATTAATACTACTACTACTACTACTACTACTACTAATAATAATAATAATAATAATAATTTAGAAATGACCTTGGTTATGTGACATAGCCACTTTCAGTTGCTCTCTCAGGAAGTCCCACTCGCTGTAGACATCTGAGAGCTGCTCCTGTAGACTGTCATTCCGGTCTTTGACAGAAGAGACTTCCATTTTTAGTTTTGTAATGGAATTAATGGCAGGCGGAGCTTTGGCACCTAAGTGAAAGAGAGTATAGTATGTGCATGAAAAATCATGCATGCATTTGTGTAAACATCACAGGTTGCAATTTGGAAGTAACAAATGCAAGTATCCTAATTTGATTTGTGCAGAAATCAACATATTTAGTGTTAACATGCAAGCCAAAAAAAAAAAAAAATACAGTTATCTAGATGTACAACTTTCCCACTAAAGTATGAATGTTATATAACTTTACACTTGAGATGCAATCCTCATTAATGTCTTCATTTTGTTTTAAAGGAGATGAGATTTACAGTAAAGACAGATGAGCACAGCTACAAATTTGGATGTTTACAGTATATAAAACAGGTAATTAAACTAAAGAAAAAAAATTAATCAACTCCAAAACACAATTAAATAGTATAAAACTGTGCATCTAATCTGTGTGGTTTAGCATTCACAATATTCCTATTTCCTTCACTTACCCGAGTAAGCGGGAGGTGCAGACTCTCGCACATATGATGTTGCTGTGGGCACACTCAATTCTTTTTGAGTTTGGGGAGATCCCCCTGTAAACAACATTTCACATTAGATGATGTACACAGATGTACTTATTTGCTTAAACACGTCATATCTACTAGTAACCACTATATAAAAATGGCCAACACAGATTATGTGTGTAGCCCAAAACAAAGGACAAACGGGCAGATACAAACTAAAACGTTTAAGCCATGCCCCAGGCACTGTATTAAGTTTTATAAATGTTTGAGTCTACCTTGCTTGTCGCTGTCATTATCAGCCGTATGTGTTGCAGAATTGACTTTATGAGCTTTATATGTCAGCTTCTTATTTCTTGAGGATTTACGGATGATCAATGACATTCTTTTTCACTAAAAAATGAACGAAAGGCAGACAAGGTTTTCCAATAATGAAGCATTTATTTTACAATTATATGCTATTACATGCTTCTCATGATTGTTTAATACGTTTCTTAAGCTTACCATTCATATTGGAAGTAGGCCTAACTGTCTTCCAGTACCATAAATGCGTTCTAGTAGTACTTTTGCTTATTGTTATTAATTCACTGGTTGCCTACAAGGGCTTGAGAGGAGGCGAAATTGGGAGTGAGATATTAAGAATGAGACAAGATGAGAGGATTTCTCGGGTTGCTTAGGAGGCTTGAGAGGGGGAGACATTTGAGAGTTTAAGAGTGAGACGAGTTTAAGGGATGGCGAGATTGAGGGGTGGAGTTTGGGAATGGTGCTTAGTAACATTGAGGTTAGATACTGATAGCAGGACGAGATAGGGGGGCAAAGAGTTTTCCCTTCTCGTCGGGTCAGGCAGCATCCTCTGGCTGCTGGGCGACGTAGAGAGGGAGACACGAGAAGAGCAAAGGATTAGATCTAAACACTTTCCGCCGGGTCAGGCAGCATCCTCCGACTGCTGGGTGACGTAAAAGTGAGAGAGAGAGAGTAAAGTTTAGACATATAACATACAACAAACTGACTCTCGCTCCCAACGGGTCAGGCAGCATCCTCTGGCTGCTGGGCGTTTAGTGGAGCAAGAGACAGGAAGGGGATGAACAGGACAAAAGGACAGATCCTTCGCAACTCAGTACAGTATCCTCAGGCAGCTAAGCTGGCAGCTGGGCGGCGTGGAGAGCTTAGGAAAAAGCGTCTCAGGTCCGTTTAGGAGAGACGAAAAGAGAGAACCCCCCCCCCCCCCTCGGTCGGGGCCCGCTCGGCAGGTGGAGGCACTGCCTACTGCATGAGGGGGCTGAAATGGTCCTGGACCTGAAATGGAAGAGAGGAGATGGGACAGCAAGGTTGAGGCCTGGAAGGCTTAGCGCATAAGCAGCAGAAGAATAGGATGTGGCCGGGGGTCCCCTTAGGCCGGCGAGGAACAGCCGGGCGGCAGTGGTTGAGACGAGAGGCCAACCCGGACAGCCGGGGGAGTGAGACTCACTTCCCCCCAAAAGAGGACCCCCGGCTCCCCGCAAGAACCACACAGTGGGACAGAAAAGAGATTGCAGAGCCGCACACATAGACAAAAGCTAGAAGAAAAGAGAAAAGACAAGAGATGTTAGTAGACAACCTATGCCTATAAGCCGTCCGCACTGTGGAGAGGAAACCCCCCCCCCCCCTGCAGGGAGGAAACCTCTGGTGGGCCTGGTGGAGAGGGCACCCCCGACTCCGTGCAAGCTAATGAGTGCTGGTGAGCTGTGGCGATGTCTGCAGAGGATGATCTAATATGAAGAGATCCAGCGCCCCATAGACTTAATCAAGTGTTGATTGATTCCTGCCCTGGCCGCGGATGCAGCTGCTCCGATCCAGAATGAATGGGGGGAGAAATAGTTTGAAGAAAGCCCGATCCGTGACAAGAGGGTGCATAAACGGGATGAGAACCAGTATCTCGTAAGTATAGATCTGGAGCTCTCGATGAAGAGGGGATCTGACGGAATACACTGAATCCTTGGTTTAATTGGACCGTTTTTGAAGATCTGATGTGGAGGATAAAGTGGTTTCCGGGGATTTGAGAGAGATCTGAGCGCTTCAGGCTTAGAGCTGGGAAGCTGGAAGTTGATGGAGTTGAGAATTCTGCACAGTGGAGAAATCCAAAGGCGGCGGTCAGGCACAGGGTTTCCATGATGATGTCGTTGAATAGGTTGAAGCATCCAGAGAGCAGTGATTAGACAAAGGAGAAGGTCTGTAGAGATTGGTTAACCTGATAGAGAGGAGAGGAGCAGGCTTTTCTCCATACATCTGAGCATTCTCTCTAGAGATCTGCCATCTCTAGAATGGACGAGAGGAGAAAGATTGGAGGCGAAATTGATACTGAATGCCCGCTAAGTAGCATCTAAATAGAGGAGGAGGCTAAACGTAGAGACAGCCTGAGGAGGTGCTGTAGGTTGAAAGAGGTATGAGAGATCCGTTTTTTTTTTACTCGCAAAAGTGAGTAAATGAAGACCAGGCAGTCGAGTAGGAGGAACGGGTAGATGGGGCGAGAGCGTTCTCCATGAATCCACATGCTGATTGAAGGAGGCTGGAGAGTTATTCAGTTGAATATTGTTTTGCTGAAGGGTGGTACGAGACGAGGGTTGGGGTCTGCTCCTGGGACCAGGTTGCGGAACTTCTGGATCTTGATGTAACTGTCTGTTTTGAAGTCCTGATGAATAGGAGGAAGTTATTTCCGGGGACTTGAGTGAGGTCAAGTGCCACAGGCTGATGGCTGGGAAACTGGAGATTCCGATGAGATTGGTTGTCTTGATGGAGAGGAGGATGCGAGACTCTCAGGCGGATCTCCTGGATTGAAAGGAACAAGGGGAGGGGGGGGGGGGGACGGAGGAGGGATAGCCTGTGGTCTGTCATAAAGGCTAGGAGGTGCTGAAGGTTATAGGTGGTGAGAGAGATACTAATCTGGGCACAGAATGTGGTGAAGGAAGACCAGGCAGTAGAATAAGAAGAGCGAGTGGAAGAGGCGAAGGCAATTCTCCCTGAAGCTGCAGGCCGACTGGGGGAGGCTGGAGAGTGTGGAGTTTAGTGGAACACCAGCTGATTGAAAGGAGGAACTTGTCACCCTGAACAGTTCTGATTTGTCTGTTTTTTATCTTAATATTTTTAAAGTGTGGAAGACTCTGAAAGTGAAAAGAGGAGGATTTGTCGGGGCAGAAACTGATGACGGAACCTCTTTTCTTTAACTCTCTGTTCCCGTCACTGTGTCTCCGGACAGAGGCATTGTGTGTCAGCTTTGTAAGGGCAGGGGTGACCAGACTGGCCCATTTGATGTCACCTGGGAATTCTCACTGGCTCAGTGCTGCTGAACTAGGTGGCAGGCTGGGCTGGCGAAGTGAGAGACAGGCTGAAAAGGTGCTAGATGTCAGGGGCTGACTCTCCCCGGGGCTGAGAGAAGTCCTGATGGAGGAAATGGCAAAAGGACAAGGTGAAGATCAGGACTTCCCAGTGCTGCTTGTCCCTCCCCAAGTAGAACGTAAGAACATAATAACATAAGAAAGTTTACAAACAAGAGGAGGTAATTCGGCCCATGTTGCTTGTTTGGTTGTTAGTAGCTTATTGATCCCAGGATCTCATCAAGCAGCTTCTTGAAAGATCCCAGGGTGTCAGCTTCAACAACATTACTGGGGAAGGTGAGGAAGAAGAGGAGGAACAGCAGGAGTATGTCAAACTGTTAAAAATCCACAAAATTAATAGCACAAAGAAAGCAAAGAGTTTCAATGGCACACTAAAAGCATCTAAGTTTGAGCTGGAGAGATATTTGGAGGAAACACATACAGATTCAAAAAGGCAGGAGCCTATGTCAATTCCTTCAGACATCCCACCTATCAATCCACCAGAATACCAAATGGAGGACTGTGCACCTAAGTGGAAAGAAGTAGAGCGAGCTGTGAAAAAAGCAAGGGCTTCATCATCTCCAGGGCCTAATGGAGTTCCGTACAGAGTGTACAAGAGTGCTTCAGGAGTTCTACGAATCCTGTGGAAATTGATGAAAGTGACATGGGAAAAACAGGTTGTACCAAGAACATGGCGCCAAGCAGGTGGAGTCTTTATACCTAAAGAAAAAGATTCTACAAGCATCAGTCAGTTTCGCCCTATTTCGCTATTAAACATAGAAGGCAAGATTTTCTTCAGCATTATGGCTCAGAGATTGTCAACTTACCTATTAAGAACTACTTCATTGACACTTTAGTACAAAAAGAGGGCATTCCAGGTTTCCCAGGATGCTTAGAACACATCAGTGTGATCTGGCAACAAATTCAATCAGCTAAAAAGGAGAGGAAAGAGCTCCATGTGACATTCCTGGATTTAGCTAATGCATATGTTTCAATGCCACATGAACTTCTTTGGGCAGCATTTGATTTTTTCAGTGTACCGATGACAATAACAAATTTAGTGAAAGCCTACTTTGGAGATTTGCAATTTAGTTTTTCAACTTCAGAATTCAGCACTACATGGCAATGCCTAGAAGGTGGAATAATGACAGGATGCACCATTTCTCCACTGGTTTTTACCATGGCAATACAAGTAATCATTAGGGCATCAAAATGGGTAGTGGGAGGAGGGCGCTTGGCTTCTGGAAAGCGACTACCACCAATTCGAGCATACATGGATGACATGACAACCATGACTACAACAGTAGCCTGCACTAATTGGTTATTGGGCAAATTAAGCAATAACATTGAATGGGCACGAATGCAATTCAAGCCCACTAAATCAAGGAGCATCTCTATAATTAAAGGTAAATTAGTAGATAAAACATTCTTCATTAATGGTGAGGCAATACCAACAGTGTCTGAGAAGCCTGTGAAAAGTCTTGGGAGATGGTACAACGGGGATCTAAAGGACACAGTTTGTGTGGGAGAAGTTAGACAACAAGCAGTGGAAGGGTTGAAGTTGCTGTGGCCACTGACTGTGTACGAGGTGTCTTTGACAACAGTAGAGGAGCTTGAAGCTTTAATCAGTTCATACATCAGGAAATGGTTGGGAGTTCCACGCTGCCTCAGCAGAGTGGGACTTTATGGTAAAGGAATACTGCAGCTACCAGTCTCCGCTCTAACCGAGGAGTTTAAGTGCGCCAAGGTCCGACTGGAAATGACGTTAGTAGAGTCACGCGACAAATGCGTAAGGGAGGCAGCACCTGTGCTGAAAACTGGAAGAAAGTGGGCGGCAAAGAAAGCTGTGGAGGATGCAAAGGCTGCCCTTCGAATTGGCGATATCATAGGGCAAGTTCAGCATGGAAGAGGGGGTCTTGGTCTCAGTTCAGCTCCTCCTATATGGCACAAGGCAGCCTCAGCTCAACGGAGGAAGCGGGTAGTCAACGAGGTGCAAAAGGATGAGGTGTATAAAGGCCGTTTCCCAGGCCATGCAGGGAGAATGGATGAGAAGGGAGAGTGTGGAACAACGTAAGATTGGCTGGCAAGACCTATGGTCAACATATGATGTTCTCTCATCACCACAGAACCTAAACCTCTGGGTAGGAGAGGAGACAGGCTAAAAGAATTGAATCTATTCAGTCTTGAACAAAGAAGACTACGCGGCGATCTGATTCAAACATTCAAAATCCTAAAAGGTATAGACAATGTCAACCCAGGGGACTTTTTCGACCTGAAAAAATAAACAAGGACCAGGGGTCACAAATGGAGATTAGATAAAGGGGCATTCAGAACAGAAGATAGGAGGCACTTTTTTACACAGAGAATTGTGAGGGTCTGGAACCAACTCCCCAGTAATGTTGTTGAAGCTGACACTCTGGGATCCTTCAAGAAGCTGCTTGATGAGATTCTGGGATCAATAAGCTACTAACAACCAAACGAGCAAGATGGGCTGAATGGCATCCTCTCGTTTGTAAACTTTCCTATGTTCTTGTGTTATTATCACCTGCAACACTGAGGCACATTTTGACAGGATGTAAGGTGGCTCTTGCCAAGGACAGTTTACTTGGCGCCATGACCAGTTGCAGCGATGTTTGGCCTTATCATTGGAAGACAAGCGTAACATGACCAATAAGTTGCCACCAGGTCCATCAAAACATTACACACAAAAGACAACATTCCTCTGCCCAGGAGAGCAACCACCAAGAAAATGTGTTAAAACCAATCCTCGCCCAGGACAACTGGAAGCTACTAGAGACTGGAAAATGCTGTTGGTCAACGGCTTATTTTTCCACCTGAGATTGCCACCACTAACCTTCGACCAGATATTGTCATGTGGTCTGGATCAGCACGCCTTGTCCACCTGGTAGAGTTAACAGTGCCATGGGAGGATGCTGTAGATGAGGCGTATGAGAGGAAGAAACTGCGGTATGCTCAACTACCCTCTGAAGCGGAACAGCGAGGATGAAGAGTCCGGGTTTACCCAGTGGAGGTGGGTTGTCAAGGATTTGTGGCACACTCTACAACCCGTAGAGACGTCGGATTCAGTGGCCAAGAGTTGCGTCCAGACAGTCCAGACGGTTGTCATGCTGATGCGCTGGGGAGACCGCACTGTGGTTGATCCCCAAAGCCAGCATTGCAGCTGTTGTGTGTGCTGATAAGCCAGGGAGGCAAATGAGATGATCTCTGGAGCCAGCATTACACTTCAGCCATCAACACCAGACAGAAGGATATCTACATCATCATATGGAAGGAAACGCAAATGGACAGAGACACAGATGGATCACAGTAGTTTACTGTAAAGCTACGTCTTAGTTGGTGCTTATCTTGTCGAGAGCCAAGTCCAAATCAGCATGAAGTTTTAACATCTACTCTTGTGTAATGGAAATCATTATTTTTTTGTATAAAAATCACTTTTTTATAATCGTTTTTATAAAGACCTAAAGTAATGGTGTACTCTTGCTTTAAGCAAACAGCTTTTTTATTTTTTGAACCCCTTATAGTTTTAAAGAAATGAAAAAGTGTGTTTTAATTAATTTAATTACAGGTCAGGCTAAACTGGCCATTTTAAAGAGTAAAAAGAGCAAGCTGTCTGGAGTTGGGATGGCTAATGTAGTCAGGCAGTTCAGGGTGCTGGTGGTCAGCAGATTAAAGGTGGATTTCACCTATTTTAGCCTGGTTAATGATCTCTGGGGCTTTCAGGGGAGGTGGTATGTGCTCTGTATATGAGGAGGGAGAGCTCACTGTGCTGCTGTAAAATAACTTAAAATATTTTAACTGTTTTAACAAAAGTACAGTGTATTATGTTTTTATTATTTTTACAATAGATGCTGAGTTAGTTTTATTGACCCCACACAGCACAAATATAAACCTGGACGTTTGTATTTGGATGTTTAATTATTTGTAATGTTTTAATTATTACATAGAATAAAGGACTTTTAAAAGTCAGAAGTCTCTCTTTTTCTCTCTCTTTATAATTTATTTGGAATGCACAGTAGTACATCGACATTTTCAATGAGGTCCCTTCCAATGGTCATCTGAGTAAACATATTACCAGCTAAAGAAGTGTAACATCTATGCAGATGCAAGTCATTGTCATAGCATTTAAAATACTGAGCAATTGGACATCCAATATCAACTCACTGTACAGCACCTCACAATACATATATGCTAATTTTAAAGATGCAAAAAAGCTGTATGTGTTTCTAATGTTAAAGATATAAACGGTAATTGCTTAACTACAACATCTAAGAGTCAATTACTTCGCTAACTAAAAGCAAAAAATATGAATAATTTATGCACCGTGACATAACGTTAAAATAAACCGCTCTTACCTAATATATACAAAATAGTATTGAGACGTTGCAAGAAAATATTTTTTGATTATATTCAGCTAGGTATTAAATTGTTTTAAAAACATTCCTTACCTTATCTCTGGTAACCGTCTCTTTGATTCTCTCAGGAAAGAATGACAGTTATGTTTAAATATTTTTTAAATATTTTTTAAATAGATACAATATTAAGAAGGTACGTGTGGGATTTTTTTTTTTTTAAGTTACCGACTGTAACTTGACTAACAACAGATTATTTTCCACCAAATAATAATAGCTCTTAAAAACAGTGTATCCAAAAGTATTGACAATGAAATTAAATACTGCTTTGTTAGCGCAGAATAAGCATTACCATTTATGAGATTCGAGTAGTACCTAAATTTCCATTAAATGTAATTAATTTTAAAAAAAAAAACACAAGTGTTTGATTGTTCATTTTTTTAATTATGGAGTAGCATTACATAATACATAACATTATACAGAAAACATGCAGATAAATAACACAAACAAATAAGAGAACAAATGTCAGCAATGTGTCTTGAAATGTAAGGGGTGTAGTATCTTACAGCCTTCTCTGCGTGTGACGTACTTGATGACTGGCAAGGGATGCATTCTCACTCAGGGTCTCTGGGTTCTGTCAGCAATCTCTGGGAGGGTTCCAATTTAACTAGTCCCTCCCTGCTAGCGCTATTATTTGCTGATTCAAGTTTTTATTAAAAAATGGAGAGTGATAGGTGGAACCACTTCAATTCATAAGATCAATAATTATTTTAATGGGAACTTGAAACAACCAATGATAGCAAGGATCTCTATTTATCCATCCATTCATAGAAGACGGATGCAGTTACGGGGAGTGGCATTAAGGAAGCTTGCTAACACTCTGCTTCCCAAACAGAGGGGGTGAGAGGAAGTGTCGATGTTTGAAAGCAGTTACATTTAAATGTGAGTTTAAAAAAATACATTTACTTACCATTTTACTTAAAAAATAATATATTTTACATCCTCAGTCATATCCTTATATAAATACCGTTGTGCCATTTAGTGGCAAGTGAAAGTGAAGAAGTGTTTGGGTTTTTGCTTTTGAATCCCCAAAGTGGCAATATGGTGGTATGATATTGTAATCAATAGAGAATATGTGATGATTTGTTAAGAATTGTAACAACCAGCAATCCAGACCCCTACTTAAACATTAAAAACGTATTGTTGTGGTCTCTGACCACAACAGAGGAGGCGTTGGAGCTAGACAGCAACTTGGATGATGACCCCCTAATTCAGGTGAGTACCACACCATTTCTGCTGGTACTCACGTGCCTAATGTTAAAAGTTATGTGAACCCCTGATTATAACAGATGTGGGTAGATTTAGCGAAGCCAATCTCAAAACTTCTTAAATAGAAAGCCTTAATCACATCTGACATTAAGCACAGGGAATCTTTGTAGACACTTTTAGGTATACTTTCCCCTGGTTGTTCCTGGCACTGCAAATTAAAGACTGTGTACTTGACTTTAATGCTATTTAAACCTTATAGAAGGGTTACTACTCTTCATTTGAGCCAATCAGTTTATCTCAATTTTCAAAAATAACCAAAAAAAATAACAATTAAGTCCAGACTGGAACGTTACACAAAGTAAAGATAATAAACTTGCATCCTTTAGCCTCCACCTGGGGCTACTATTTGGTGTGAACTATACAAGACATCCAAATACAGCTACCTAGAAACATAAGAAAACATCTACAACCCAGTGAGAGCTGGAACTTAACAGATGTGCACATTCAGGTAAGAAAGTACCACTTATAGCTTGGTTTGGAATAAAAATTAATACATTATAATAAAACAAAAATAAACATTAAAAAGGCACACATCTAAACCTCTTTAATAGTTCTCTCGGATGGGCGGTAGTCTGAAGTGCTAGAAGAGGACATGTAGAAGGACCGTGTTTTCCGTTTTAAGCGAGCACGTCTGGTGGCCAGCACAAGGCTCCGCTTGCTGGAGCAGATGATCTCGGAGATAAACATTTTACAGTCCACACATACTTCCATGGTGCTCCAGTCCTCTGTAAGCTCTTTGGGAAGCTCAAGGTCATCACTTGACTCCACTGACTTAGAGGCAGATGAGAATCTAAAAATCAGATACGCAATGACAGTTATAATACTTTAAACCAGATCTGCTCTCATCATAAATTTAATTGGTGTCAAAGCTAGGCAGGAGGAATGACTGATAAAATGAATGAATAAATAAGACACAAATTCAGGCTTTGACAGTAATGTATTAATACAAATATTTGAAAATAAAAATCAAAAACCAAATTAGCTAAAATTTACCCGGACGTGGACCCCATCTGTGACCGGTGCAATCGAGAACCTGCTTCTCTGATACATTTGTTTTGGGCCTGTGACAGATTGATTCCATTGATTCTATTTTCGAGACGCTTTCCACAATTTTGGAAATACCATGTGTGCCTTCCCCAATAACAGCTCTTTTTGGAGCTGTGCCCAGTGACAGTCTCTTAATGAAACTACAAGCTGACACCCTAGCCTTTGCCACCTTGTTGGCAAGACGTCTGATTTTACTATCTTGGAGGCAGGCTGCCCCGCCCTCTCATGCACACTGGATTAAGGATCTCCTATATTATTTAAAATTAGAAAAACTGAAATACACTCTTAGGGGTTCCAGGGAGAAGTTCTTCCAGGCTTGGCAGCCTTTTCTACTATATGTTGATCAGCTTAAGCTGACTCCAGTCTCATAGCTATGCAAGGTATTGTAACCTGAGGTGCTGTGGTTGGAAAGCGTGCCTCTCTCTCTTCCTTCTCTCTCTATCCTTTTCTGTGTATTTCTTTTTTTTTACTATTTTCTCTCCTGGTTTGTGCTCTGATCTTGTTCTTGTTTTTTGTAGTCTGTGTTTAAAACAAAAAAAGGAAAATGAATATGTATTTGAGAATTACTTGAGTAGTCACAGGTACAAGCTGTGTTGTTCACATGTACTTCTGCTTGTGTCTCTGTAAACCAATATTTTTTCCAATAAACAAAATTGTTATATATATATATATATATATATATATATATATATATATATATATATATATAACTGGGAGTATTTTTGTTTTTTCAAAAATTGTATTTAAATGTTCCCCAAAAATGGGTGGATTGCCAGTGTTAATCATATCTTTTCACAACTGATGCTTACAAGACCTTAAAACTAAAACATAAAAACGATGGCTCAAATGTATTTTGAGTCATTATATTCTGATAGAGATTACTGTCTTATGAATGTTTGTGTATGTATTTGCCCAAGCATGGTGTTGAATGCTTCCTCATTATTAACCAACCAGGCACAAGGTATTTTGCTTTATTACAGCAGCTTAGATTCACTCGTGTACCAGTTCTCTGTGCATGGAAACCACATTTCCACAAAATGTCACTAGTAATCTTCAAAAACAGCACGAGTACTTTACGCATAGCTAATTTACATATCAACACCCACTGTTCCCATTATTTGCATGATGTCATGTGAAAAGGCCGGTTTACTTGAGTAAGAACATAAGAACATAAGAACATAAGAAAGTTTACAAACAAGAGGAGGCCATTCAGCCCATCTTGCTCGTTTGGTTGTTAGTAGCTTATTGATCCCAGAATCTCATCAAGCAGCTTCTTGAAGGATCCCAGGGTGTCAGCTTCAACAACATTAGAGTAAAATAAACTGAGTGAACGGAAACCCAAAAAAGCATTTTACAAGAGACCTTTTTCCCATGTAAATGTCTCGAGTTAAAAAAAAACGTGCATGGAAACCTGTCGGAGGGTAGTGGGCGGAGCTTACGGAAGGACCAGAAATATGACAGCACACAGGAATCGGAAGTGACTTTTAGTCCTAGAGCCCTGTACCAACAATGGTATCTGGGCAGGATTTTATTTTAACACACAATGAAAATACAGTGCCTTGCGAAAGTATTCGGCCCCCTTGAACTTTGCGACCTTTTGCCACATTTCAGGCTTCAAACATAAAGATATGAAACTGTAATTTTTTGTGAAGAATCAACAACAAGTGGGACACAATCATGAAGTGGAACGAAATTTATTGGATATTTCAAACTTTTTTAACAAATAAAAAACTGAAAAATTGGGCGTGCAAAATTATTCATCCCCTTTACTTTCAGTGCAGCAAACTCTCTCCAGAAGTTCAGTGAGGATCTCTGAATGATCCAATGTTGACCTAAATGACTAATGATGATAAATGGAATCCACCTGTGTGTAATCAAGTCTCCGTATAAATGCACCTGCACTGTGATAGTCTCAGAGGTCCGTTTAAAGCGCAGAGAGCATCATGAAGAACAAGGAACACACCAGGCAGGTCCGAGATACTGTTGTGGAGAAGTTTAAAGCCGGATTTGGATACAAAAAGATTTCCCAAGCTTTAAACATCCCAAGGAGCACTGTGCAAGCGATAATATTGAAATGGAAGGAGTATCAGACCACTGCAAATCTACCAAGACCTGGCCGTCCCTCTAAACTTTCAGCTCATACAAGGAGAAGACTGATCAGAGATGCAGCCAAGAGGCCCATGATCACTCTGGATGAACTGCAGAGATCTACAGCTGAGGTGGGAGACTCTGTCCATAGGACAACAATCAGTCTTATACTGCACAAATCTGGCCTTTATGGAAGAGTGGCAAGAAGAAAGCCATTTCTTAAAGATATCCATAAAAAGTGTCGTTTACAGTTTGCCACAAGCCACCTGGGAGACACACCAAACATGTGGAAGAAGGTGCTCTGGTCAGATGAAACCAAAATCGAACTTTTTGGCAACAATGCAAAACGTTATGTTTGGCGTAAAAGCAACACAGCTCATCACCCTGAACACACCATCCCCACTGTCAAACATGGTGGTGGCAGCATCATGGTTTGGGCCTGCTTTTCTTCAGCAGGGACAGGGAAGATGGTTAAAATTGATGGGAAGATGGATGGAGCCAAATACAGGACCATTCTGGAAGAAAACCTGATGGAGTCTGCAAAAGACCTGAGACTGGGATGGAGATTTGTCTTCCAACAAGACAATGATCCAAAACATAAAGCAAAATCTACAATGGAATGGTTCACAAATAAACATATCCAGGTGTTAGAATGGCCAAGTCAAAGTCCAGACCTGAATCCAATCGAGAATCTGTGGAAAGAACTGAAAACTGCTGTTCACAAATGCTCTCCATCCAACCTCACTGAGCTCGAGCTGTTTTGCAAGGAGGAATGGGCAAAAATGTCAGTCTCTCGATGTGCAAAACTGATAGAGACATACCCCAAGCGACTTACAGCTGTAATCGCAGCAAAAGGTGGCGCTACAAAGTATTAACTTAAGGGGGCTGAATCATTTTGCACGCCCAATTTTTCAGTTTTTTATTTGTTAAAAAAGTTTGAAATATCCAATAAATTTCGTTCCACTTCATGATTGTGTCCCACTTGTTGTTGATTCTTCACAAAAAATTACAGTTTCATATCTTTATGTTTGAAGCCTGAAATGTGGCAAAAGGTCGCAAAGTTCAAGGGGGCCAAATACTTTCGCAAGGCACTGTAAATAGTCCAGTATTGCAGAAAATAAATAAGAAAACCACCTGGAATACCAGCAATGGTAAACTCAAATAAAAGGAATAAACAACATTGCGGTTACAAAAAAAACAACAGCAAAGGAAGCACTGGGTTTCTCTGTGCTACTGCAGTGGGTTTCCTCTCACCGCCTCTTGGCTCCCTTCCACGGAATAACGACTTGTCCTGGGTTTTCCTCACTGCAGTAATCCACCAAGGTTTCCCAAAATTTCAAGTTTCTGTGAATTAAAGCAGGTTGATAAAAGCAAAACAACAAAGCACAGCGCGTCTCTTCCGTGTTTTCAGTTCCGGACAGGTAGACCGAATGGCAAAACCTCACTGCTTAAATACTGCCAAGTCCTGTCCCTGCAATCAGCACGATGCCCCACGTCAGCCAATCGACGAGCACAGCACAGGTGATTGCAATGATGGGAGTCGGCGGCCGCATGGTTCCACCTTGGGCCAGATGGCCGCCCGACCCGGAACTTCCTGTCTGGTCAGAGTTCAGCCTCCTGACCCAATCACGGTCAACCCTTCACAGCCCTGCCGGTGGTAGGGAGGGCGAATTACAACAGGGACTCCTTTCAATCCTGTCACAAAACTCCATGATTGAGATCAAAGCATGTTACTGACTGCAAAGCATGTCAGTCATTTGGTAAGCCAGTTGATTGATGACAGGTGTTGAATTGGCAGGGAAAATGTCACTCTCCAGGTGAAATGACCAAGGAAGTACAAGACTACCTAAAAATAAGGTTTAGAAACAGATTCTTTAAAGCAGTATATTACCAAATATACAGTCAATTATTAAAACTAACTTGAATTAGATGAATATCCTGATACTAAGAATTTTCTACATGGGCTTGGTCAAATTTAGCATGAAGAATCGCTCTAATTCGAGCAGATGAGTGTAAAGGATATTGGGAAATGTATTAACTTGCATCCAGATTAGTGTATATGTAGTGTATTTTAGTGCAATTATGGGATTACAAGATCCTAGGATGCGCTTTGAGTTGCTATAGTGCTCACGCATCATATCTTTACAAAAGTGGAGGTGTTGAAAGCGATGGATAATGCAAAGATGTTGCTGCAGATTTTAACATTACTGCAAACACGTTCTCAACCATTCTGAAAAAATGGTATACAATAACACAGGCCTATCAAAGCAAACTGTGGATGCAAGTCGTCACCATTTCCGATTTACTCAATAAATGATGTTGAGGATGCCTTTAGTGGTTTAAAAATACCCTTGATCAGAATGGGACATGCAGATTGCAAGTGCAGTTCATATGCCATGTATACTTTTTTTTTTTTAATTTAGTCATTGCCATTTTTTTTTTTTTTTGTCCCTCGAAGTGTGTGCCGTCAGCCGACCGCTTTTTTCACACTGCAGACTCACCATGCAACTACCCAGAGCTACAGCGTCGGAGGACAACGCAGCTCTCAGGCAGCTTACAGGCAATTCCACAGGCGCCCGGCCAGACTACAGGGGTTGCTG
Organism: Acipenser ruthenus; assembly: GCF_902713425.1. Lineage (NCBI taxonomy): Eukaryota > Metazoa > Chordata > Actinopteri > Acipenseriformes > Acipenseridae > Acipenser > Acipenser ruthenus. The sequence goes on from NC_081192.1 coordinate 56,095,677, forward strand.
GTGGGCGGTGAGCCGAGGACACCCTTGCTGATCTGACCCTCCCCCCCCCGGACGACGCTCGGCCAATTGAGCGCCGCCCCCTGGGAGCTCCCGTCCACGGTTGGCTGTGGAATAGCCTAGACTCGAACCAGCGACGTCCAGGCTATAGAGCGCATCCTGCACTCTAGCGAGTGCTTTTAGTGGATGCGCCACTCGGAAGCCCCCCCGCCTCATTTCTAACCCAGCTACAGAAACCGTCCCCCCGCCACCCATTCCCCCACTTTTGAAAGCAAAGTTACGCCACTGCCTGTACTGACCATTAGTTTCACATTTCCCTTCAAATATGTAAATATTTCCTCTACTGCCAAATGCATTTTTTTAGTATAGCACTTAATTCCGCGTTAATATTCTTTTGATTCCGTGATTCCGTCTGTGCTCTCGTTAACACGGATTCCATAGAGCCCTATAAGACCTGAAAAAAGGCAATGCGATGGAGATACACAACAACGCAGGAAGCTGGTCTGTCCTTAATTTATGCAAGATGTATTTAGAGTGATCACGTGGAAGAACAGGTCAGGTTTCCATAAAGGGGAAAACCATAGAAAGGGAAACATATCTTTGCGGAAAATATGCAAAAATAATTTGATAATATATTTTACTGTTAAGTTGCATTTAAACGTATAATACACATTTTAAATGAAAATATTTTTAATCCACGTTTACCGTTTAAACCCTTACAGCCCTAATGATGATATATATTGTAGCGATCTCGGTTCCCGCAGGCAGGCGCATCACACAGGGCGAGGCAATCCACACACAGGCAGAGGGCGGGTGCGAACCCGGAACCTCTCGCACTAAAGCACAGCACCGATACCGCTGTACAAAGGAGCCGGCTCCTTTGCAAGGAGCGTATATCGGGCTTATGTCTTTGTGTGTGATTACGTCACCGTAATCCCTGTGCATGCTACGATACACACACACACACACACACAGTAGATGCTGCTTATTAACAGCCCCTCAGTTCCCAGCAAAAAGTTGACATTAACCAAAAGTTGCCAATAAGCAAATAACCCATTTTCAAGTGTATTTATATGGAACAACAATATATACTGTAGTTTTACAAATACGGCACTGAAATACATGTGTTTTAAATGTTACAGTGTTAAAAAAAATTAATGAGAACCACGAAATACCCAAAAATAGAACAAAACGAGTTCTGGGCAGTTCAAGGGATCTGTCCTGACCAACTTCTGAGGCAGGTACAGCAAGCTGTGGAATGTCTCCGGCCAGGTGGATCGATAAGGTTTTAATTGATTGTAGTGAATGATTTTAGGTTGCGCTTCCTGATGTCTCAGGTCAAGCAACTCGTTGACAATTCCAGGTTCTCTAGAAGATAAGACTTTGTACGGTCCAGTCCATCTGGGTTCTAATTTCGTCCGAACTGTGGTAGGATCATTGACCCAAACCAATTCTCCATTGCGGTATGGCAAAAACTTGGTATGCCTATTGAAGTAGCGTTGGTGTTGCATACGGTGATGGTCATTGCGGTCAATGGTACTCTGGAAAGCAGCTTCAAGGCGGTTAACCAGTTGAGAACCATAAGCATGGGGGGTGTCATCAGGTGGTGAAGAAAGTAAAGGGGCTGCAAAACAGAGGTCAGCAGGCAACAGAGGTTCACGACCATGAGCTAAAAAGAAGGGAGAATAACTGGTGCTGGAATGAGGTGTAGCATTAAAGGACAGGGCTACCAATGTTAAATATTCATCCCATTCTCCGCCATTGGTGTACAGTAATTTTGCCAGTTGATCCTTCAAAGTTCTGTTGAACCTTTCTACAATGCCATTACCCCGAGGGTGGTATAACGTTGTTCTCTTCTTCTCTATCTTGAGCAGCTTACACAGATCCTGAATAAGGTCAGATTCAAACTGTCTCCCTTGATCTGAAAATAGTTCCTCTGGAATTCCATGCTCTCGAATGTACTGCTCACATATAAGTTGTGCTATTGTTGTGGCTTTCTGGTCAGCCATGGTGTAAAGATTGACATACTTGGTGAAGTGATCTTGCACCACAAGGATGTATTGGGAACCACGTGCATTCACTGGCAACTCTGTAATGTCAATGCAAACAAACTGAAATGGTCGAACAGCTTTAATAGACTGTAGCGGAGCTCTCCTTGGTGGAACAGGATGCGACGAGCTTCATAAGACCGGCATTCCTCGCAATAGCGCTCTACATCAGATCTCATGCCAGGCCAAAAGCATAGAGACCGAGCTCATTTAAGAGTCAGTTCAGCTCCAAAATGTCCAGAAAAAGTACCTCCATGAAAATGGTCTAAGGTTTGGGGGACCAACACTGTTGGAATCAGAACTTGATAAGTGTCCGGTTTACCAGGTGCAAGCTTAATTTTCCTGCATAGCAAGTCCTGCTGAAGCACAAGACATGGGAATTCCCACCAGAGGCGTCGAAGCTTGGCTCCTTTAATATTTCTCAGGAAGGGACGTCTCTGCTGAGAAACCCAGTGATAGACTTGTTGCAGAATCAGGTCAGATTTTTGATAGTGTCTGAGGTCCAAAACCATTGGTAGCTAGAGTGTTCTGCAATGAAGATACATCTGATGTGTCCGACGTGGTAAGGAAGGCATTGTCTGATGTGCAGACATTTGCGGAAAGCAGAGTCAGATTGTTGTGCGGTTTAGACAGCTTGTTATTTGAACTTTTTTTTACAATCAGTTTGGGAGCTTGAAATCTTACAACCAAAAGTAGCAGCATTCTGGCTTTCATGCAAACTTGTCTCAACAGCAGCCAGAACTGGGATCCTAGACATGGCATCTGCACTGGTATGTGATTTTCCCTCACAATGTACAACAGTCCATTCATATGGATCCAACTCAAGTGCCCATCGACCGCGACGGCCTATGGGGTCGTTGGCAACATCTAGTTTGCGAAGTCCTACTAATGGCTTGTGATCTGTGAGAATTGTAAATGGATTATTACACAAATAGTGTCTGAAATTTCTGATGGCCCAAACAATTGCCTATAGTTCCTTGTCATAGGTTGACCACTTCTTTTCAGTAGGCGTCAGGACATGGCTAGTAAAGGCAATAACTCGCTCTTTGTCATTTTGGATCTGAGATAAAACTGCACCAACTGCTACATTAGAAGCATCGGTGTACAGTATGAATGGCTGATTAAAATTAGGAAATGCCATCACTGCGGTAATTAGAACACAGGCCCAGAAATGCTCGGACATCTGTAGGTGTCTTGAGGACTGGCCAATCATGTACACGCTGAATGTTGTCTGGATCTAGAGAAAGTCCATCTCTGCACACAATGTGTCCCATATATTTGACAGCTGTTTTACAAAACAGGCATTTTCTGGGGTTAAGTTTAAGACCAGCTTGTCTGAAACGAGTGAGAATGTCCTTAATATTAGTCATGTGGTCATCAAAGTCCGTTCCCATGCATATTATATTGTCAAGGTAAATAACGCATGTTGTCCAATGGAGACCCCTGAGGACAAGCTCCATCAAACGTTGAAAGGTTGGTGGAAAGTTTTTAAGTCCCATCGGCATGACTTTAAATTGATAAAGGCCATCTCCTGTAGAAAAGGCCATCTTCTCCCTGTCGGTTGGATGTAGCTCCACCTGCCAGTAGCCACTGGACAGGTCCATAGTAGAGAAGAAATGTGAGCCAGAGAGTGCATCAAGGCTGTCATCAACTCTTGGAAGAGGATGCGAGTCAGTGATGGTAACCGAATTTAACTTTCGGTAGTCGACACAAAATCTGTAGGTGTTGTCCTTTTTCTTCACCATTACCACTGGACTTGCCCAAGGGCACTGACTGTCTTAAACAACGTCTTGCTGTTTCAGTTCTTCTACCTGATGGTGGATTTCAGTTTTCATAGCAGGAGAGGTTCTGTAAGCTTGCTGACAAATTGGAGTTTCGTCACTAGTCCAAATCTTGTGGGTGACCAGCTTCGTACGTCCATAGTCTCTTGAGTGTTGACTGAAGACATCACTGAATGAATCCAAGAGTTCTTAAAGTTTTAACTGTTGGTCAGGTGTCAGCTCAGAACTGGAAATGTCAGGAAGAAGGCATGTTTTCTGTGGTGACAAGGAGTCAATACTTACATGACAAACAGAATAGTCAATAAGCATGTAGTCTTCATGACTGATGCCTGTTACAGAGTAAAAACTACCTATTTGAGTTCCATTGTACAATGTTACTGCTTGTAAGGATGGATTCATAACTTTAATCTTGACTGAGCCCATGTCAGCTCTAGTTACAGTCCAAGCAAAACCCATGTTTGAGTGGTCAGCATAGTAAGGTTCAAACACTCCAGTATATCCATGAGGCAGTATATCAATGCCTTTACATGGTGTCTCCAGCTTTGCAATCACCATCTCTGATAAAGCAGGAACTGTGACTGTAGAGGAAACAGCAGCATTGCAAAGTTTAGGAGCATGTTGGCAAAGTTGTACAAAAGAAACTGCTTCAGTTTGAAGTTTGAGAGCCATGTCACATTTGTCAATCATAGCACCCTGTTGTACTAGAAAGTCCCAACCTAATATAACAGGTTTAGAACAGTTGAAAATTACTTGAAATGAATGGGAAACATTTTTCTGTCCAATACTTACATTGAGTGTGCCAACAGAATCCAAGCTATCTCCTGAAATTGATGTAAGAGGAATAAAGTGCTTCGCAATTGGTTTCCTTCTTAGTGCTGGAGTAGACATTCTGAAATCTTCACTCAGTAGGGAAACATCAGCTCCACTACCTACAAATGCATGCACTAAGGTATCCTCAATAATAACTGGCACAAACTGGGTAGTGACATCAACAGTCTTGGGTTGTATTTCAGTTGTAGATTGTGCAGTGGAGGCCTCAGTGTTGTTCTTCAATTTTTGGGACTGGTGTTTGGAAGTAGCTGACAACTGGCCCTCGTTGCCAACTAATGATAGTTTCCCTGAGGATTGTGGTGAGGCCGGTCAGGTGAACGAAAGCGAACATGCCCAGGGCTTGGAGATCTATAAGCAGCATGTCTTGATGTAGCTCTGTCAGGTGAACGTCCACGGTGTCTGTTTGAGCGACACACAGTCCTCCCACAGAGGTGGAGGTGGAACCAGCAGGTACTCTACCTCTGCTGGTGGAGACGTGGGCTGTAGACGTTCGGCCTCCCCCCTCTTTGGCTGTGGATGCACCGACTCCTCCCCCTTGTCTCCCCTCCAGCAGCTGTAATTAAAACGGCAATTAACTGGAAAATGCCCCCGCTCCCCACAGATGCAGCAACAGTATGCCTGGCTTATGCTGTGGAGGAGGGCTTCCCAGCTGATCTCCTCCTGTGCCTGCTGTTGCTGCAGTTGCAGCTGCTGCTGTCACCTTCTCATCCTCCTCTTTCCTCTCATCCTCCTTCTTCCCCTTCTCACTCCACAAGTAATAATAATGAAAAAAACTGCAGTACCCTCTTCTTCCTGAGTCCAGGAGGTGCTGGTGATCTCACCCTGGACACCACGTGTGACAGGGTGGCTGTGCGGTGACGTCAGGTCAGAAGCAGGAACCAAAACAAACTCACACCAAGCAGTACTGCAGTTTTAAATAACAAAAATAAATAAAAGGTTTTAACAAAATCCATGTACAGGGCTCCTTGCCCTGTTACAGTAACTTTTTCAATGTGTCTGTTTTTTGTTAAGTATATGGAAAACTACAAAGTGGTATGTAATTTAATATAGTAATGTAACATTATTTAACAGGTTTCATTTGACTTTATGAAGCAAAATGTGTTAATTCTATAGGGTGATGCAAAACTTTTGGCCGTAGCTGTAGGTTAGTCGCTATTATCAGTCGAACTTGTTCCGATCAGTTAAACTAATTACCGGGATGATCTGTTTGGTGAGCAGCAATCAGGATTAAGTTAGTACAGATATGCAGGATTTTCTAGTCTGCATTTTAGTCCACTTGATGTGGATAAATCACTGGTATGCTGCAATTGACCCAAAGGGTTGTGTATCATATAGCTTAGTATTTTGCTTAAAAATATCATTAACACTTTAAAACTATTCAAAATATATCCAAATGTAATACCTGCACAAATGGCCAAAACCCGCCAAAGCCATTCTTTTCACGCACAATAAAAAAGTAGAAGCCCAACTGGGCGTGAACCCGCCCAATCTGGCAACACTGGTCAAGCTCCCTTAAAGCCTTTTGACTTTTCTTTATAGACCTGGCGTAGTGTTAGAATGTGGTACATTGTCAGAAAGCGGTACACATACCCAAATATGACCCATGTAATGTCAAAAAGCAGTACTTTGTCAGATTGTGGTACATGTGCAATCAATTGCGATCTGATGGGTGTTTTGCTAATGTGAAAAGGAGGTATAATTTTTCACTCGAGTGTTTTGCAGCTGTGCATAAGTGGTACATTCTTATTTAACCCTTTCAGGACCAAGCATTTTTCAATGGGATGATCTCTAAAAAGAAAAAAAAAACAATTCACGACAAACAAGACAAAATTAGAGGTCCACCGCAAAGTTGTAGAAGTAAAAAAAATGTTAAAAAAAGACTCAGTGTATTGCATATGATAAATATCCTCATACTATTTTCTTAATAGTGGAAAAATATGATAAATTAAATTTTTAAAAATATATGAAAAAGACCAAACACAGCATAATGTACCTGATTTGAACGGGCACTTCTGTGTTTTCAAAGACGAAGTTGTTTAGGCATGCATGAACAAGAGCAGTGCACTGCGTACCACCTTCTATCTGCGTACCTAAAAATAACACCGGTATATGGCAACCTTTTAAAGATTATAACAAAGATTAAAGATTATACTATCCTGAAGTCAACATTTGTTATTGTGTTTATTCATTACGAAAAGATGTCCGTGAGTAGCCTATGAACCCGGAAAGGTATGTTCTATTCTCAGTAGTACAGTGCCTTGCGTAAGTATTCACCCCCCTTGGACTTTTCCACATTTTGTAGTGTTACAACCTGGAATTAAAATGGATTTAATTAGGATTTTTTGTCACTGATCTACACAGAATAGTCCATAATGTCAAAGTGTGGAAAGAGATCTACATATTTTTCAAAATTATTTACAAATAAAAAACTGAAAAGTCTTGATTGCATAAGCATTCACCCCCTTTGTTGTGACACCCCTAAATAAGCTCTAGTGCAACCAATTGCCTTCAGAAGTCACATAATTAGTTGAATGGAGTCCACCTATGTGCAATTAAAGTGTCACATGAGCTCAGATTAAATACACATAAGAACATAAGAAAGTTTACAAACGAGAGGAGGCCATTCAGCCCATCTTGCTCGTTTGGTTGTTAGTAGCTTATTGATCCCAGAATCTCATTAAGCAGCTTCTTGAAGGATCCCAGGGTGTCAGCTTCAACAACATTACTGGGGAGTTGGTTCCAGACACAATTCTCTGTGTAAAAAAGTGCCTCCTATTTTCTGTTCTGAATACCCCTTTATCTAATATCCATTTGTGACCTCTGGTCCTTGTTTCTTTTTTCAGGTCAAAGAAGTCCCCTGGGTTGACATTGTCTATACCTTTTAGGATTTTGAATGTTTGAATCAGATCGCCGCGTAGTCTTCTTTGTTCAAGACTGAATAGATTCAATTCTTTTAGCCTGTCTGCATACGACATGCTTTTTAAACCCGGGATAATTCTGGTTGCTCTTCTTTGCACTCTTTCTAGAGCAGCAATATCCTTTTTGTAACGAGGTGACCAGAACTGAACACAATATTCTAGGTGAGGTCTTACTAATGCATTGTAGAGTTTTAACATTACTTTCCTTGATTTAAATTCAACACTTCTCACAATATATCCGAGCATACTGTTGGCCTTTTTTATAGCTTCCCCACATTGTCTAGATGAAGACATTTCTGAGTCAACATAAACTCCTAGGTCTTTTTCATAGTTCCCTTCTTCAATTTCAGTATCTCCCATATGATATTTATAATGCACATTTTTTTGCCTGCATGCAATACTTTACATTTTTCTCTATTCAATTTCATTTGCCATGTGTCTGCCCAATTCTGAATGCTGTCTAGATCATTTTGAATGACCTTTGCTGCTGCAACAGTGTTTGACATTCCTCCTATTTTTGTGTCGTCTGCAAATTTAATGAGTTTGCTTACTATACCAGAATCTAAATCATTAATGTAGATTAGGAATAGCAGAGGACCTAATACTGATCCCTGTGGTACACCACTGGTTACCTCGCTCCATTTTGAGATTTCTCCTCTAATCAGTACTTTCTGTATTCTACATGTTAACCACTCCCTAATCCATGTGCATGCATTTCCTTGAATCCCTACTGCGTTCAGTTTGAGAATTAATCTTTTATGCGGGACTTTGTCAGAAGCTTTCTGGAAATCTAAATAAACCATGTCGTATGCTTTGCAGTTATCCATTTTCAATGTTGCATCCTCAAAAAAGTCAAGTAGGTTAGTTAGACACAATCTCCCTTTCCTAAAACCATGCTGCCTGTCTCCCAGGATATTGTTACCATATAGGTAATTTTCCATTTTGGATCTTATTATAGTTTCCATAAGTTTACATATAATAGAAGTCTGGCTTATTGGTCTGTAGTTACCTGGTTCGGTTTTGTCTCCCTTTTTGTGGATCGGTATTACGTTTGCTATTTTCCAGTCTGTCGGTACAACCCCTGTGTCAAGAGACTGTTGCATGATCTTGGTTAGCGGTTTGTAAATAACTTCTTTCATTTCTTGAGTACTATTGGGAGGATCTCATCCGGCCCAGGGGATTTGTTTATTTTAAGAGCTCCTAGTCCCTTTAACACTTCTGCCTCTGTTATGCTAAAGTTATTTAAAATTGGATAGGAACAGGTCGACATGTCGGGCATGTTGTCTGTGTCCTCCTTTGTAAAAACATGTGAAAAGTAATCATTTAATATATTTGCTATTTTTTTTTCTTCATCTATGATTTTGCCATTTGTGTCTCTTAGACATTTAACCTCCTCTTTGAATGTTCTCTTGCTGTTATAATATTGGAAAAATATTTTGGAATTGGTTTTAGCCCCCTTAGCAATATTGATTTCTATCTCTCTCTTGGCCTTTCTAACTTCCTTTTTGACTTGTGTTTGCAGTTCCAAGTACTCTTTCTGTGTACTGTGTTTTAGGTCCCTTTTAAACACTCTGTAAAGTGCCTTTTTTCGCTGAATATTTTTTTTAATTGATCTATTAAACCATTTTGGCCATTTTGTTTTAGATTTAGATTTGTCTACTTTTGGGATGTAACTGTTTTGCGCCTCTAGTACTACATTTTTAAAAAACAGCCATCCTTTTTCTGTGGATGTTGTCTCTATTTTACTCCAGTCTACTTTTGTTACGTCTCTGTTTCATACCTTCATAGTTTGCTTTTCTAAAATTCTAAACTTTAGCTTTTCATTACTTTTGGGGTTTTAAAAAATATTTCAAATGAGACCATGTTGTGGTCTGAGTTTGCCAATGACTCTCTGACCTCTGTTGGGACTGGGGCAGAGGTTCACCTTCCAGCAGGACAATGACCCTAAACACACAGCCAAAGGTACACTGGAGTGGTTTAAAAACAAGAACCTGAATGTCTTAAAGTAGCCCAGTCAAAGCCCAGACCTCAATCCGATTGAGAATCTGTGGCAAGACTTGAAAATTGCTGTTCACCAACGGTCCCCATCCAACTGGACAGAGCTTGAGCAATTTTGCCAAGAACAATGGGCAAAAATTGCAGGATCCAGATGTGCAAAGCTGGTAGAGACTTACCCAAAAAGACTCACAGCTGTAATTGCTGCCAAAGGTGCTTCTACCAAGTATTGACTCAAGGGGTGAATACTAATGCAACCAACAAATGTCTTTTTTTTGTTTAATTAACTTTTGTGTCACAATAACAAATATTTTGCATCTTCAAAGTGTTATGTTGTGTAAATCAAATGGTAAAAATCCCAATTAAATCCATTTTAATTCCAGGTTGTAACACTACAAAATGTGGAAAAATCCAAGGGGGGTGAATACTTAAGGCACTGTATTGATAGATATCTTTAAAAAAAAAACATATTTTATTATATTTATTATACAATCCATGTGTGATAGGGGAAACTTGTGTTGGTTATCAGGCAATGACAGTGGTTGGGTGAGGGTGTGTCACCTCTCTCTCCGAATGGTTAGGAGGCGGGTCTTGGGGGGGGGAGGTCGCTCAACCAATAAAAATGACGCTTTGCTATTCCTTCACTCTTGCCCTTCTAGGAGAGAACAGCGGGAGCTGGGTTCGTAAACCTGGAGTAAAGACAGGAAAAGAACGCCTGTGTCTGGAGCAAGAGAAAGAGGCAGGCAAGCGTGGCTAAAGAAGACAGCCGTGATATTACCAACTAAATTTCACATCCCCGTACTGGAATGTTATTGTAGTTTAGCTGGGGAATCCTGGGCAACCCCGTGAGTGTTAGTAAGGGAACATTCTCTACCAGCAAATCCTTATGCCTTTCTAATGTAATGCCAATGGCTAGCGAAAGGATGGTTTGGACACATACTCGTCCATCTTGCTGGTGGGAAAAGGTTGTGCTGCATCACTCTTTCACAGATCTGCAGTGGATACAGTCCTTTTGTGTCAACAGGGCAACATTCAGCATTATAGTGGAACTGGTAAAGGAAGATATGCAGCCAAAAAGGAATTACGTACGGCCTCCTGTGTCAGTGGAAAAAAGTGTGGCGATTGCTCTGTATAGGCTGGCATCTTCAGAGTACAGGATAGTTGGCAATGTGTTTGGAGTGGATAAAACCACAGTTCATCACTGTATTTATAAGTTTGTCAACTCCCATGTTCAGAGGCACTTCAACACGTACATAGCTATGCCAGATGTAACTGAAGCAAAAAGCATTGCTGTGCAGGACCGTCCTGCTTCTCCTGAACGGCACCTCCTTGCTCGTTCCTACAGGTAGGACTGTTTCAATTTTTTAATTTGTCCCTAGCTTGTGGGACTGTGCACTCTATTCCTCTTTCTGAAAGGGCATCAACCACTTGTTGGTACACATGCTTGTTACGGTGTTTCGGGCGATGGAGCTCGCTCAACACATCCAAGTCACTAACTATACTTATTAATGCCCGGGTTTCCTCATTGCTTCAGCGATTTTGAGTGGAGGACAGACACGCGTTGTCTTTGGACATAGCTGGGATCAAAAGCAAGGGAATTCAGTTACAGACATTTATTAAGCAGCTCACTTGCTCTTCGTGTTTAACATTAGCGTAGTTTTTACAGCAAGGGTATTCTCAAACAGCTGCTATACAAGTGTACACTGCAGTTCACGGTAAGTGGTTTTATACAGAACTGTAAACCCACAAAAGCTATACAACATATGGGCAGCAATGTGGAGCAGCAGTGTGGAGTAATGGTTAGGGCTCTGGACTCTTGACCCTTGAGCAAGGTACTTTACCTAGATTGCTCCAGTAAAAACCCAACTGTATAAATGGGTAATTGTATGTAAAAATAATGTGATATAACATGGATAAGGGTGTCTGCTAAGAGATAAATAATAACATGACAGGCCAGACACAGCAAAAAACAATAATAAAAAAAAGCGGCCTGCATTATCATTAAGGTGAACTACACCACTGCTAACCATAAAACCGCCCATCAGCCACTTACTTTCTGCCATCTTGGAATCCACAGTAACAACTGACCCGCTTCTTTGCAATATTTATAGTGATGTCACTTAAGGATAAACAAGCTCACTAACATTTACACGTGAAATGCAGGTTTCCATGTGAAACTGGGCGTGGATTTTAACGTTTTTCGTCATTTACACGAGTAAATGAGATTTACCTTATCCCTGTCTTTGGGCCTTTTTTTCCGGTCACAGACCTGATTTACACGAGTAATTCTCCCAAACGTGCACGCGCAATGCCATTTCTCATGTAAACTGCCCCGCATGAAAACCCCATGATTAATGTTGTTCCCCATTGTAAACAAATAGCAACTACACCATTTCCAATTGTACTTTTTTGTAATTGTGTTTTTTGTGCTAAATTACTAAACATTTACCTGAAATACGAATCAATCAATCATCAATCAATCTTAGCTTTAAGCGGGAAAAACCCTTGAGAACAAATTCTCATTTGTATTTATTATTATATTTAGGGTTGCTGTTTTTCAGTGTCACTTAGCTCCATTGTCTATATTCCTGTCTGCTTGTAACCAGGAGGTCACCAGTTCAAATCCCACCTAAGCCACTGACTCATTGTGTGACCCTGAGCAAGTCACTTAACCTCCTTGTGCTCCGTCTTTCGGGTGAGACGTAGTTGTAAGTGACTCTGCAGCTGATGCATAGTTCACACACCCTAGTCTCTGTAAGTCGCCTTGGATAAAGGCGTCTGCACAACCCAGTCAGTTCCGGGAACCAGGGAATAAATTCCTCTTCAAAAACTATAGACCGTTTTACTCCAAACTTATTTAATCCATTCAAAACCAAAACAAAGGAACCAGCATGTAGTACTCCCACCATTACAGTTTGAATTTCACAAAAACTCCACACAGACAAATATCACTTCCATTTGCCCTTTTATCTCTAAGAGCACCCCTGCAGACTACTACAAACTGCTGCTGCAGAGTCACTTACAATAGGACCTCGGTTTTACGTCTTATCCGAAGGACGGAACACAAGGAGGTAAAGTGACCTGCTCAGGGTCAGTGGTTAAGCTGGGATTGAACTGGGAACCTCCTGGTAAGAAGCCCCTTTTGTTAACCGCTGGATCACCAAACCTCCACAAAATAGAAGGTTGCATTGGCCGGGCACTATTTGTACATGTATTAACATTAATAAAGACTAGTCACTTGTTAAAATGTTGCACTCTCATTTTGCCGTTCTTCATTCTGCTTTCAAATGCGAAAGTAAGGACTTGGACGATTTAAAAGCTGGTTTTGTTTCACAGCAAAGCCCCTTTAAATTAAACAGATTTTATTATTATTATTACTACTGTTATTACCTTTTATATCATGGTCTGGTCTCACTAGTAACTCCTTATAAAAGTTATTTTAATCTGCAATCATATAAATCTATTTACATGTATTCACCAGGACAGTTCGAGACATTTCAGATTTTACAGACTCCTATTACCCCAATGCGTTTAAAAATACAGGTTTGTTTCCTTAATGTATTGTGATGATGGAAGTCTGTAAAACCTGAACTGTCTCAGCCTGTCCAAGTTAACATGGAGCCACCTGGTCACACTATTTAGGCATCTTTCTCTTGGCGGATGAGGGATCTCTGTTATTAATAACATTGAATGAAAACAGCAGGCTTTATGTTGTGGGAAAATAGACCAACAAAAGTAGATATTGAGTTATAAATGATCATGCTAAATAAACTAATAATAATAATAATAATAATAATAATAATAACTCAAAATATCTACTTTTGTTGGTCTATTTTCCCACAACATAAAGCCTGCTCTTTTCATTCCATGTCACTGTAAAAACGTCATCAACTCAGCCAAACTGAATTTAAATCAGGTTGGTTTCAAGGTGGTCCATGTGTAAAGCACCCTTCATTTATATACACAATCCAACAGAAAAGGCGGTCACATTAAAAAAAAAAACACTCCGGTTGGGAATTAATTTTAATTTTACATGCTGTCATTTCGGTAGCCTCCAGTAGCTTGCTTTTTTTATTATTTATCCTTGTAACACGGGGTCTTAGTATCTGCTACTTTAGTTGTGGGTGTCCGCTGAATGAGGAGAGAGAGACAGAGGGATGCAGTTGACAACGCCACTCAGGCATCCAGGTTTTATTAAAGTAAACAAAAAAAAAGTTGCAGTGACAGGTGGCTGCCACTAGGGTACCAGCAATGATAGCCATAGTGCAGGAGGACATACACAGACAGAGTGTAATCAAAATGAGAGCTCCAACAATGCAAAACAGAATACAGTGGGAACACAGCTAAAAACAAAAGTTTGCCAAACACTGGCTTAGCGCTGCTCGCTAAAAGGGAGGTCCCGCTCCGGAACCTACTCTGACACACTAAAATAAACTGTGGTGGGATAAAAATCCCCTAAATTAATCCCTATACAACTCACTTACACTGGCTCTCCACACAGTAGTGAGGCTGCATGCTTGCTGAAACTAAAACAAAAGAACTGGCTTTCCAGCTCCTTTTTTATACCATGTGGCTGGGCTTAATTGATCATCAATTAGTCAATAAAGCCCCAGCCACATTCTGCACATGGATTTGGCAGAGTTGGATTTAACCCCATCCCTGCCAAACTTAAATTCAAAACTTTAAAACTTTATGTACAACTGCAAAATCCTGCCATATCTAGTGCACACTTAAATTCTATATTTTTTTAAACTATACATATACACAACAAGGGGTCCATTCGACAACTAACCCGCTCCCCGCAATAAACACATGGGTGGGTGGGAGGGAACATTGGGGCTCAGCCGGCCTCTATCTAATACCAGACGGACTGGGTTGCCCTCAACCACTTGCACATCCTGCCGTCTGATACCAGTTGGCCCCAACATTAGCTCCCTGATAGTAACTGGGTTTCTATACAGTTTAACCCCCAGAGTGACCTTTGGACTATAAAGGGGTGCCCGTTTAACCTCCACAGTGGCCCCTGGGCTATAAAGGGGTGCCCGTTTAACCCCACCAGTGGCCCCTGGACTTCTATAAAGGGGTGCCCGTTTGACCCCCGGCTTACCCCTTAACGCCAGTGTCCCCTCTGTCTATTTGTGGGTCCCCGCTGGCAGCAACGCAGGACTCTCCGGCGAGGCTGGCAGTGGAACAGGATCCTCTGGCGATGGCAAGCAGGTCACCCAAGGCGACCGCGGCAGCAGCGGACCCTTGGGAGGCAACGCCGGCAGCAGCGGCGCCTCGGGAGGCGACGGTGGCAGGGGAGCCCCCGGCCAAGAAGGCGGCAGCGGGAGTTCCACTTCTCCCTCTAGCGGCGATGCTGGCTGCGAAGGCAGAAGTGTCTTCTCCCCTTCTGGCTGCGAAGGCGGCAGGGGCTCCTCCCCTTCCCTCAGCAGCACTACCGGTGGCTGCTGAAGGTAATCCACTACTTGCCCTCATCCCCCCAAAAAAATTTCAGGGGGGTGAGGCCTTAGCTCTTCCATCAGGGGATCATCCCCCCCTGTAAATCGCTGTGGCAACGGTTCTGGGCACGGCCATGGCTCTTCCTCCTGGGACAGCAGCTCTTCTGCCTCGCTCTGGACCTCAAGCTCCTCCCACTCTAGGTCTGTGTCTGTGTCCTCTTCCCGGTCATGGCAGTTAGCCTCCACATGCCCATACTCCATGCAAATTGAGCACATGGGTGCACCGGCCCAGGCCAACTGGGACTGTTCTGCCTCCCACCGCTCTCTATGGATCCGGTCAACCACCCTGCCCATGGCATCCAAAGCCCCTTTTAGTGCTAGATAGTGCCCACGGATCCCCTTGAGCTGGGCTTCTGAAGTCAGGTGGACGAAATCCACAAGCATCTCCACGTGGATGGCCCCCAGGTATTTCCTTCCCTCCGTTTCTAGCCACAGCAGAGCTCTGTGGTCCAGAATCCAGGCCAAGGAGATGTCCATGTCTCTCTCTAGTGGGCTGTCTTGCCTTGCCTCGGCAGGACTCTGCGGATCCCAATTCTAACACCAAGTGTAACAGGGGGTCTTAGTACCTGGTTGTGGGTGTCCGCTGAATGATGAGGAGAGAGACAGAGGGATGCAGTTGACAACGCCACTCAGGCTACCAGGTTTTATTAAAGTAAACAAAAAAAAAGTTGCAGTGACAGGTGGCTGCCACTAGGGTACCAGCAATGATAGCCCTAGTGCAGGAGGACATACACAGACAGAGTGTAATCAAAATAAGAGCTCCAACAATGCAAAACAGAATACAGTGGGAAAACAGCTAAAAACTAAAGTTTGCCAAACACTGGCTTAGCTCTGCTTGCTAAAAGGGAGGTCCCGCTCCGGATCCTACTCTGACACACTAAAATAAACTGTGGTGGGATCAAAATCCCCTAAATCCCTATACAATTCACTCACACTGGCTCTCCACACAGTAGTGAGGCTGCATGCTTGCTGAAACTAAAACAAAAGAACTGGCTTTCCAGCTCCTTTTTTATACCATGTGGCTGGGCTTAATTGATCATCAATTAGTCAATTAAGCCCCAGCCACATTCTGCACATGGATTTGGCAGAGTTGGATTTAACCCCATCCCTGCCAAACTTAAATTCAAAACTTTACAACTTTATGTACAACTGCAGAAACCTGCCATATCTAGTGCACACTTAAATTCTATATTTTTTTAAACTATACATATACACAACAATACAATACATTATATACACGTGCAGGGCTTTTGCCCTGCCACAATCCCCAATCTGAAATGAATAAAGAAAAAAATACTGACCTACTGTATTTTCATAACACAAGTTATGACAAATGTGCATAACATTTATTAGTATGACTTCAATTTTCCACACTCCGGGTTACATAGCAAGACCTGTGCCACTGCCATCTTAAGACTATATAAACTGTTGTGGTTTCAAGTATCGTTGAACTTCAGTGCATTATTAAGTTCAATGCTCTGAGTTTTCCTTGTTCCGCCTTTCATGCATATACAGTATTAACAAATACAAAACTAGCAGGACTGTAGAATAGTTTGGTACAGAGTAGTGAATCATTATAATTGGAAGTGTACAAGTACTGTACAGGTAGTATAAATACACAGTGACATTAATATTATAATAAGGACGCTGCAGATCATTTGAGATTCTTGCTGGATTGATCATCTCCTGTACGCTTAAAATAGGGCGAGTATTTTGTGGGGTACTTATACTTCAAACTTGTAGCACTTTTTTATAGAGCCTGCTACATTGATTTTAGTTCAATAACTATAACTCCTTTGGTTTGAATGAGCATGAACTATCATGACGTAAGAGCAGAACCCCAAACTAAGTGCCTTTTAGCAACGCTCTGAAAATATGCACGTTTGGCCTCAGCGCTTCCTACTGGTTTGTTTAATGCATTTTCTGCTCCCACGTTATACCTGGTGGCAAGAGTAATACAGTGCAGCTGACTTCATTTAGTCAGAAAAAACAGGATTGCAAAGCTGCAACATTTTTGCATTGTCGCACTGCAACAGTATCACAACATTAAATAGCTGGCTGTGGCTGCCATTGTATGATTTTAAGGCAGTTTCAATTTGTATTTATTTTTTTTAAACTGAAAAAAGATGGTTGTCTCACGAACAAAGATTCTTTCTGACAAAAGAAGATTGGACTCTCGTGAAAAAGATTATTTTGTTTGTGAGGTCTTTTTTCGTGCTCATAAATCTAACCTGAAGACCAGTACTGAGCATGCTCAGAATCCAAAATTTGTGCCAGTGAAAAGCACTATTGTGGGCCAGTCCCTTTGTACCCTGATATTTTTGGCCACTGGAGAGTGACAAAAAAAATAGCAATGGCTCATGTCAAGAGATCAAACCCACGAGACCACACACCCAATTTTTTGTGCAAATCCCTTGAACAGGGTCAATGTTATTAAAGTACAAAAATACTGTGCCACTGTAATATATATAGACTGATCCTAGTTTACTAGTTTTCATTTATGATTTGGTGTGTGCTATAAACACTTGTTAAATATATTTTAAGGTAAATATTTTCGGTAAGTAAAAAACAGTTACAAAACAATTAAGAAAGTAGTTTTTAATTTTTAAACAAAACTGCTGATTTTTATAACAACTTTAACTATATTATCTATATTATATATATATTTTTTTTTTCTTAGAGTGTTCTAAATCACCCATTTATTACTGAAAGATGCAAAACATGTGAGGTGGTTTAAAGGCACTGGCATTACTTTGGGGGTAAAATGTTAATCTGAAATGCAAAAACATGACATGTATTCCAATAAATGTGATTTAATTTGTATTAAAATGGATTGTATTAATTATTGATCATTTTAAGGTAACACCTGATACAATATACAGGAGTGCTAGAATGCTCTGCCACCCAGCTATGCAAATTCCTATAGAGAACCCTGCTACCTGAATGTGTAAACGCTGTAGGTCTGTTACCTGGAGACAGTTTTGTATAGACTATGCTGTCGGTGGAGACTGGTAGAAGGTTTCTCTGGCTTGGGTACACTCTCTTCCTTATGCAGAGTGGAAGATCCCAGGGAGTAGATAGGTAGGTTTGCATATGGCTTCGAGGGCAACCTCATCTGTATCAAAGGAAACAAGTATAAGAAGTGTGGTCACAAAGAGAGGAGCTATCCACACATACTAAGCCATACTACAGCATATTACTCACATACATCCCAAGGTATATCACTTTTTCCCTTGTGCCAATACAGATACTTCTGTCTAAAATATATTTTAGTACCATTTAATTATTAGTTGATAAGAACGTTAGCATTCCATGTACTGTATCATTTGCGTGATACTACTTGTGGTAAACAATGTTGTTACCTTGTTTTATCACAATTGGATATGTGGTTCTCTAGAGACAAGCCCAAATTTAAGTGTGATAAATATATGCACATAAAGGCAAACATACTGACAGCTCTTTATATCTCCAGATTTTCATACTCTCAAAAACATACAACAGAAACAAATCACAATTGAATACATGGTTATCTAGATATATGTAAAACTGTAAAGTGAAGCATATGAGCATACACAACGCCTATCCCCATCTCAAATTACAAAGATTTTGTACTTACCTTCTTACAACACTGTGAACACACCGGCCTAAAGAGGGGGAAAAACATAAAAGTGAAAACATTTACATTTTTAGGCCTCAGTGTACAATGATCTTCCTGATGATAGGACGTTGGTTCGTTGATTTCCCTATTTCCGAACACTGCTAGTCTATCGCTGCAGCTAACAAAATTATGTATCCAATTATTATGGATGTAAATGCTTAAATGCATAATATTGGAATGACTTAAATCTGGCAAAACCACAGTATATTTTTTATTATTATTAGGCTTCTCATGAATGGTACATAGTACAGCATTTTTGTACATAGTGCGCTCATGTCCACGATTGATTCTACTTAAGGAAAAGTTGATCGGTCACTGTTGCAGTCTTATCTTTTGGATAATAACTGGTCTCAGCACTTTTATTGAATTAATTTTCTACATATATCTGGTAAATAAATTACCTTTTGCAAAACTGGCAGGTGTAGGACCAGGTGAAGAAGGAGAATCTCTTCGTTCGGCAGCAGAAACACAACTATTAACAGGAAAGGATGTATAAATATACACAGTGGCACATGCATGGCAGCATTAACACAATACATGGAAATCAACTTTATGATCTTAATTTATATGATACATATTATTCAATATATGCTTATTTTCACCTTGGATTGTAATTTTAAAAGCATTTGTATTGTGTATCTGAAACATAAATATAAATACATATATACAGCATGTATTTATATAATTCAATTTAGTTTTTTTATTTAAATTTAGAATGTCCAATTACATTCTCATACTGCAGCAATTCCCCACACAGCTCAGGAGAACCGAAGATTAGTGGGTGTACTCCGATCCCACGACCAAGCCAACTGCCTCTTTACACCCAGGAACTCGACAGTGCATGTCAGCAAGCTACCAGCCTCATCAGGAGACACAGTCCCTGCCGGTTTGCTTCCCTAATCTGCATTAGCACCATAGCCAATGCATCGCTTCCTCTGGAATCCCCCAGCGAAGGCGGTGACATTGTGAAGCCAAAATGTAAACCTGTACTCCTCTGTATACCCTGCACCACACAACTGTTCTTCAGGTGTGCCAGCTGGGGACCCCAATGTATTGACTGTTACTCTATAATCTGTATTAACTGATGTTTCAGTTTAGGCACCTTTATCACCTGTTTCTTATGTTCTTATGTTCTTAATGAGCAGACACCTCAATTTAGGGCAGAACATAGTCTGCACAGTCAACCCAACTGACCTTTCCTTTCTTCAGTGCACTGTAGACATCTTTATACTGCTGAAACTTCTCCAGTTCAGCCTTCACCAGGACCTGTCTGATGTGCATCACCTCTTCTACAGTCAGAGCCAGACATTCGACTGGGTAACAGAACTCCTCCTGCAACACACAGGACAGATTACCAAGGGACCTAGCACACCTCCCAGGCTCCTTGGGATTTCAACTCCCAGGTTAGTAAGCAATAATCCTGGGCCATCAAAAATATTGCTTTATCAAAAAGATTTTCATAATCAGTAGTCAGTCAGGTCTAAATATTTCTCAAATAGTAAAAAGATACTTTCGTAACTTCCCTAATATGAGTCTCAAATGATCAGGATCAAAGATGACCCCCAAACTTTAGGGACAAATATAGTTGGGTATCATCAGCATAGCAATGGAAGGTCACTCAGTGTCTGCGTATAATGCCACCTAGCAACAGCATATATAATGAAAACAACAAGGGACCTAGAATGGAGCCCTGTGGAACACCACAGACAGCTTCCGATAATGCAGATTTTACCTCCTCAATCGTGATGAACTGAAACATATCTAAGAATGGTAGATTGGAGGTCTATAGTTATAGAGGATTTTAGGGTCCAAATTGTGTTTCTTAAAGGGTACCTGTACTGGTAGTGAATATAGAATAATTTCAATAGAAAACAAGTGGCTGAAAACTATTGACACAATTTAAAGCTCCTGCTCGGCCAATTTACAATATAAAAGCATTAAACAACATTAAGCTTTTATGTATATTGGGTCTGTCATATGGTGCACAGGATATGATGGAATTTATCTGACTATGAGTGAAAAAAGTGAAATAGATGAATTGTTGAGGTCGGACTACCCCAGTTTAACTTTGTCAGGCAGCGATAGTGAATATTCAGACGAGGATAACGAGGAGTCTGCAACAAGCCTAATCCTAGAGAAATGAACCAAGAAGGCTCCAAATACTTGGTACACTTGTAGTAAATGTGTTTAAATGGAAACACTGCTGCAATAACTTTGATCTATTTAGGATTCCAAGGCACAACGGCTGGGAATCCTATTGTTATTGTAAGGATTTTTTATTATTATTATTAGGCTTCCAAGCCACAACGGCTGGGAAGCCTATTGTTTTTGTTACGATTATTATTATTATTATTATTATTATTATTTTTATTATTATTAGGCTTCTCGGCCATTCTGGTTGCACCTTGAAAAAAGTGAACCTGACTCACTCCAGTACAAGGCCCTCCAGACCCAAGAGCTCAGCCCTGAAAAGAGTCCCCTATGCCAGCTGGCTTTGAAGCTCATCACACTGACCCCCTCCAATACTAACTCCAACCAGCTTCAGGTCAGCACTGCTTACCAGCCCCCAATCAGAGTAAACCAAATTATAAAACAAACCAAAAACTCCTATCTGGAACACTGGGACACAGAAATAAAATCCCAAAATAAACTTGATTGCTATCGGGCCCTAAAAAGAAACTACAGCCTAGCAGAGTATCTCTCCACTGTCAGAGATACGAAGCAGAGACAGATCCTGACCAAGTACAGGCTCAGTGACCACAGCCTGTCCAACCACTCTCTGCTTGACCCTCTCCAATCTGGCTTCCGCTCTGCTCACTCCACTGAAACCGCCCTTCTGTCTGTCACCAACTCACTTAAGTGTGCCCGAGCTGCCTCTCTCTCCTCTGTCCTAATTCTCCTCGACCTCTCTGCTGCCTTTGACACTGTCGATCACTCTATTCTACTATCATCTCTTGCTGACCTGGGGATCTCTGGCACTGCTCTGGCCTGGTTCTCCTCCTACCTCTCCAACCGCACTTACCAGGTAACCTGGCGTGGAGCAACCTTCACACCTCACCCTCTCTTGACTGGAGTCCCCCAAGGGTCAGTCTTGGGTCCTCTCCTGTTCTCTCTCTACACCCGCTCCCTGGGCCCCCTCATCGCATCCTATGGTTTCTCATACCATTTCTATGCTGATGATGCTCAGATTTTCCTCTCCTTCCCCACCTCTGACTCCACCATCTCCTCCCGTATCTCTACCTGTCTGTCTGCTATTTCCTCCTGGATGCACTCGCATCACCTCAAACTCAACCTCTCTAAATCTGACCTCCTTTTCTTTCCCTCCTCCTCCCCCTCCTCTGATCTCTCTATCTCTGTTCCTCTGGAATCTACCACACTCTCTCCCTCTTCCTCAGCTAAGAACCTTGGAGTCACCCTGGACCCCTGCCTCTCTTATTCCCAGCACATCTCCACTCTGGCACGCACTTGCAGATTCTTCCTGAGCAACATCCGAAGAATCCGACCCTTCCTCACCAACTATGCTACCCAGCTCCTGGTCCAGGCCCTGGTACTCTCCCGCCTAGACTACTGCAACTCCCTCCTGGCTGGCCTCCCTGCGTCCGCCACCCGTCCGCTCCAGCTCATCCAGAACTCTGCTGCTCGCCTGGTGTTCTCTCTACCTCGCTTCGCCCACGCTACTCCACTACTCCGCTCGCTCCACTGGCTCCCGATCACCGCTCGCATCCAGTTCAAGACTCTTGTACTAGCCTACAGATGCCTTGATCAGACTGCACCCAGCTACCTCCAGACCCTCATCTCTCCCTACACCCCCACTCGACCTCTCCGCTCCGCCTGCACTAGAAGACTGGCTCTACCTCCGCTACGCTCCCCTGCCTCCCGAGCCCGCTCCTTCTCCACCCTTGCTCCGCAGTGGTGGAACGACCTTCCTACAGATGTCAGGACTGCCCAGTCCCTGACCACATTCTGGCGCCTCCTTAAGACTCACCTCTTATCTGCCCCCTATTTTACTGCATTTAATCCTGTACCTCAGAATATTGTAATCTGCCAAGTGTTTATCTGTAGTATTTTGTACTTAATCATATCCTGATGTAACTATCACTATTTAATCATATCCTGATGTAACTTTCACTATTATCTGCTGTATTATTGAATTGTGGTTTGTCACACTTGAGAATTATTGTATTTCTTGTTCTTATTGTATGACTTATATTGTAACACTTGAATGTATTTGTATTTGCTTGCGATTGTAAGTCGCCCTGGATAAGGGCGTCTGCTAAGAAATAAATAATAATAATAAAGAGACAGGCAGACACAGGCAGACCTGGCTGCCCAGAGAAGATCGGCTCTGTGGTCACTGCGAGACAGGAGAGGTGGAAACTGAGATGCACTTTCTCCTACACTGTATAAAATACAGCCATATCAGAGAATCATTCTTCATTAAAATACAAGAAAAATATCCTCTTTTCAGACAAATGGCAGACTCAGAGAAACTTGCTGTCCTCCTAGGGGAGGGACACACAGCTCCACTGGCTGCCAAATATGTAGCCACCTGCCACAACCTGAGGGGCACGCAGTGACGGCACAATTTAATAGTTTCAATATCATTATTTCAATATTTCAATTTCTGTATTATTATTATTTATCTTCTATTTTATTTATTATTATTTTGTTACCATTGTTCCTTGTTTGTATATAGATGCATCTGTTCATAATATGTATGTATTTGCTTTGGCAACACTGTGGAAAATAAGTCATGCCAATAAAGCACTTTGAATTGAATTGAATTGAGAGAGAGAGAGAGAGAGAGAGAGAGAGAGAGAGAGAGAGAGAGAGAGAGAGAGAGAGAGAGAGAGAGAGAGAGAGTTGTTTGTTTGTCCATTACGCCTTTTTGTTTTGTGTTTTGTAATTGCTTATTTGATTTATTAAATACGCTGACTGCCCATCCATTGTTTTGGTTTCAGTTACTTCCTGGTCCGTGACATCACCACACCAAGCCATCCTGTCACAACTGGACATTGCAGCCATCAATTCCTTCGTTTTGTACAATGAATGCACAGGGGAAAATATCAGTAGGAGAGAACTCTTATGATGCTAGCCACGGAGCTTTGGCAGAAACATTTTGATCAGAAAACTGCAAAGCAGCAGGGAAACGCAGCTCAATCTGGAAACAGTGCGCATCAAGTGACACAAGCAACAAAAAAAACAATGCCAGGTAACTAAATGCAATACAAATCAAACTTTTTTGATATCTGTGTCAAGTATCTGGTTATTGCACAGGACAAGTTCACAAGCGTTACATCTGTGTGGATTGTGTGAATATGGGGGCTACTTTAAAGTATGTTTCCCTGAATGCACATTCCCGTTACACAATGTGAACTGAGTTATTTTCTTTTTTGTTATTGTTTTATAAATAATTTTCGATTTTACAATTGTGTATGTAGCACTACATATACCAGTTTACAGCTGGTTACACAATATTTTGTTTTGAAATCTTTATTTTATTATAGTTTTCATTTTTTGAAGTCGTGCTATGCAGTAATGTGAAAAAAGCCTTTTATCTTATTTTTGTAAATAATGACTTAGTTTTTACAATTTTGTAGGTACATATAGCAGTTTACACTATCTTCTTTTGAAATGTTTATTTTATTATAGCTTTTCGGTTTTGTAAGTCATGCATTAGGCCCTATATGTGCTAATTTCGAAAATAAAGCCTTTTATATTTATTTTCCATTTAAATACGATGTTTCTGCTATGCAAATGTTAGATATGATGTTCATAAATAAAACTTTTGAGTTGTGTCTGATAGTTTGGGGGGGGGGGCACTTTGCAAGCGTATCTTTCTTTAACTGGTTATTTCAGTTAAATAAAAGTACATACAGAACTGTTAAGAATCGCTTGCTCTATAACAGTGTTTTATAATTGTAGCTGACCAGCTTCTATGCAGTAATCACCGCCTTTTCCACAGCTCAATGCTTCTGCCATAATCTTATATCTATTTAACCTCATCTTCTTACCTGTAGTATGCCACTATTAGAACAAAAACCGAAATATCACTGTGTTTTGCATTAACCAGCAGAAAAAAAAAATGTAAGTTTGGTCTTTAACTACGGGGTGGTACAAGGTTGCCTTCTTGTGGTGAACTGTACAACAGTCTCTGGAGACAAAGACTGCTTTGGAAAATCTCGCAACAAGAGGCCGCTTATGGCCATGAAAACTCAGCATATACTGCTTAACACTATTATCACATCTAACAGTAAATTATATAATGGTTAAAAAAAGTACGGTGCCCAGTTTATTTTTAACAGTGTAAAATTGACATTTTTTATATTATTTGAATTTTATTTTCATGAAATTACTATACTCTCGGGGTGTACAGAAAATTGACAGCCGGGGTATTTAAAATATGCAGCTGAAAGTTCCACAGCGCGAATTGCACTCCCACAACAAATCACAAGTATTTATTAAAATGAATACTAAATCAACATTTATAAAATACTAACCGTTATCCTACAAAAAACACACACGATAAAATGATGCTTTCCAATTAACAAAATGTTCGTATGATTTCCATTTTCACAAGTCTCAAACCGTATCTTGTTCTGCTGTAAAGGCTTGGAAGCCTTAATGTTGCCTGCAACTTCTAGTTATTATTATATATTTTTTTCCTTCCACCTAAATTACAAAAGCCTATAACTTTTAAACGGCTGCACCAAAACTCACGAAATTTGGCACGGATGTAGAGGACGATGGGATGTTGTGCCGTGGTAAATATGGCGGCCTTTGGTCACATGGTGTGGCAGCCATCTTGGATTTAATGAAAAATTTGGGAAATTTTCAAATGTTGTCTTCTCATGAACGGTAAATAGTAGAGCTGTGAATAATGTTGTACTTAGTGTGCTCATGTCCACGATTGATTCTACTTAAGGAAAAATTGATGGGTCACATTATGTGGAAGCTATGTTGGATTTTGCGTAAAACGCTTAAACAACATCTCCTCATGAACCCTTTGGCCGATTGACGTGAATCTTGGGTATACGTTATCTTTGTAGTGTCCTCTAAAAAAGTTATTCAGGAAAAGTTCCTACATGAACAAAAATGGTTGCCATGAGCCAATCAATATGGGTGATATGCCAGTTTTGCCCAAATTTTACCCTGAAATGATACATTCCCACCACTAGGGACAGCTGTTGCCATGGAACCGTGAGTACAGTCTTGGAAAAAATATTTTTGAAAGCAGCCATTTTTTCCTGGTGTCTAGCAGATCAGTTTCACTAACTGGTGTAACTTAAACCACAGTAATTACACTGGAAAGGCTGCTATTTTACACACACTACAGTATAAAAAGACACATACTGTAAACTAAGAAAACATTTTTTGAAGAACTGTTGCAGCTGCATCAACGCTGGGAAAGAAATGCACCACACGCGCACACACACACACACACTAAGTATTAGAAAAATGACTAATCTCTGCCCTAATGTTGTTTGTTTATTTAAAATAACCTTGTGGGCATGCAGGCATATACTGAAACACACACTAATTATTTGAAAAAATATATGTGATCTCGTTCTGTATAGAAATGTTTTGTAATCAGATTTTTTTTTTGAAATGCTGTTGTAACTGAACAGAAGGCAAAAAAAAAAATGGCACTATTATTTTGAAACCAGAAGACAATTGTAATAATAAAATATTTAATACATGAGCTTGACAAGTCACACGAATACAGTTTGCTTAAAAATTGTCATATAATTATTTTTCCGACTGAACTGTGATCAAACACAGTCACAAATCCTGAATCTGTTGCAAGAAAGCCGCGTGTGTAACCCATTGAAGAGACGTATCTTTCATTAACTAGTTATTTTAGGTAATGAGTGGTATAGACAGAACTGTTCAGAATCGCTTGCTCAATTAAATACAATTGTAAGAAGATCGTACGGTTATTCACAGAGAATCCCTCCCAAAACAGCGGACATTTTAGTATAATAGGAGCTGATCAGCTTGTTCTGCTGTAATGTTGTTTGTTTACTTACATAAGAACATAAGAAAGTTTACAAACGAGAGGAGGCCATTCAGCCCATCTTGCTCGTTTGGTTGTTAGTAGCTTATTGATCCCATAATCTCATCAAGCAGCTTCTTGAAGGATCCCAGGGTGTCAGCTTCAACAACATTACTGGGGAGTTGGTTCCAGACCCTCACAATTCTCTGTGTAAAAAAAGTGCCTGCTATTTTCAGAGTGTCTCCTATTTTCTGGATATCCTGCATATCCTCGAGGTTACTTAAAATAAGCTCGAGGATATGCAGGCTTTACAGAACTGTACACATACTCTCTTGCTCTCACACACACACACACATACATACTAAGTATGAGAAAAATGACTGTGATCTCTGCCCTGATGTCGTTTGTTTACTTAAAAGAACCTCGTGGACATGCAGGCATATGCAGAACTGTAGACATACTGATACACACACATTAATTATTTAAAAGGATTATTGTGATCTCAGGCTGTAAATGTTTTGCAATCAGATTTTTTAAAAAAAGCTGTTGTAACTAAACAGAAGGCAAAAAAAATGCACTATATGTTTAAACCAGAACACAATCTAAATAATAAAATGTTTAATACATGAGCGTTACACACGAATACAGTTTGCTTAAAAATCGTCATATAATTATTTTTACGACTGAACTGTGGTCAAACACAGTCAAACACAGTCACAAATCCTGAAGCTGTTGCAACAAAGCCGCGCGTGTAACCCACTGAAAAAGGGGGGGGGGGGGGGGCAACGACTTTGCAAGCGTATCTTTCATTAACTAGTTATTTTAGGTAATGAGTGGTATAGACAGAACGTTAGGTTATCATCATAACCCTGGTTCTCTGAAATAGAAATATTAACCATCACTAATGGGTTATTAACCATCACTAATGGGTTTTTTTGGCGGTGGAGGTGGGGAGAGAGAAGCCACTTGAAGGTGGAGCAACAGGTGCTTGCACCAGAGCAGGTGCCTGCACTGGCAGAGTCCGCTCCTGCAACAACTGGGTCAAAGTTGACTGCTGTTGCTGGAACATCTCACACATATACCGCCAGCGGTCCGATGATTGGGACCTGTGCCTTCTCTTCATACTCCTTGGGGAAGGAGAAGCAGCAGGAGAGGAAGAGGGTGAGGAGGAAAAAGTGGGACGACTCCTCCTCCTCCTGTGCTTCCTGGAGGCGGACTCGTTGGAACCACATGCCCTGGCACCGCGCTCATCAGAGCGAGGCCTCTGGCTAAGCTCCCTGGAATGGCTGGAATGGCACTCCCTGGAGCAGCGCTATCCAGAACTGCAGTCCCTAGAGAGCCCCCTATCACTCGACTGGCGCATAAGCCTGGACCGTAGTGATCACTTGCTGAAAACAGCGCACTGCACACAAAAGGCAGGGTCCGCCAGAGCTCGTTCTGCGTGTTCCTGACCTAAGCAGCGCACTCATCTTTCGTGGCCATCAGCTGCTGGCAGCTTGGCGCCACAGTCAATGCAACTGTGAAACATAGTAGTGTAGGTACCGAGACATTCGTATCAACAGACTTAGTAAAAACTAGTCTGGGTACCCAATGTAAAGTATTACCTACAGTTAGCTGAACGTGGTACTGAGTGTTTGTTCTAGGTACTGAGGGAGTTGGTACCGACAGACTTAGTATAACTATTCTGGGTACCAATAAAAATATTACTGCTATCAAGTCTAACCAGTTAGCTTGGTACTGAACCTGGTACCGAACGTCAGTTCTGGGTACCGTTGGTATCAACAGACCTGGTATAAACCAGTCTGGGTACCAAATATAAATACCTACCGTCGGTACTGAAGGGTAGCGAAAAACGCGGTAGCATCAGTACCGAAGCGTATGCAAATGCGGTAGCGCCACTACCAAAGCGTACGCAAACGTGATAGCGTCAGTACCGAAGAGTATGCAAACATGGTAGCGTCAGTACCAAAGACTATGCAAATGCGGTAGCACCAGTACCAAAGCGTACGCAAACGCGATAGCGTCAGTACCAAAGCGTATGCAAACATGGTAGCGTCAGTACCAAAGACTATGCAAATGCAGTAGCGTCAGTACCAAGCGTATGAAAACACGATAGTGTCAGTACCAAAGCGTACGCAAACACGATAGCGTCAGTACCGAAGAGTATGCAAACGTGGTACGTCAGTACCGAAGCGTATGCAGACGCGACAGCGTCAGTACCGAAGTGTATGCAAACGCGATAGCGTCAGTACCGAAGCGTATGCAAACGTGGTAGCGTCAGTACCGAAGAGTATGCAAATGCGATAGCGTCAGTACCAAAGCGTATGCAAACGCGATAGCGTCAGTACCGAAGAGTATGCAAATGTGGTAGCGTCAGTACCGAAGAGTATGCAAACGCGATAGCATCAGTACCGAAGCGTATGCAAACGCGATAGCGTCAGTACCAAAGCGTATGCAAACGCGATAGCATCAGTACCGAAGAGTATGCAAACGTGGTAGCGTCAGTACTGAAGCGTATGAAAATGCGGTACTGAGACACGGTACTGTCTCAATATAGAGTCAATAACTCAAAGGTTGCGTCAACTCTGGTACCAAAGAAGAAAAAACGCTAACCTTGTGCTAATGCACAACAGCAGCCAGCAATCCCACAAAAAAGCAGGAGATCTCACGAAGAGATGCACGCTAGCTAACTGTACAGTCAAGAAGACTGTGTAACTGTGGAATGAGCAGCACGAGTACTACACTCAGTAGATCCACAGTTACAGGTTATCCTCAAGCCTGAAGATAATCTCTGTACTACTGCCGTAATAGTGTCCTGTGAGCCTACATAACTCGATCCCATTTTCTGTAAGATAAAGAAAAACAAGGGAAAGGGTATACAGTAATGTAAAACAGCACTGAATACACAAAAATAATAATACAACAACAAAACTATCTCAGCCGGGATAGAACTTTTTTTTTTTACTGGAACAGAGCCCTGTCCAAATGAGAGTTATCTGCCGTAATAGTGAACTAGACCCGGGGGAGGGTGAACACAAGTCGCAGGCTCCTGCTGCCGCACTGTCAGTTCGGGCTGACTAGATCAAAAACTTGGCAAATAATTATTTTAAACAACGGTAGCGACGGTGAGTAAAACACTGTTAGAGTCAGAAAAACTGCAAAAACAGGTTAAACAAGGCAATACTACTAAGTAATAAGAAGTACTTAGCTCAGATGCTTTCACTCTTAGTGATAAAGAAAAAAGAATTTGCAAATGGCTGCAATGTGCTTTTGTCGGGGCAACTCACGTTGCGTTATGCACTCTCGCGAGAGTTTTTTTGGCATAATGCTTTTCAGTTCTTGGGTTCTTAAATAACCCATTAGTGATGGTTAATATTTCATACTTGAAAGAGAACTGTTCAGAATCGCTTGCTCTATTAAATACAATTATTATTATTTGTTTATTTAGCAGATGCCTTTATCCAAGGCGACTTAGAGACTAGGGTGTGTGAACTATGCATCAGCTGCAGATTCACTTACAATTACGTCTCACCCGAAAGACGGAGCACAAGGAGGTTTGGTGACTTGCTCAGGGTCACACAATGAGTCAGTGGCTGAGGTGGGATTTGAACCGGGGGCCTCCTGGTTACAAGCCCTTTTCTTTAACCACTGGACCACACAGCCTCCATTTGTAATGAATATTGCACGGTTATTCACAGAGAATCCCTCCCAAAACTGCAGACATTTTAGTATAATAGGAGCTGATCAGCTTGTTCTGCTGTAATGTTGTTTTGCTTACTTAAAATAACCTTGTGGATATACAGGCTTTACAGAACTGTACACATACTCTGTCTCTCTCTCTCTCTTACACACACACACACACCAAGTATTAGAAAAAAATACTATGATTAAATAAAAAATGACACACGATTAAATGATGCTTTCTAATTAACAAAATGTTGGTATGATTTCCATTTTCACAAGTCTCAAAACGTATCTTGTTCTGCTGTAAATGCCTGGAAGCCTTAAAGTTGCCTGCAACTACTTCTTATTATTTTCTTTCCTTCCGCCGCAATGGTAAATCTTTAACAGCCCATAAATTGAAAACCGTTGCACGTAGAGACTTGCCGTTTGGAATGTTGGTAGATACCTATGGGAAGTTGAGTGAATGGGTCACATGGTTTGGCAGCCATATTGGATTTTGTATTTTTGGTAACTCATTTTGAAGACACTAAAACAACAAAAAACATTGCTGCTATTGCCCTCAAACTTCTCACATATGTTGAGGAGGGGTGTGCAATTACACATATCACGTGACGTGATGCGTAGCTGGCATTTTGGATTTCTACATTTTAGATTTAAAATGCAACTCCTCAAGAACCAATTAAGCTGAAACTTTCCTGGGATCTTATTAAACATGAGAGCATCAAAAGTTATTCAAATGGTGAGATTTTGTCAATCCAAGATGGCCAACATGGACCAATGTTGCTTATAACTCCGTAGAGAGTGCAGATAGGGTCATGGTTATTATGTAAGACACATAAGCCATACATGCTCTATGAAAATATGTCCATGCCAGTGACCTCTGACCTCTCCTAAAGTTCAAATGCAAAACTTGATTCTAACTCCTTATAGCGTGCACATAGGGCCATAGTTACTATGGAACACTTACAGCAACCCATGTTTGCTCTATAAAATAATGTTAGCCTGTGACCTCTGACCTTTCTAATGGTCAATTGGCTTGTTACGCATTAGATAGTAAATATGGCCCTTTCTGCACTATGGAACACATATTCTAATGCTTCGCTAGTACCTTGGAAGCCTTATAGTTGCTGGCAACTCTAGTTATTTATTTAATTTTTTTCCTTCCACCCAAATTACAAATGCCTATAACTTTTAAACGGCTGCACCAAAACTCACATCACATGGTATGGCAGCCATCTTGGATTTAATGGAAATTTTGGACAATATTCAAAAGTCTTTGAATAGTACAGCTGTGAAAAAATGTGTACATAGTGCGCTCATTGATTCTATTTAAGGAAAAATGGATCGGTCACATGGTGTGGAAGCTATGTTGGGTTTTGTGTAAAACGCTTAAACGACAACTACTCATGAATCCTTTGGCTGATTTGACGTGAATCATGGCTATACATTATCTTTGTACTGTCCTCTAAAAAAGTTATTCAGGAAAAGTTCCTACATGAACAAACATGACCGCCATGAGCCAATCAATATGGGTGGCATGCCAGTTTTGCCCTTTTTTCACCCTGAAATGACACACTTCCACCACTTGAAGCAGCGACTTTTCGCTGGTGTTTAGCAAAAACAGTTTCACTAACTCATGTAACTTAAAACACAGTAATTAGTGGAAAGACTGATATTATTTTACACACACAGTACAGTATACAAAGACACATTCTGTAAAATAAGAAAACATTTTTTTGAAGTACTGTTGCAGCTCTACAGGATCCACGCAAAAAAAAGCCAGAAGCAATAAAATGTAATATATGCTTTACAAGTCACACTAATACAGTTTTTTTTGAAAATCGGAACAAAATTATTTTTACGACTGAACTGTGGTAAAACAGTCACAAATCCTGCGTGTGTTGGAAACAAACCGCGTGTGTAACCCATTTAAAAGACGAATAAGGGGGGGTGGTGTAACATTGGGAGCGTATCTTTCATTGAACTAATTATTTTAAGTAATGAAAAGTATAGACAGAACTCTTCAGAATCGCTTGCTCTATGAAATACAATTGTAACAGTGAACATACGAACATAAGAACATAAGAAAGTTTACAAACGAGAGGAGGCCATTCAGCCCATCTTGCTCGTTTGGTTGTTAGTAGCTTATTGATCCCAGAATCTCATCAAGCAGCTTCTTGAAGGATCCCAGGGTGTCAGCTTCAACAACATTACTGGGGAGTTGGTTCCAGACCCTCACAATTCTCTGTGTAAAAAAGTGCCTCCTATTTTCTGTTCTGAATGCCCCTTTATCTAATCTCCATTTGTGACCCCTGGTCCTTGTTTCTTTTTTCAGGTCAAAGAAGTCCCCAGGGTCGACATTGTCTATACCTTTTAGGATTTTGAATGTTTGAATCAGATCGCCGCGTAGTCTTCTTTGTTCAAGACTGAATAGATTCAATTCTTTTAGCCTGTCTGCATACGACATGCCTTTTAAGCCTGGGATAATGCTGGTTGCGCTTCTTTGCACTCTTTCTAGAGCAGCAATATCCTTTTTGTAACGAGGTGACCAGAACTGAACACAATATTCTAGGTGAGGTCTTACTAATGCATTGTAAAGTTTTAACATCACTTCCCTTGATTTAAATTCAACACTTCTCATAATATAGCCGAGCATCTTGTTGGCCTTTTTATAGCTTCCCCACATTGTCTAGATGAAGACATTTCTGAGTCAACATAAACTCCTAGGTCTTTTTCATAGTTCCCTTCTTCAATTTCACTATCTCCCATATGACATTTATAATGAACGTTTTTATTGCCCGCATGCAATACTTTACACTTTTCTCTATTAAATTTTATTTGCCATGTGTCTGCCCAGTTCTGAATGCTGTCTAGATCATTTTGAATGACCTTTGCTGCTTCAACAGTGTCTGCCACTCCTCCTATTTTTGTGTCGTCTGCAAATTTAACGAGTTTGCTTACTATATCAGAGTCTAAATCATTAATGTAGATTAGGAATAGCAGAGGACCTAATACTGATCCCTGTGGTACACCACTGGTTACCTCGCTCCATTTTGAGGTTTCTCCTCTAATCAGTACTTTCTGTTTTCTACATGTTAACCACTCCCTAATCCATGTGCATGCATTTCCTTGAATCCCTACTGCGTTCAGTTTGAGAATTAATCTTTTATGCGGGACTTTGTCAAAAGCTTTCTGGAAATCTAAATAGACCATGTCGTATGCTTTGCAGTTGTCCATTTTCAATGTTGCATCCTCAAAAAAGTCAAGTAGGTTAGTTAGACATGATCTCCCTTTCCTAAAACCATGCTGCCTGTCTCCCAGGATATTGTTACCATATAGGTAATTTTCCATTTTGGATCTTATTATAGTTTCCATAAGTTTACATATAATAGAAGTCAGGCTTATTGGTCTGTAGTTACCTGGTTCAGTTTTGTCTCCCTTTTTGTGGATCGGTATTACGTTTGCTATTTTCCAGTCTGTCGGTACAACCCCTGTGTCAAGAGACTGTTGCATGATCTTGGTTAGCGGCTTGTAAATAACTTCTTTCATTTCTTTGAGTACTATTGGGAGGATCTCATCCGGCCCAGGGGATTTGTTTATTTTAAGAGCTCCTAGTCCCTTTAACACTTCTGCCTCTGTTATGCTAAAGTTATTTAAAACTGGATAGGAACAGGTCGACATGTGGGGCATGTTGTCCGTGTCCTCCTTTGTAAAAACCTGTGAAAAGTAATCATTTAATATATTTGCTATTTTTTTTTCTTGATCTATGATTTTGCCATTTGTGTCTCTTAGACATTTAACCTCCTCTTTGAATGTTCTCTTGCTGTTATAATATTGGAAAAACATTTTGGAATTGGTTTTAGCCCCCTTAGCAATATTGATTTCTATCTCTCTTGGCCTTTCTAACTTCCTTTTTGACTTGTGTTTGCAGTTCCAAGTACTCTTTCTGTGTGCTTTGTTTTTGGTCCCTTTTACACGCTCTGTAAAGTGCCTTTTTTCGCTGAATATTTTTTTTAATTGATCTATTAAACCATTTTGGCCATTTTGTTTTAGATTTAGATTTGTCTACTTTTGGGATGTAATTGGGATGTAACCAACTCCCCAGTAATGTTGTTGAAGCCGACACCCTGGGATCCTTGAAGAAGCTGCTTAATGAGGTTCTGGGATCAATAAGCTACTAACAACCAAACGAGCAAGATGGGCTGAATGGCCTCCTCTCGTTTGTAAACTTTCTTATGTTCTTATTTATTTGCTGCTAATATATATTACAGCGATATTCACATTCCCTTATCTATTTATTTAAATTGTTTTTATAATTTGTAGCTCTTTTAAATACCTGCTACACAAACAACATTATGGCAGAAAAGCTGTAGATACAGATCCAATTATACTATAATGTCTGCTTTTTGGTGGGATTCTCCATGAATAACAGTGTGATCTGAAATAATTTAAAATTAATTGTGTAAGTATAATTTATATCAATTAGTAAATCGGATTTATTCAGCATTATGCTGCTAGATAAGATGATATGATTATCGCTTTAGATCAGATATATTAGCCTAACAAAAATGCATAATTTAAAATGACTTTTGTAGGTATAATTTACATTAACATGTAGATCGGATATATTCGACAGTATTACGCTAGATAAGGGAATGTGAATATCGCTGTAATATATATTAGCAGCAAATAAATAAGAACATAAGAAAGTTTACAAACGAGAGGAGGCCATTCAGCCCATCTTGCTCGTTTGGTTGTTAGTAGCTTATTGATCCCAGAACCTCATCAAGCAGCTTCTTCAAGGATCCCAGGGTGTCGGCTTCAACAACATTACTGGGGAGTTGGTTCCAGACCCTCACAATTCTCTGTGTAAAAAAGTGCCTCCTATTTTCTGTTCTGAATGCCCCTTTATCTAATCTCCATTTGTGACCCCTGGTCCTTGTTTCTTTTTTCAGGTCAAAGAAGTCCCCAGGGTCGACATTATCTATACCTTTTAGGATTTTGAATGTTTGAATCAGATCTCCGCGTAGTCTTCTTTGTTCAAGACTGAATAGATTCAATTCTTTTAGCCTGTCTGCATACGACATGCCTTTTAAGCATGGGATAATGCTAGTTGCGCTTCTTTGCACTCTTTCTAGAGCAGCAATATCCTTTTTGTAACGAGGTGACCAGAACTGAACACAATATTCTAGGTGAGGTCTTACTAATGCATTGTAAAGTTTTAACATCACTTCCCTTGATTTAAATTCAACACTTCTCATAATATAGCCGAGCATCTTGTTGGCCTTTTTATAGCTTCCCCACATTGTCTAGATGAAGACATTTCTGAGTCAACATAAACTCCTAGGTCTTTTTCATAGTTCCCTTCTTCAATTTCAGTATCTCCCATATGATATTTATAATGCACATTTTTATTGCCTGCATGCAATACTTTACACTTTTCTCTATTAAATTTAATTTGCCATGTGTCTGCCCAGTTCTGAATGCTGTCTAGATCATTTTGAATGACCTTTGCTGCTGCAACAGTGTTTGCCACTCCTCCTATTTTTGTGTCGTCTGCAAATTTAACGAGTTTGCTTACTATATCAGAGTCTAAATCATTAATGTAGATTAGGAATAGCAGAGGACCTAATACTGATCCCTGTGGTACACCACTGGTTACCTCGCTCCATTTTGAGGTTTCTCCTCTAATCAGTACTTTTCTGTTTTCTACATGTTAACCACTCCCTAATCCATGTGCATGCATTTCCTTGAATCCCTACTGCGTTCAGTTTGAGAATTAATCTTTTATGCGGGACTTTGTCAAAGGCTTTCTGGAAATCTAAATAAACCATGTCGTATGCTTTGCAGTTATCCATTTTCAATGTTGCATCCTCAAAAAAGTCAAGTAGGTTAGTTAGACACCATCTCCCTTTCCTAAAACCATGCTGCCTGTCTCCCAGGATATTGTTACCATATAGGTAATTTTCCATTTTGGATCTTATTATAGTTTCCATAAGTTTACATATAATAGAAGTCAGGCTTATTGGTCTGTAGTTACCTGGTTCGGTTTTGTCTCCCTTTTTGTGGATCAGTATTATGTTTGCTATTTTCCAGTCTGTCGGTACAACCCCTATGTCAAGAGACTGTTGCATGATCTTGGTTAGCGGTTTGTAAATAACTTCTTTCATTTCTTTGAATACTATTGGGAGGATTTCATCCGGCCCAGGGGATTTGTTTATTTTAAGAGCTCCTAGTCCCTTTAACACTTCTGCCTCTGTTATGCTAAAGTTATTTAAAATTGGATAGGAACAGGTCGACATGTGGGGCATGTTGTCCGTGTCCTCCTTTGTAAAAAACTATGAAAATAATCATTTAATATATTTGCTATTTTTTTTTCTTCATCTATGATTTTGCCATTTGTGTCTCTTAGACATTTATCCTCCTCTTTGAATGTTCTCTTGCTGTTATAATATTGTAAAAACATTTTGGAATTGGTTTTAGCCCCCTTAGCAATACTGATTTCTATCTCTCTTTTGGCCTGTCTAACTTCCTTTTTGACTTGTGTTTGCAGTACTCTTTCTGTGTACTTTGTTTTCGGTCCCTTTTAAACACTCTGTAAAGTGCCTTTTCACAAGTTTTTACAAAGGAGGATATGGACAACATGCCCCACATGTCGACCTGTTTCTATCCAGTTTTAAATATCTTTAGCATAACACAGGCAGATGTGTTAAAGGTTCTAGGAGCTCTTAAAATAAACAAATCCCCTGGACCGGATGAGATCCTCCCAATAGTACTCAAAGATATGAAAGTAATTAATTATAAACCGCTAACCGCTACCCAAGATCATGCAACAGTCTCTTGACACGGGTTGTACCGACAGACTGGAGAATTGCAAACAGTAACAGTATCCTAGGAGACACTCAGAATGGTTTTAGTTAAGGGAGATTGTGTCTACTAACCTACTTGAATTTTTTGAGGCTGCAACATCGATAATTGCAAAGCATATGACATGGTTAATTTAGATTTCCAGAAAGCTTTTGACAAAGTCCCGCATAAGATTAATTCTCAAACTGAACACAGTAGGGATTCAAGGAAATGCTTGCACATGGATTAGGGAGTGGTTAACAGGTAGAAAACAGAAAGCACTGATGAGAGGGGAAACCTCAAAATGGAGTGACCTAACCAGTGGTGTACCACAGGGATCAGTATTAGGTCCTCTGCTATTCCTAATCTACATTAATGATTTAGATTCTGGTATAGTAAGCAAACTCGTTAAATTTGCATAAACACAAAAATAGGAGGAGGGTCAAACACTGTTGCAGCAGCAAAGGTCATTCAAAATGAACTAGACAGCATTCAGAACTGGGCAGACACATGGCAAATTAAATTTAATAGAGGAAAGTGTAAAGTATTGCATGCAGGCAATAAAAATGTGCATTATAAATATCATGTGGGAGATACTGAAATTGAAGAAGGGAACTATGAAAAATACCTAGGAGTTCATGGTGACTCAGAAATATCTTCATCTAGACAATGTGGGGAAACTATAAAAAAGGCCAACAAGATGCTCGGATATATTGTGAAAAGTGTTGAATTTAAATCAAGCGTAGTAATGTTAAAACTTTACGATGCATTAGTAAGACCTCATCTAGAATATTGTGTTCAGTTCTGGTCACAAAAAGGATATTGCTGCTCTAGAAAGGGTGCAAAGAAGAGCGACCACAATTATCCTGGGTTTAAAAGGCATGTCGTATGCAGACAGGCTAAAAGAATTGAATCTATTCAGTCTTGAACAAAGAAGACTACGCGGCGATCTGATTCAAACATTCAAAATCCTAAAAGGTATAGACAATGTCGACCCAGGGGACTTCTTTGACCAGAAAAAAGAAACAAGGACCAGGGGTCACAAATGGAGATTAGATAAAGGGGCATTCAGAACAGAAGATAGGAGGCACTTTTTTACACAGAGAATTGTGAGGGTCTGGAACCAACTCCCCAGTAATGTTGTTGAAGCCGACACCCTGGGATCCTTCAAGAAGCTGCTTGATGAGATTCTGGGATCAATAAGCTACTAACAACCAAACGAGCAAGATGGGCTCAATGGCCTCCTCTCGTTTTGTAAACTTTCTTATGTTCTTACTCCTGCTCCTTTTTTTTTTTTGGATTTCCAGTGAAGTGTCAATTCACCCAGCTTCCCGTCTGCTGTGGTGATCGTTCATGCTCTGGGGATCGCTCATGCTCTGGGGATTGTTCTTGCTCTGCCAGTCTGACTGCAGCATGTTTCCAGTCATCGAACCCACAATCAGACAATGCACCTTTCTTCAAGGAAAACAACTTGCACACAAAACAAAACATAGCCTTTTGAAGGTGAGTACAGCAACCACTCACGATCAACATTTTCCCCGTTGTGAAGTTTAAAAATTGTTTTAGGCAGATGATGGCTATGACCTTTTTATTTTTTGTCTTGGACGCAACATACTTGTCACTCTGATTCTGGCAATGACTTCGGCCTCGTTCTGTCTAGTATATGCGAAGCGGTTTGTCCACATTCCATTGCGCCGGATCCTTATATAAAAGTTAAAGCGAAAGGCAGACTAGAGTTACATTGATTGTTAATTGGTGGTGTGGGTAGACTGGGTCTGACTCTTTCTTCATTACTTTTCAATTCATCAGGCATCTTTCACTAGCTTGCTTTTCCTTTTGTTTTTTTCTCGTTTCATTGCACTGCTAAGTTTATCCATTTGTTTTCTGTTTCTCTCTCTCGCAGTCTTACTGCGTGCGCGTGACCAGTAAGAGATGCCAGTGTTTAGCTAGTGCGATAATGGGGCAAGTGAATTTCATACTCTAAAATAAATATTGTTAGCAGCCCAGGGCCCTGGTCTTGGTTGCCCCCCCCCCCCCACCTCACTTTAATCCGGCCCTGGTTACACATCCCCACGTTTTGCTGTTTAAATAAGGTACCTGTAATTTTTCTTTTATTGTTAACATCCTGACAACTTTTTACACTTATAACTTGAAAGTCTGTTTCAAAGCTTTTTTCAAAATGTCTTTTTCTAAGACACATCCATAAATAGAAATAAATCATTTCAACCCATGAAAACAAGATGTATTATTTCCTAGTGCACCCAATACTATTGAAATATATAAATCTAACTCCCATTCTAGCTTTGTAAAATATAAAAAATAAAAATTAGCACAGTTCTATATACTCGAGCACAAATAATCAGCTTTTTTCTCAAAGAATATTTGAAACAAAACAATGAAACATAAGATGTAAAAACAGCAGTGTTATGACTAAAACTTTTTGGATACTTACTAGAGACTTGGAGCTCTGGCGCGAGGGAG
Organism: Acipenser ruthenus; assembly: GCF_902713425.1. NCBI lineage: Eukaryota > Metazoa > Chordata > Actinopteri > Acipenseriformes > Acipenseridae > Acipenser > Acipenser ruthenus. The sequence continues at coordinate 56,135,413 of NC_081192.1, forward strand.
GCAGAAACTGTCGTACATTCGTTGGGGTCTCCTTTTCAATGGAGTGCCGCCTCTGAGGGGGTTGGCGTCTCTCAGGCTGAGGGGTGGATGATATGGGCAGGAACCTTGGACATGCTGTGGAAACAAACTGAACTATTTAGACCAGTGCTCACTTTAGGACCTACCAAACATTTAGGGAGTCAGGGCAACACAACACTGTAATCGAATCAAATCACTGACTCAAACAGCTGTCAGAAATTATAGACATAACAGCACATATAACTGATGATAGTATGGGGCCAGTTTTGATGATGCACTTCAAAAACGCATACACAGAGAACTCATCTACCAGTGCGTATTTTTAAGTGGAAGAGGACAAATTCGAGAGGAGGCTTGTACTTGACAGTAAGTACACCACACTACACCACTTTTATTTATTTATTTATGTATTTATTTGTTTGCTAGCTTACAGTGGTGGCCACATTTATTACATCACCCTATTATACATTATCTGGTTATATTGAATTCTATAACTTTTGTATATAAATATGATTTTCTCTTCATAATGCAAAATTATTGAATGTCAGGAAATATACAGTACATTATGTTTATGCCAAAAATTAAATGCATTTAATTAAATGAATTGGCAAACACTGTTGCAGCAGCACAGGTCATTCAAAATGATCTAGACAGCATTCAGAACTGGGCAGACACATGGCAAATGACATTTAATAGAGAAAAGTGTAAAGCATTGCATGCAGGTAACAATATCCTGGGAGACAGTCAGCATGGTTTTAGGAAAGGGAGATCGTGTCTAACTAACCTACTTGACTTTTTTGAGGACGCAACATTGAAAATGGATAACTGCAAAGCATATGACATGGTTTATTTAGATTTCCAGAAAGCTTTTGACAAAGTCCCGCATAAAAGATTAATTCTCAAACTGAACAAGGTGGGGATTCAAGGAAATGCATGCACATGGATTAGGGAGTGGTTAACATGTAGAAAACAGAAAGTACTGATTAGAGGAGAAACCTCAGAATGGAGTGAGGTAACCAGTGGTGTACCACAGGGATCAGTATTAGGTCCTCTGCTATTCCTAATCTACATTCATGATTTAGATTCTGGTATAGTAAGCAAACTCGTTAAATTTGCAGACGACACAAAAATAGGAATGGCAAACACTGTTGCAGCAGCAAAAGTCATTCAAAATGATCTAGACAGCATTCAGAATTGGGCAGACACATGGCAAATTAAATTTAATAGAGAAAAGTGTAAAGTATTGCATGCAGGCAATAAAAATGTGCATTATAAATATCATATGGGAGATACTGAAATTGAAGAAGGGAACTATGAAAAAGACCTAGGAGTTTATGTTGACTCAGAAATGTCTTCATCTAGACAATGTGGGGAAGCTATAAAAAGGCCAACAAGATGCTCGGATATATTGTGAGAAGTGTTGAATTTAAATCAAGGGAAGTAATGTTAAAACTTTACAATGCATTAGTAAGACCTCACCTAGAATATTGTGTTCAGTTCTGGTCACCTTGTTACAAAAAGGATATTGCTGCTCTAGAAAGAGTGCAAAGAAGAACAACCAGAATTATCCATGTTTCAAAAAGCATGTCGTATGCAGACAGGCTAAAAGAATTGAATCTATTCAGTCTTGAACAAAGAAGACTACGTGGCGATCTGATTCAAACATTCAAAATCTTAAAAGGTATAGACAATGTCAACCCAGGGGACTTTTTTGACCAGAAAATGCAAAATTATTGAATATTGACTTGTATTTATTCATATATTTCATTCTTAAAAGGTTTTACATATGATTTGGCAATGTACGTTTGCTTAGTTTTTGCTACTTCCGTAAAATAGCTGACACTGCCTGTAAATAGGACTGTTTTGTCATACAGACCATGGCTAGGACAAAATCTTGAAACTCCTCAATAGTAGAAGATATTTGAAATCTGATTTTTCAACGTTCTAATATTTTTTATATATGTAACTTAGAAAGGGGGAGAAATGTGTTATGATTGTTCTGGGGGCCCAGCTTATATAAAAAAATAATTATGCATTCCACAACATAATACATTGTATAATTGGAAACAGCTACGTAAGGCCTTTCTGTGGATATATTGTGTTTTAATTTCTGATTTAAGGTTGTCAAACTACAAGTGCCAAAACACAAGGGGTCATATTCATGCCCAGGTATGGTCATTCTGCTTAGGTGTCAAAGGGTTAAGTCAAGTCTTTAAAATCTTAGAAGCAGTTTTACAAAGATAACCCTAGCAAAACACAGAAACCAGGACTAGATGACACAGTTGGAAATGACCAGATGACACAGTGGAGAGTTAGCACAGAGGGTAGGAGACACTTCACAAAGAGAATAGTGAGGTTATGGAATGGGTTATTGTGGCAATGTGCCCCGCCCCTGTGTGCATTTGTTGTATGTTGCGTGCGTGTGTTAATGTTGGTGTATAGAGATTGGTACACGGGATATAAACGGGTCTGTGTTTCACGTGTATTTAAAAATGTAGATTTATATTTAGGCACGAGGAGGGCACAAATCACTTCACGTGCTGGTTAAAAGTAATATGTAAGCACGGGGTTGCACAGAATTAATTCACGTGCTGGGATTCAAGTGAATAATTCATTAGTAATTGAATCCCAGCACAACAGTATATATAGATGCACATTTCTGTCACTCGGGGTTGGGTGTTCAAGAGTGGAGAACGGGAGAGAGAAAGGAGTTAAAATAAGTGATAATAATAATTATAAGTGTTTTGTACTCACCGTGTTTGTTTGTCTCCGTGCACCGTTTGTTAAGTGTTTAGTACGTTTTGTTTGTCTATTTATTTTGGCGCAAGTGCCGTGTCCTGTTTTGTGTTTAAACCCCTTTTATTTTCTGTTCTGTTTATTAAATGCTGAGCGCGATCACGCGCCCAGCTTCACCAAACCCCAAATCTCTGTCTGTTTATTTCCTGCATCTGGTCTGACGCCACCCACTCCGGCCGTCTTTGTGACAGTTACCTAATCATGTTTATGCTAAATCCCTCAGATTCTTTAAGACCTAACGACAAAGTTTTCAAATCAATCAGCTACTAGGAACCAGCCAAGCACAGATGATTCTTACACTTAGCAAGCAACCGAGTTGGAGAGATTTCTTGAAGAGGCACACACTGACCCAACAAGAGGGGAGCCTATGGGTTAGGGTTAGGAATCCCTCTGATTTTCCACCCGTCAATCCACCATAATGCCAAATGGAGAACTCTGGTGCTAAGTGGAAGGAGGTGCAGCAAGCCGTGAAGAAAGCAAGAGCTTCATCATCTCCTGGGCCCAATGGGGTACCATACCGAGTGCACCTGGGGTTCTAAGAATCTTCTGGAAGTTTACAAAGGTAGCATGGGTAAAACAGGTTGTATCAAGAGCATGGTGCAGAGCATCGGCCAGTGGCGTGTCATCAGGACCTTCAAGGTATTCTCTGCTGACCAGACAGTGCCAAGTAAACCGTCAGTCAAATTACATTACGTTGCCTCACTCACTTGCATAGTGTGCTTGCTTATACTAAAACATACTACTCTACTCTTATTTGTTCATTTGTCTGACGCCTTTATCCAAGATGATTTACAGGGTTTACTAGAGGTCTAGGGGTTTCCTGAAAGGGATGTGATCAGCCAGTAAGAGATCTGCATTTCCCCCGCAAGTCTAAAACAATGACCAGACACTAGAAAAAAAAACAGTTGAGGGTATTCTCCGTTTCAGTTGAAGGTCTTGAGTGAGTTTAACCAATAGTCAAAGAATGTCCATTTTTTTTTTTTAGACTGGTGACCAATCTCCCATAAATCTCCCAGGGTATTCTCTGCCTCACTTGAAGGCCCTGCTTTAGCAACCAATGGGAAAGTCAAAGCTCTGACAGCTGACCAATCATTAGTGAGCAACCCCAAAACATGAATATTCCTTGGATAGCACTGCAGTTAGGAGGATAGCTAGATTTCGCACAATATTGCTTACAAATATACATTGATAAATACAAATACCTTTACAACATATAATAATTTTATTTTACACTCAAATTAAAAAAATGTGAGAAAACTGAGAACTTTCTCTGAAAAATTGGAGATTTAAAAAAGGGAGATATACACCACAGATAACCGAGCAGAGACAGGAAGGGAAAGGATATACTCCTTGTCAACGTATCTGTTGACAAACCATATGATCGACCCCTCCATACATCAAGCTGGAATTCCAAGCTTCTAGGGTGCTCGGAGCATGTCATGCCTCTTTTCCACTGTACAAACAAGCTACGCCAGGGCTGTACCGAGCCCTCACGGTGCGGTTAAGGGGAGCCTGGGTTGTTTTTCTACTGCAGAGCTGAGCTGTGCTACTGACGTCACACACAACAAAAGACAGTTGTTATTAATTATTCTTTTAATTAACTCAGTTAGCCAAAAGATGCGTAAACAAATGGTGTTCAAAAATTAATAGACCAACGGTACAGCTGTATCTTGTATTGCTATATTTTGTAAATATATTTAGGAATGTCTATAATCCACACATTTTACTGATTATATCGACTTACTAATGTTCAATTAGTTCTGTTAAATGGGAAAAAAGTTTTTAAAATACGATTTGCCAAAGATATCCCACTTAAGGATAGCTGTTGTTTTTTCTAGTTTTTTTTTTTTTTTTTTTGGGTGTGTGGCTATGTTATTATTTGTATTTTTGTTTGCGGCACGGATAAAAGCGCTGCGTCTTTTGTTATTGTTTTTTATATTTATCATTTAAAACCTCGTGAGGATGCATGACTGATCAGCTACTGATTATTTAACTAGCTGAGTCATGCATCCTTACCAAACGCGTGCAGACTGTGGCCGAGGGGTAATAAGATAATTAACAGCCAGTTAACCCCTCGGCCAGAGTATAAGAGCCGGCAGCTGTCCGTTCTGTGGGGTTGGTTGTTGGGTGTACAGAGAGGAGGTACGGGGAGATAGAGAGAAAATAACAATTGCTAAAACGTGCTGGATTAGCCAGCAAGACACTTACTTCTTTGTCTGTCTGATTCGTTTGGCCCTCATGCCCTTTTGTTTTGTTGTTTTGTTAAAATCATTTGTTTTGTTTATTAAATAAGCTGACCGCCATAGCATTCAGCTTCACTCACCCATCCATTGTTTGGTTTCCGTTACTTCCTGGTCCGTGATGTCACCACTGCGAGCCAGCCTGCCACAGGGTGCTTAAAAAAATAAAAAAGAAGCTGCGCGAGCACAATGAGAGACGTAGTTACAGTGGCTCTCAATAAAAAAAAAACCCTTGGACTTTTCCACATTTTATTGTGTTACAACATGGAATTAAAATTGATTTAATTAGGTTTTTGCCACTGATCAACACAAAAAAAGTCGATAATGTCAAAGTGAAAAAAAAAACTACAAATTGTTCTAAATTAATTACAAATACAAAACAGAAAATCATTGATTGCATAAGTATTCACCCCCTTGAGTCAATGTTTGGTAGAGGCACCTTTGGCAGTAATTACAGCCATGAGTCTATTTGAATAAGTCTCTACCAGCTTTGCACAGCTGGACACTGCAATTTTTGCCCATTTATTCTTTGCAGAATTGCTCAAGCTCTGTCAAGTTGGATGGAGAACTTTGGTGAACAGCAATTTTCAACTCTTTCCACATATTCTCAATTGGATTGAGGTCTGGGCTTTGACTGGGCCACTCCAGGACATTGACCTTTTTGTTTTTAAGCCACCAGTGTGGCTTTGGTTGTATGTTTGGGGTCATTGTCCTGCTGGAAGATGAATCTTCTCCCAAGTCCCAGGTCTCTTGCAGACTTCAGCAGGTTTTCCTCCAGGATTTCTCTGTAATTTGCTGCATCCATTTTGCCCGATATCTTCACAAGCTTTCCAGGCCCTGATGCAGAGAAGCATCCCCATAGCATGATGCTGCCACCACCATGCTTCACGGTAGGGATGGTGTTCTCAGGATGATGTGCAGTGTTAGGCTTGCGCCAAACACAGCGCTTAGCGTTGAGGCCAAAAAGCTCTATTTTGGTCTCATCAGACCATAGAATCTTCTTCCACTTGGTCTCAGTCTCCCACATGCCTTCTTGCAAACTCTAGCCGAGATTTGATGTGAGTTTTTTTTTTCAACAATGGCTTTCTTTTTACCACTCTCCCATAAAGGCCAGTTTTGTGAAGCACCCGGGCTATTGTTGCCATATGCACAGTGTCTCCCAGCTCAGCCGTGGAAGACTGTAACTCCTTTAGAGTTGCCATAGGCCTCTTGGTGGCCTCCCTGACTAGTGCCCTTCTCGCCCGGATACTCAGTTTTTGAGGACGGTCTGTTCTAGACAGATTCACAGTTGTGCCATATTCTCTCCATTTTCTTAATAATGGACTTTACTGTGCTCCAGGGGATATTCAGTGCCTTGGAAATGTTCTCATATCCTACCCCTGATTGGTGCTTTTGAAGAACCTTATTCCGGATTTGCTTTGAATGTTCCTTCGTCTTCATGATGTTGTTTTTTTTTTAGGAAATGTACTAACCAACTGTGGGACCTCCCAGAGACAGGTGTATTTAACCTGAAATCATGGGAAACACCTTAATTGCACCGGTGGACTCCATTAAACTAATTGTGACTTCTAAAGACAATTGGTTGCACCAGAGCTTATTTAGGTGTGTCATAGCAAAGGGGGTGAATACTTATGCAATCAATTATTTTCTGTTTTATATTTATAATTAATTTAGAACAATTTGTAGATTATATTTTTCACTTTGACATTATGTGTTGATCAGTGGCAAAAACTCCTAATTAAATCCATTTTGATTCCATGTTGTAAATACAATAAAACGTGGAAAAGTCCAAGGGGGGTGAATACTTTTAAGAGCCACTATATGTACGGTACAGCTGTACAGTATTTAGTTTGACTATTTCTAGAATTGTTTTATTTGTCAATTTTTTTTTGTTTATATTATAATAAAGGTCAAGGATGAGAAATTTGGTAGAATTTTGTGTTTTTTAGTGTGTGAGTTAAGTGTACCGTACCCGCGGTTTATGTCCATTTGCTTCAAACTGTCAGAAATTCGGACATAAACTTTCTCATTTCTAACGCACAACTCCAGACCTTCCTGAATACTTCTATCTGCCAACAGTGAAACTAGAGCCTGCACTTCATCAGTGTTCCAAGGCTGTACTTTTCTCTCATCACATTCGCTGCCCGTCATGTTTGTTGTTTTTCTTTCTGGAGTGTACTGACTGATACAGCATAATGACGAAAATCCTTAACCCCTGTCACAAGTGACCCTAAAACATGTCTTCCCTAAGTGAAAAGTGTAAGCGGCAGAGATGGATGGCTGTTTGATAGAAACAGCTTAATTTATTTGAAGTCTTTCCACTTATGATGGGAATGAGAATGTAGAGATGGAAGCAATGGCGGAGGAACAGAAAGATGGGCCCAGGTGCAGGTTTTTTGTGGGCCACCTTCAATTTATACTTTTGTACTCCACTTTTGTGTTTTGGAGGCATATATTTACAATTTAAAATACAGTAATGGAAATCACAAAATAAATCAGATTGTATGTGGCGTAAAATCATAAATGGGATTCAAGCTGTCTTCACTCACTCTCTCCTATGGTGTACAGTTGACTGTGTTGCACCTGTGTGACGTATTTTAATTTTGCATCGAGTCCTGAGACCCTGTCAGAACTGCAGAAAGGAGAACACGTCGGGCCCCGTAGAATGAACGAATGAATGAATGAGTGAATAAACAGATTAATAAATGAATAGTCATCAGGTGGATGGCCCTGAAAATGAATACATTGATTATATAATTATTTCAACTTTTGAGTTTGCCTCCTGGGGCCCCCTAAGTGCGTGGGCCCCTGTGCAACTGCACTGGCTATTCCTCAGCCACGGGATGGAAGCCCAGCTAACAGGATTTAAGTTTTTTGCAGGTATTGGGCTTTTAAAGACTGTCACCTACACCTGTGGTGGCTTTGACAGACTTACTGAGAGCAGAAACTGACCCAAGACTGTCACAGCTACTGAAAGCAGACTGATCTTAAGAACATGAGAACATAAGAAAGTTTACAAACGAGAGGAGGCCATTCAGTCCATCTTGCTCGTTTGGTTGTTAGTAGCTTATTGATCCCAGAATCTCATCAAGCAGCTTCTTGAAGCATCCCAGGGTGTCAGCTTCAACAACATTACTGGGGAGTTGGTTCCAGACCCTCACAATTCTCTGTGTAAAAAAGTGCCTCCTATTTTCTGTTCTGAATGCCCCTTTATCTAATCTTCATTTATGACCCCTGGTCCTTGCTTTTTTTTCAGGTCGAAAAAGTCCCGTAGGTTGACATTGTCAATACCTTTTAGAATTTTGAATGCTTGAATCAGATCTTTGGGATACAGATTGAACATTTGTAAAACTGCAACAAATATTTTAATGAATGTAATGTATTTTAAAGAATATAAAGTCAGCACAAATATTAAACAAATTGTTAAAACACACTATTCAGAAAAAAAAAAACTATGTTATAATGTACTCTGTATTAATCTATGAAAATATTGTAGGATTCCATATTCCTGTTTATTCTAGTATAACAGTAGAACAATATTATTAGTGAATGTGTAAGGTCAGGCCGACCTGCTGAAAGCTCCAAACCTCCCTTATCAGGCAAAAGCATCTTTTTTTTAATTAGACTCAGAACCTCAAACATTTTAATCCAGTGCGAAAAGAATGGCAAAGTCTATGGACACAGTTAATATGCCAGTGTTTACTCGAATTTAAGTCGCCCCTGAATTCAAGTTGCACCCCACAAATACGGACACCAAAAAAAAAAGGTAAGTCACATTTAACTCTTATTGCAAAAAAAAACAATTTATAAAAGAGGCTGCTATATTGAAGTATCTGAATTAGAAATACATGTTATAAAATCAAGTTTGTGTGGGAAAAGTTAGACAACAAGCAGCGGAAGGGTTGAAGAGCATAGACAGCAGAGCTTTACCAGGCAAACTGAAACTCTGGTGCTTTCAGTTTGGTCTACTGCCAAGGCTGCTGTGGCCACTGATTGTGTACAGATTTCTTTGACAACAGTTGAGAAGCTGGAAGCTTTAATCAGTTCATATGTCAGGAAATGGTTGGGAGTTCCACACTGCAGGGAGAATGGGTGAGATGGGAGAGTGTGGAACAACGCAAGATCAGCTGGCAAGACCTATTGACAATGGAACACAGAATGATCAGTTTCCACATCAGGTCAACATATGATGTTCTCCCATCACCACAAAACCTAAACCTCTGGGTGGGTGAGGATTCCTCATGTCCTTTGTGTTCATCACCTGCAACATTAAGGCACATTTTGACAGGATGTAAGGTGGGTCTTAGCCAAGGACAGTTTACTTGGTGCCATGACCAAGTGCTGCAATGTTTGGCCTTATCATTGGAAGACATGTGTAACATGACCAGTAAGTTGCCACCAATTCCATCAAAGCATTACACACGAGACAATATTCCTCTGTCCAGGAGAGCAACCATCAAGAAAAGGTGTTAAAACCAAGCCTTGCCCAGGACAACTGGAAGCTGCTAGAGACTGGAAAATGCTGACAGATTTTTGTCAACAACTTATTTTTCCATCTGAGATTGCCACCACTAACCTTCGACCAAATATTGTCTTGTGGTCTGGATCAGCACGCCTTGTTCACCTGGTAGAGTTAACAGTGCCATGGGAGGATGCTGTAGATGAGGCGTATGAGAGGAAGAAACTAGCCACTGAAGCGGAACAGCGAGGATGGAGAGTCCGGGTTTACCCAGTGGAGGTGGGTTGTCGAGGATTGGTGGCACACTCTACAACCCGGTTTCTCAGAGACGTCAGATTCAGTGGCCAAGAGTTGCGTCGCACAGTGAAGAACTTATCTGAAGCAGCAGAGAGGAGCAGCAACTGGCTGTGGTTGAGATGGAAAGATTCTGGCTAGGGATATCAAGCACAATAGAAAGAAAGAAACGCTGATGTACGGGTAAGTAAGTTGGGCTGAGTTGAGTGGGGGAGAGAGGGGGGGGGGGGGATGCTGGGACGCCAGAATCACTGTCGAACCCTCTTGAGGTGTCGTGGGCTAGTCGACGAAACACAGAGGATGTAACGTACCCACTTGAAGAACCCAGAGATGTAGCCTACTTAGCTCAATCCAGACGGCTGTCATGCTGATGCGCTGGGGAGCGCACTGCGGTTGATCCCTGGAGCCAGCATCGCACCCATTGTGTGTGCTGATGCGCTGGGGAGGCAAAATAAGCTGATCCCTGGAGCCAGCATTACACTTCAGCCATCAACACCAGGCAGAAGGATAGCTACAAGGTCAGACGGAAAGAAATGCAAATGGATGGAGATGCAGATGGATCACATTAGTTTACTGTAAATCTACGTCTTAGTGTGTGCTTATCTTGGCGAGAGCCGAGTTAAAATTAGCATGAAGTTTTAACATCTACTCTCATATAATGGAAATCTTTTTATTGTGTTTGTATGCGGATGGACGAGAGCCGTCCGACATTGTTGTTTATTGTTTGAGACAGACGAAAAGCCGGTCTCGTAAAGTGTAGCTGATGGGGATGGGGTTAAATCCATATCCCAGTAAAACCTGTAGGAATGTGGCTGGAGCCTTAATAAGGTAACTGTCTAATGGGTAATTAAGGTTCTAGCCACAGTACAAAAGACCCACTCTGGTCTCAGACAAACGGAGAGTATTAGAGTTGTAAGGAGAAGGATAGTAAAGAGTGAATGCTCGTTTTTAGAAAAAAAATTATAATTGTTTGTGTTATTTTTACTTTAGCCAGAGTTCTCTTTTCTTTCGTTGTTTTGTTTAAATCTTTTCAGCCCTGTACCTTTTTATTATTAAAATGAGACAGAATAAATGTTCTAATATAATTATAAGTCAAACACACAAGATTTACAGTGCTTCCCCTTTTTTATTCGCTCTAAACAAGTTCCTGTGATGTTTTCTTTCTGCTTTTGTCTCTGCGGACAGCTGTAAACTGTCTCCACCCTCTACCAAATGCCTGTCTCTGTGATATCACACAAAGAAAAAAACTATCAGGAAGTGAATGTCAGTCTCTCCCTGTGGCAGAGATGGCTGCAGGGGTGACGTCTGACCAGGGAAGCAGTACACAGACAGATGGTAGGTACGGGGCTAAAACAGCCACAGCGGTATATTTATTAAACCATAACAAAAATCACTTTTCAAAACACACAAAAGAAAAGGCACATTGGCCGAAACAAAACAAGTATAAACAATAAAAAACATTTCTAAAACGAGTACCTTTTAGATCTCTCACTGGTAGCATTAGCTCTCACTCTCAACTCCTCTAAACTCTCTCCCTTCAATGAGCCCGGAGTGGGTCTTTTATATTCTGTGGTTGGAGCCTTAATTACCCATTAATAAAATAATTACCTTAAGGCTCCAGCCACATTCCCATGAGATTTCTCAGGATGGAGATTTAACTCCATCCATGCCAACTACACTTTATGACACCGGCTTTTTCGCCGGTCTCAAATAATAAATAACAATGATGGACGGCTCCTGTCCGCCCGCATACAAACACATATATATAATATAACAACAACGATAATACAAATTAAAATATATACTGTGAAACGAACTCACCCACTTGCGTTCGTTGCCCCTTTAAAAACATGACCCAGGACACTCAAATGGATTTTTTCAGCGCGGTTGCGCTATTTTTTTAATAAACACAAACGTAACACAAAGCACACAAAATAAACACCTAGCTCTTTCTGAGCACTAACTACACACGCAGGAACCTAACTATCACAGGACGGCTAAGCCGTTTCCCTGTTCCACAAAACTTAACCACACAGGTTTACACTATACCTTTTCCTCGGGACTGCCAGGAAGCAGAGCACTCCTTTCTGCCTCCTTCTCCTTAGCAGCCCTGAGCAGACTGCCTGCTCTCCTTTTAAACCCCGCACCTGGGCCTAATTTCCAATAGCGCCCAGGTGCGGATGATAATTAACAATAAAACAATTAAACAAAACAATAAGACAATAAAGAAATCAATTAGAAAATCAACTGAAACAATAAAGCAACACAAATCAAAACTGCATTTCCCTCGCAGGGAGGTTTTAACCCCCTCCCTGCTGTCTCTCACAACCCTCTATCTCACAATACATAAATAAATTAATATACATTAATATGTAGATACACCCCGTCACACTCCCCTATCCATTGATATGTGTTTCAAGCCTGTACTGCAAAGTACGGTGGCCCTGTAAGTTATCAAAATAAAGTGCATTTTTTATCGTGTTTACATGATCGCGGTGATAGAAGCCAACTTCAGTATGGATCGTGTTAACATGAACCCGGTTCTTAAAGGGTTAGTGGACAGTGGGAGTGGGAGTCGTGAGACAACAGGCAGTGCAAGGGCTGAAGAGGATCGCCAGTAGTGCACTAACTACTGAGTAAACTTAAAGTCATTTTGGTCTTCTTCCAAGGTTACTGTGATCGCTTACTGTATATATGAGGTTTCCCTGTCAACAGTAGAGAGACTTGAGGCCTTGATTACCTCATACATTCTGAAATAGCTGGGAGTTCCATTATGCCTTAGCAGGGTACCATACTAATGTAAGGGGAAACAGCAGCTGTCAGTCTCAGCTCTAACTGAGGAATTCAAGTGGTAAAACACAGGTTATATTTGTAGGCTCCCATAATAAACTAAAAATGTAAGATTGCATGAGTTTGAGTAGTCTTTTATCAAATCCTAAAAACTGAAATAAAAAATGAGGGTGTTCTCTTTGATCCTGATTTATCATTTGAGTCTCATATTAGGGAAGTTTCTAAAGTATTCTTCTATTACTTCAGAAACATAGCAAACTGAAATCTATTATCTCCTTATCTGACGCCGAGAGACTAACACATGCCTTTGTTTCTTCAAGAATTGATTACTGTAACGCACTCCTCTCTGCCATCCCAAAATGTGTGGTGTCCCGTCTACAGCTTGTTCAGAATACCGCTGCTAGAATTTTGACTAAAACCAAAATTGATCTTATTATTGACCCATAAAGCCTTGGAGCAGAACCTAGCTATTTGCAGGAGCTACTGACCGAGTATCTCCCTCTTGATCACAGAAAGTGGGGCTGCTCGTTGTTCCCAGGGTCAATAAAATCAATACGGGAGGTAGGGCTTTTTCTTTTAGAGGCCCTAAACTATGGAATGCACTACCTCCATGTGTTAGGGAAGCTGGGTCTGTGGGTATTTTTAAGTCTAAACTTAAAACACATTTTTATAAAATGGCATTTTTATCTTAGTGGTTTTAATGCAACATAATTGCTAGCTTTTAATGATTTTTTAAAAAGTATTATTATTATTATTATTATTATTATTATTATTATTATTATTATTATTATTATTAATATTATTATTATTTGTATATTTTATTGTATTTTTATGTATTTATGTACAGTGCCTTGTGATACTTCAGTATGAAAGGCGTTATATAAATGAAATAAATAAATACATAAATAAAATAAGTGTGCTAAAGTTCGGCTGGAAATGACACAGATTTGATCGCGTGACGAGTGTGTGAGGGAGGTAGAACTCGTAGCGAGAACTGTGAGAAAGTGGACAGCAAAGGATCTGCAGGAAGATGCAAAGACTGACCTTCGTATCATCGGGCAAGTACAACAGGAAAGAGGAAGCCTTTGTCAGTTCAGCTCCCCCCAGAGATGGCACAAAGCAGTTACAGCTGAAAGGAGGAAGTTGTTAGTCAATGAAGTGCAAAAGCAGGAGGAGAGGATGAGGTGTATCAAGGCAGTGTCCCAGGCTAAGCATGGAGAATGGATGAGATGGCAGACTGTGGAACAGCGCAAGATTGGCTGTGGACAATGGAACAGGGGAATTTCAGCTTCCTAATCAGGTCCACATATGGTGTCCTTCCATCACCACAGAACCTGAAAATGTGGGTAGAGGAAAACCCTGTATGTCCTTTGTGTTAATCATCGGCTACTATGAAGCACATTCTTACAGGGTGTAAGGTGGCTGAGCCAGGGTTGCTTTACTTGGTGTCATGACCAGGTGTTGCGATGATTGGCATTAGCACTGGAAGAACATTTTAATAACAAGAATGACATTCCTCCCTCCAGGAGAGCAACCAACAGGAAAGGTTATTAGAACTAAGATTCACTTTGGACAGTTGGCCAGTGCCTTTTTTTCTCACCTGAGACTGCTACAACTACCCTTCGACCTGACATTGTCCTGGTGAGTCTCAGCACGCCTTGTTCTCTTGGTGGAACAAACTGTACCATTGGAGGATTCTGTGGATGAGGCATACAAAATGAAGATACTCCTGTATGCTGAGGTGGAACAGCAGGGGTGGCAGGTCCAGGTTTATCCAGTAGAGGTGGGTTGTCTGTGGACAGGAGTTGCGGTGTATAGTAAAGGCTCTATCCAAGGAAGGAAGAGAGAGGTAGCAACCTATTTGAGGAAAAGAGAGGCCGATTGGGGACCTCAAAAGAGAAGTAATGGAGGAAGTTAACATCAATAAAAAGGAATGGATGGCTGAGGTAAGTAAACTGGGCTGGGTTAGGTTGGGCTGGGCAAGTCAACGAAACACTGGAATCGGCGCCTTTGTGTTGAGGGAGGCCAGGGAGGCCGCAAACAAAGTGATCCCTGGAGCCAGCACTAACAACGGAACAATAGGAAATCCATGTTACCTGTCAGAGAAAAAGCGCTGACGTCTCATCTATTACAGCAAAGCTATGTCTTGGTTTGCTCCCCATCACTACTAGGGCTGAGTTCAAAGGTTTGAAAGTTGGTTCACTAACATTCACGCACTCAGTTTATCTTTTTTTCCTCTGTTAATAGAATCTGTTTGACACATTAAATCCACACATTAAATGTCACTCACATGCAAAATTAGATCTCTTGATTTGTATAATGCCTAAGTTGTACTAAAATCCACTACCTAATCGTGCATTGGTGCAGGGTATTATGTCAAAGCACTTGGGGGGGATACTTATAGCGGCTGTATTGCTTGAATAAAATATGTACTGATTACCTAGTGAAGATGTAAGACAAGTGTTATGATAGAAACTGAGTGTTAACATGTTAACACATATGAAACATAAAATATATGCTAACACTAATAATTTTAATTTTGAAAACTGAGCACTGAGTGGGCTACTGCACCTTTATATAAAAAAACAATTGGATTTCTACATCAGCAGTATGTAGCATTAGTAGTTTTTGTTTCCTGTTGTATAATGTCTTTTACATACAACCTCATTAAAGTCATTAACCCTTTCCGATCCAATGTCGGACCCTGTCCGACATCATCAAAAAGATGTAAAACACAGGTGTCTAGTTGTTTTTTCGCGGGAAAAAGCAGAGAAAACCATTCAATGGCCGAGTGAGACCGATAGGTGCCGAGAGAAGCCGAAAAAAAGGGGGTGGATCTGAGCAATACACATAGCCCCGGCACCACAGAGATAACACGGACATAAACAAACAAGATAGCTGCTTCCGCATCCAGCGCTCAAAGAATATCATGGACATTTGAAGAGCTGTTTGAGATGTTATAGTAATAAAATAATGGCTTGGATCGCATTATTTAGGAGTTGCGTGATAAAACGAGTGAAGAGGTATGTGGAAAATACAGCAAACAAGGGGTGGGGCAGGGCTGGAGATGCAGTATTGAGTGTCCTGTTGATATGCAGTGCCTTTTAAACCTGTTTTACTGTGAAAAAAATACTTTTAAACAGCGCGTCTAAAATAAACTGCATGTGTGAAAATAAATTGGACCTGAAGCAACCTCAAAGGGTTAAAGACTTTATTTTTACTGTAGAGCTTTTTGAAGTTAAGGTCTTGCAGTGTTTTACACATTGTGTATGTTTACGACATTGCCCTTTAAAACACAGAGAGAAAAAAAAACTAGTGGGCCATGTGTTTGTATAAAATATAGAAGGTGGACCAGCCACATACCAGTCCACTGTTTGGATTGGACTTCCCTAAGTTTGGATTGGACCACTCAGTGTCCGATCTGGTACGCATTCCTAGCAGGCACCTCTACAGTGTCCAAGAAATGGGTTTCAGAAAGATAGAAGACACAAAAAAGACACAAAAAACCCCAGAGAAACCTCTCATTTATTTTGCAAAAAGATGTTCATTTAGTCTGAAGTATTTCGTTGAGCTATGTTTTTTGGAGAAAACCTGTATTTATTTTCAACAGACTAGGGTGGGACCAGGAGAATAAATGTTATAAAGATATATCAGGGTACCCTACATTGTAATAAAGTATAAGTATTATTAATCATTATTTTATAAAGGTTGCAATAGCTGTACATTAGCAAGAGCTGTATATGAAGATCTCAACCGGGGGTTACAGTAACATACCATCTGTTTCGAATGTGAAACTGTTCAACAGCTGATATTTTTAAATGGCGATTTAGAACATATATGAACTAGAAAGCATTTTTTGAAACGCTTTTCTTTTTTATTTTGTAAACAAGTTATCAATAACAAGACACGTTACAAGAATTTCTACATGTTATATATTTTATTTATTCAGCCGATAATCATGATTGTCGTGATAATTTACAGCCGATAATCAATAACAGAAAATTGCATTATCGTCTAACACACTGTATATGTATCGCAAGCAGCATCAATTACATGTACATAAAGAATGTGTATTTTTATTTAAATTATAAAAACATGATTACTGTTTTTATTTTTAATTTATATGGATTACCTGTAGAATGGGATTTCAATCAAATATAAACTAGTAGATGATGAAGGTCACTAGTAAATTATGCAAATTAATACTATCGAAGGTTCAAGACTTGGAAGGTCAAAATGTACCCTTCGTTACAGACCTACCCACACCTATCTCATTTTATCTCGGCAAAAGCAGAGTCAAATGTTTGCAGGAACTAAATAACAGCTACTCTCACGCAATAAAAATGAATTAGCCATTTCTGATGCTTACTCTTTTTGCCAATAGCAGATTCTGGAGAAGTATCCTCCACCTGTGATGCAGATACACCGGTGCTGCTTGCAGACCTGTGTCTGCACTCTTCCTGTAAGGATCATAACAAGCATGTCAGTAACATTCTTCCCGGCTGGCAATACAAAACTATTAGTATCTTGTAAAAGTAAATCACCATGACCTACATCCACCAGAACATGTACCCTAGATTGAGTGTATCCCCAGTTCCCTTTTAATTCGAAGACGACCACCAATGACATTACGTATGGGTTATGCCTGCCCATTGGGTAGGTATCGCTGAGCTCTCTATACCAGAGCTGCCGATAGGCCCCTTCATGGGATGATGCACTTGGTCCCGCCCACCGAGAGGATAAAACTGTCATCCAAAGGAAGCCATTTCTTTTTTTTCCTTCTCAAGACGGTACAGTAAGACCTCTGTATTTAGCTGAGCGTGTTGATAGAAAAGTGCTTCTCCAGTTGAATCGAGTTGATTGTATTTCCCTTATATTCGTACTGAAAGCTGGCTTGCCGCTTCCCCAGAATCAACAACTTTAAAAAGACTGAGCCTTTTGCCTTTCTGTCTTTCAGCGGCCTCCTCGCTTGCGTGGTAGGCCACTCTTTGTTATCTGTCTGTCGTGTGTGAGCGACTGCCTGTGCAGGCACCCGCGAGTGGTTGTCTATTCAATTTCTGAGAGTACACAGTTCCTCCACAGGGCTAGGCCTTGCCATATTCACGCTGTTGAATGAATCTTCCAGCTGCGCTCACCTCCACAGGGCTAGGCCTTGCCGCATCCCCACTGTCGAGTAGACCCTGCTGGCCGCATAGCCCTGCCCACCTCGGTGAGTCGGGCCTTGTAAACAAACAGTGTGCTCTCCCCTATACTATCTTTCTACCGTGTTTTTGTTGTCTGCTTCAACTCGCCCACCCCGGCTTCGGCCTTGTGTCCCCCTGGTGCACGCTACGCACTGACCAGGTGTGTGTGACCATGCGGTTAGGGTAGGCACATTTGCGTAATGCAAGGCGCCCTGGCAGGTGGCCGCGTTGCTCCCTCACCGTGCTTCCGCATGGGGCAGGTCAAACCGCTGGTGAGCTCCTCAGACACGGACTGTCACCACGACAGTTCCAGTCCCCATGGCTCCGTTGGGTGACCTCGCCTACAGAGCACACCAGCAGCAAACAACCGGGCCTAACCGGCAGGCAGAGGGAATGCAGGACGTGGCCAGTCCACACACCAGCCGTTTTTAGGGCCAGGGCCCTAAACAGCCACTCCAAACTGCCCCGCCTCAACCTCAGCAGCCTGAGCAGGGCACCTGAAGGCTGGCAGCCTCATACCCCCTTTTCGGCACAACAACTGCAGTACTGGCGTGCTTGAACCTCCTGGGTGCTTACCACCGTGCAAAACGGTTACGTGCTTCAGTTCTGCTTGGGACCTCCTCCCTTTCGAGGCATCATGAATACTTTCGTGACAGACCCTCTCAAGGCCTCGTTACTTCAGAAGGAAGTGGCCGTCTTGCTGTGTAAGCGAGTCATTCATCTCGTAGACCCCACCTCCCACCGAGAGGGGTACTACGAGGTATTTTCTGGTACTCAAAAAAGATGGCAGCTTTCGCCCCATCTTAGACCTGATGCACCATCACATTCTCCAGTTCGTCCGGCCAGGCGACTAGTTCACCACCATGGACTTATAGGACAGGTACTTTTACATTTCCATTCGTCCAGAGCACAGGAAGTATCTCCGCTTCTCTTTTCAAGGAAGTGTTTACTGTGCTGCCATTTGGCCTCTCCCTAGCTCCTCGTATGTTTTCAATGTGCGTGGATGCTATCCTGGCTCCCCTATGGCTGCAGGGGATCAGAGTAATAAACTGTTGATCTGTTCCCAGTCACGAGAGGGAGCAGTGGCCCACGTGGCGGTCGTGACAGGGCATCTCACAAGGCTGGCCTCACCATCAACGATGCAAAGAGTCGGCTTACACCAGTGTGATGCACAACGTACTTGGGGCTCCGGCTGGACTCTAATACAATGCGCACATACCTGTCAGATGACAGAGTTGCAGCTATCCAGGGTTGCCTCTACCTGTTTCAACAGGGATCGCAGGTCACCCCCCCCCCCCACACACATTGTGCCAGAAACTACTGGGTCTGATGGCCGCAGCCACATTGGCCATTCAGCTGGGTCTGCTTCGCATGCGCCCACTACAAGCGTGGCTCAATGCATTCCACCTCAACACCAAACGTGACAGACACCATCGGCTGACTGTGTCTCATGCGTGCTTGGCCGCCCTACTCTGGGGAGGACGACCTCTCACCTTGCGCGAAGGTGTGCCAATGGGAGTAGTGTTGAACTGTCAAGTGGTGACGACAGACGCCTCCAACTTGGGTTGGGGGGCGGTCTGTGAAGGCAGAGGAGTATGCGAATCCTGGCCGGACTGCTGGACATCCCTGCGCATAAATATGCTAGATGCAAACCGTATCCCTTGCTCTCCACCACTTTCTCCCAGTGCTGAGCGGTACACGTGTTGATCCTGACGGACAACACGACAGTGGTGGCGTATGTCAACCACCAGGGTGAACTATGGTCCCCGGGGTTGCATCGCATGGCCTTCAGGGTATTGACATGGGCTGAGAGGAAGTTGCTGTCCCTACGGGTGACGCACATTCCCGGAGCAGTGAACTGGACAGCGGACCTTCTCTCCAGGAACGGTGCACATCCGTCAGAGTGGCGACTCCACCCTCAGATAGTGGAGCTCATTTGGGAACAGTTCTGGTAGGTGCAGGTTGATCTCTTCACCTCGATAGAGGTGACACATTGCCCCTATGGTACTCCCTCCACCGCTTAGGTGGTCCACTCGGCACAGACATCCTAGCGCACGAATGGCCCAAAGCGTTTTTGTAGAGGAAGCATCAGTTCTCCTAGTGGCCCCCAAGTGGCCCAGGGGAATCTGGTTTTCGACCCTGTGCCAGCTGTTGCACGACCAGCCCTGGGAGATTCCACTGTGCATGGACCTCCTCAGTTACGCGAAAGGCTCTCTTTGGCACCTGGAACCGGGCATGTTCCGGCTATGGGTCTGGCCCCTGAAAGGGACCGCTGGTTAGCCCTAGGGCTAGCAGATGCGGTTGTGGGTACATTGCAGAGTCCTAGGACAGATTCCACTAGGTCCTTCACACTTATAAGTGGAGGTATTTCCAGGCTCGGTGTCTGGCTAGAAGCCATGACCCCATATCTTGCCCTATGCCAGTCATCTTACAGTTTCTGCAAGAACTGCTTGATGCTGATAAGTCACCTTCCACTTTGAAGGTGTATTTAGCAGCTATCTCTGCTTGCCATGTCCACGTAGATTCAGTGTCTCTGGGCACACATTTTTTTGCTACCCAGTTACTTAACCCTTTGCGGTCCTATGTCGGACCTGGTCCGACATTGCAATTATTCCTGTCCTGTCCGACATCATAAAAAAACCTGCAAAAAACGGGTTTCTAGTCGTTTTTTCTCCGGAAAAAGCAGAGAAAACCATTCAATGGCTGAGTGGGAGCAACAGGAGCCGAGACAAGCCAAAAAAAAATAAATAAATAAAAGGGCGTATCTCATGAATAGTCATACTTGCCCCTGGGATCAGACAGGGGCGGCCATAAGGAAACAAGCTGGCTGATACTGCATCAGCGCACAGAGAATATCACGGACATTTCAGAGCTTTTTTGAGATGTTATAGTAATAAAATAATGACTTGGATCGCATTATTGAGGAGTTTGGTGATAAAATGAGTGATCAGGAAATGATTGATCGGTATGTACGACTATTATTATTATTATTATTATTTATTTCTTCGCATATGTGAAAGCGATAGCGAACGAAAGGGTGGGGCGGGGCTGGAGATGCCTAGTGAGTGCTTTGCTGATATGCAGGGCCTTTTAAACCCGTTTGACTGTGGAAAAAAAATACTTTTAAGCAGCGCGTCTAAAATTAACTGCGCGTGTGAAAATAAATTGGACCTGACGTGCCTGACACGCACTTAATAAATGGACTGCAGAGGGTTAAAGGTGCTCGGCAATTACGCCCTCCCAGGAGGACTGTTCTCCCCGAATGGAGCCTTGATATTGTACTGGAGGCTCTTACGAAGGCCCAGTTTGAGCCCATTCACTCCATAGAGCTGAAGTACCTGTCTATGAAGACAACCTTCCTCGTGGCTATCACCTCCGCTAAGCGGGTGAGTGAGCTGCAGGCGCTGTCTGTGCATTTGGGAGGATGGCAGCAGGGTGTCTCTGCGCACCAACCCTGCTTTCCTCCCCAAGGTGATCACAGCCTTCCACGTTAATCAGTCTGTGCAACTGGTGTCCTTCCATCCACCTCCGTTTGCTTCAACGGAGGATGAGAGTTTGAATTTCCTCTGCCCAGTGCGGGCATTGAGATGCTACGTGCATAGAACAAGAGATTTGCGTCAATCTGACCAACTCTTCGTCTGTCACAGGACATAGACCCTAGGACAGCCCCTCTCAAAGCAGCGTCTGCCACATTGGATTGTGGATACAGTCTCAACTGCGTATAATGGTTCTGGCTTGCCCCCACCTTGTAGGGTAGCCGCACACTCCACTAGAGGGTTGTGCCTTGATGTCGGATATTTGCACTGCGGCTAGCTGGGCTATGCCGCATACTTTTGCCTGCCTTCTATTGCCTTAATGTGGTAGACCCTGCCTTGCCTTCATTAGGCACAAGGGCCCTTGAGGGTGTAAGCTCACACTGCTAACCCTTGGGTTATGCGGTTCTGATGTGTCCCTCATATGCTGCCATTACTTTTTCCTTGTTCTGGTATACATTACCCCATACATAATGTCATTGGTGGGCATCTTCAAACTGAAAGGGAATGTTAGGTTACTTACCGTAACCCTGGTTCCCTGAAAGAGAAGACGACCACCAACGCGAGGTCGCATCTGTCGCCCTCATGGGTTAGATGGAAAAAGACAAATGGCTTCCTTTGGATGACAGTTTTATCTCCTCGGTGGGCGGGACCAAGTGCATCATCCCAGGAAGGGGCCTATCGGCAGCTCTGGTATGGAGAGCTCAGCGATACCTACTCAATGGACAGGCATATCCCATACGTAATGTCATTGGTGGTCAAATTGGTTAAATGTTTACCTAAAAAACAGGAAATGCTAAATTGTAGAACATTTAATTTTCTATATCCACCTTTAAAGACATTCTGTTTTTACCATGAGTAAATTATCAAACAAAATAAAAACATAAATAAAATGTAAAAATAACAACAGACATGTGAAATGTCCCCTTTTTGTACTGGAAAGACCTATCTTCAGCAGAAATATTTCTTTGATGCAGCTAGTGTATTTGTCGTTGAATACATTTTAAATAAATTGTGCAGCACTATGTAGTGTATTCAATCATTTACCAGAAGCAAACTAAACCGGTTGTCAGGTTCCTAAATGCAGCTAAATGAATTTGTGTCAGTACGGCAATTACTGTATTTATTTTGAAGTGATAAATATGTATATTTACACTATTCTTTCAGAAATGGGAATTTTCACAGGGAACTAAATATTAAAACGGCAATAGGTACGTTTCACAGAAATTGTGGAGTCCATGATAACCGTGAAAAAAATACAGCCTTACTCAATCTGAGGCTTAGTCTGTAAAATCGATTGGTTTGGGATTTTAACTTTCACCGTAGTATAAACACATCTAAAATTCAGCCTGGTAAATAATTGGTAAATAATTGGACTTTAAAGTACCTTTTATGAATAGTACCGTCTAGAGTTATATGAATGGTAGCCTTGATTGCTTATAATTTATGCCATTCCCTACTTTCCTATGAAGAAAGACATCCCATTTGTTGAGTTAACAACCAAGTTTAAACCTAACAGCAAGAATGGCGGGGGCGGGGGCGGGGGCAGGGGCGGGGGGGGGGGGGGGGGGGAGCTTTCTTAAAGAGAACATGTGCTCTGGCGAACACGTGTATTAAGAACTGTTTCCATAAGGCTTCTGCTTTATAACATCAGCAACCCACATACAAGTGCAGATGAGCATCACACATGAGCATTTTGACAAAACCATTTTAAAATAAAGATAGTCAAAGTGCTGAAGGTGCTTATTTGAATAAACATATTATCATCAATACATTATGTTTGGAAATATAGATAATTTGTAATGTGAACATTTAATATAATGAAAAAATGGCATGTGGCTTGTCTAAAAAGTATTTTACCAAAATAGGGCAGCAGTGTGGTGTAGTGGTTAGGGCTCTGGACTGTGGCCCGGAGGGTTGTGGGTTCAATCCGAGGCACTTTACCTAGATTGCTCCAGTAAAAACCCAACTGTATAAATGGGTAATTGTATATAAAAATAATGTAATTGTATGTAAAAATAATGTGATATCTTGTAACAATTGTAAGTCGCCCTGGATAAGGACGTCTGCTAAGAAATAAATAATAATAACACTACGTAACACAACTTTTGTTCCTGGTAGTAAGTGTTATTTCCTAATTGCTTATGCCCCAAAAGTATAGAAAATGGCTATTATTCCCCACAAACTTTGCTTTTGTGACCAGGACAGTGATATTTTGAAATGTACCTATTTCCAATGAGAAAAAGGGCGAATTTGTGTCTTTTCGTTCACATAAAGTCAGAAAAAAACAACATATGAATCCAAATTAACATGTATTTATACTAAAGTAATACAAAAATGACTACAAAAGATTTAGAAGTAAGTAGTTTTTCGAGATTTACGATTATACTGTAAATCACTTTCACGAATCAGCCCCCAAATATAGTCTCCCATCATGTTCTCGTCCTTCATTGACAGTTCATCCAGGAGCCTCAAAGCCGTGCTGCTCCATAATGGTAATAAGTACCCGTCTCTTCCCCTGGCTCACTCGGTGCACCTCAAAGAGGATTACAACAGCATCAAGACCTTGCTGGATGCCTTGAAGTATGATGAGTATGGCTGGGACCCCCGGAAGGTGCTGATGCCACCACTGCACATCAAACTGGGCCTTAGGAAACAATTTGTCAGAGCTCTAGATAAGGAGTCGGCAGCCTTCAAGTTCAACCTTCAACACTTCTTCCCTAAGCTGTCTGAGGCAAAGGTCAAAGCCGGTGTCTTCGTCGGACCACAGATAAAGAAGATCCTGGAGTGCAATGAATTCCCCAAGAAGATCACTAGTAAGGAGAAAGCGGCTTGGAACAGCTTTGTCGCAGTGGTTCGGGGCTTCCTGGGCAATCACAAGGCCGAAAACTATGTGGAGCTGGTTGAGACTCTGGTGAAGAACTACGGCACAATGGGCTGTAGGATGTCCCTCAAAGTCCATATCCTTGATGCTCATCATAAATTCAAGGAGAGCATGGGAGCGTACTCGGAGGAGCAAGGCGAGCGCTTCCACCAGGATATACTGGACTTTGAACGCCGCTACCAAGGACAGTATAACGAGAATATGATGGGAGACTATATTTGGGGGCTGATTCGTGAAAGTGATTTACAGTATAATCGTAAATCTCGAAAAACTACTCACTTCTAAGTCTTTTGTAGTCATTTTTGTATTACTTTAGTATAAATACATGTTAATTTGGATTCATATGTTGTTTTTTTCTGACTTTATGTGAACGAAAAGACACAAATTTGCCCGTTTTCTCATTGGAAATAGGTAAATTTCAAAATATCACTGTCCTGGTCACAAAAACAAAGTTTGTGGGGAATAATAGCCATTTTCTCTTTAAATAACCCCTGTGGCTTCAAAATGGCTTCTCTCTATTAGCCTATACACAAGATTGTAACTATCAACTTGTCCCCCTGAATGAAATACATATTTATTACATTAAATTGGACGAGGTAGTTGCAAGGGGACAGGTTAACGGTTACGCTCAGGTGTATCAACTCTAGAATGATTTTTTGAGAGACACTTTTGAGGACACAGGGGTGCTTTTACCTTAAGTTTTAAAAGGTCACCAAGAAGACTGAATTCATATAAAATTATCAACAGAGGAAAATGGTTTAACATTGCCTTTGTTGCCTTGATTACCTCAGAGTCAGAGCTGTCAAGTTCTGCTAAAGTAGGCGCCTTCAGTAGCCTCTTCCTCTGCATCGCCCTCTGGGCTGTGCCCACACTGTTAAGCTGGCTCTGAGCTGGAACCGCACCATTGGCCAATGCAGTGGCACCGGCTCTATGGTGTGCCTCTGAGGTGGACACATCTTAAAAAAGAACATGAAAACAATATTTAAAAACACAGAGAAATGCAGCAGCCTTAAAGAGTAAGTAGCATGGTTCCGAAAAATATAGCGTTACACATCCTCACGTGTTGCTATAACTGTTTAAATAACTTACCTGTCATTTTTCTTTTCATTGTTCATTCTGACAACTTTTTACACTTATAACTTTAAAGTCTGTTTCAAAGCTCTTTTTTGAATTGCATCTCTAGTGCACTGGGGTTTGAGATCTGTCCTCTAAATCACTGCAGGATGAGCGATTTAAAAAAAATAAAAAAAATAACAAGTAGTGCTCTGGCTTTTCTGTTCCGTACCACATCAAGGATCATTATTGCTGTTTGACCTGTTTGACAATGTGGGCAATGATCCTTACACAGGGGACGTGTAATGCTATATTTTTCGGAACGCTGCTATTTATTCTTTCATATGGCACTGTGATGGGGTGCAGCCTATTTTGTGGTGGTTTTGTGTTTTTTGTATTGTTTAGAGTGGATATGAGTGAGTTTGGGGTGTGGTTCAGTGAGTGAGTTTGTGTGAGGAATGTGTGGAATGTGCCTGGGCTAATGAGGTGCAAATTGCCCAATTAGCCCAGGCACCTGTATAAAAGGGAGTGGTTGGGTATGTTAGTTGATGAGTGTTGTGAGAGTGAGAAGACCTGTGTGAGAGAGTGAGTGGTTCTTTTTGGATAGTTCGTGTTTAAAGCCTGTTTTTGTGTTTGTCTTTCTGGTTGGCCATCGTGCCTTTTGTTTTTTGTATTTTGTTTAATTAAAAGTCTTTTATTTTCCCTGCAGATCCTGACTCTGAGTCTCCTTACCCCGGTCAGCCTGTCACAGGCACTTTAAAATGTGAAAAAATGTACACTAGCTAAAATCTTTCTATAAACATACAAATTAATCCAGTGAGCACAAGCAGGTTAGCCGATTTATCTTTAACTCCTTTTAGTGAGATTACAGTCCAGAGATAGCTCCAAGACTTTAAATGCCAAGCATTTTGTTCCCAGCTCCAACTTCCAGCACATTATTATTATTATTATTATTTATTTCTTAGCAGACGCCCTTATCCAGGACGACTTACAATCGTAGGCAAAAACATTTCAAGCGTTACATGCTCATCAAGAGTGTTCATGAGATTCCCTGTACAGCACCCGTTCATTTTAAAGAATCTTGTGGTTTTTATATTAATGAATGAAGGCTGAATGCATTAAAGTGTTTACTCATTCTTACAGAGCATGACTCAAGTACTAAAATGTAAGAAGACAAAACATGTGAACAAAACAGAATCCTATTATTTTAACCAGACATAATGAACTTACATAAAATGACTCAATCTGTTAAGAAATAAGATTGTTCAGCTCAATAGATACACCAGCCAATACAATCACTGAGAGCTGAAGATCTGGGTGGTTGAGGGAAGGGGCCATGTGGGCAGAAGGGGTTAAGCTTGAAAGGTGCAACACAATACCAGTAACCATTAGTTTGCCTGTTAGCAAGTTCCACGAAATTGTTTGTAGAAACTTATACTGATATCCATTATAATGTGTCTGTAATTTTGTTACAGTTACTTTTGTTGTTAGAAATGTAAGAAATACAAAAATGTACAGAAATACTATTTTATTATATTAAACAAGAAATGTATCTTAAATTTGGCAAGAGACATTCAATCCTCAGCAAGACCAAACTCAAGATGTTTCTAAGTTTAAGTTTATCTCTTGGAAGACTATCCACAATCTGCAGAATAAATGTAGTTTCTAGGTTGGGGCAAAACACAGGGGTTACTGCCAGGAGAGGATATACTGTATGTACCACCAGCAAGTTAGTCTACTGAAAGTGAGCATTAGGTTAATCTCTGAGGAAAATAACAGCCATATTTGTTTTGTCCTTTTAACCTGCAGTAAGTACCTGTAATACTTGCTATTTTTTGCGTGAAACCTAAGCGCTTGTTTGAAATGTAATTAATATGAAATGAACATGAAATACACTGTTTATATAACAGGGCATAAAGTGCAGTGCATTCTTCTTTATATTTCTCAATTGAAAACTACTACATTATTCCTTAATCCTTGTTCTGTGTAATTATGGGTAGCAGAAACAGTTTTTCTTATATGATTTTTGAGGTCTGTATCAAAAAAAACTACAATAATAAGATTCCATACAATAATACAACATCTGTTTGTTTGTAAAAAAGAAAACACATTAAAACAAGTTGCTGAAGCCCCACCAACAACAAATTAATTTCACAACGTCAAGCACACAACATTTATTTCTTGGATTTATATGTAGTAAGACTAGAAAATAGTTGGTGTCTGATTAATATATAAATGGGGTAAGGTTGAATAAAGTTGGTAATAATAGCTTACATGCTTGTCTCTAGAGGTATACCAGTAGAGTACACAAAGAAACTACAGTAGTCACTACAGTATTAACACCAACATCTGCATTGAGAAGTTTAAAGATGTTGGTGTTATTCCTGAAACTCTTCTATACAAATAGCAACACTAATAAAATCAACTTTACAGACACTGCAGAAAAGGTCGTTTCAAGCACCAATTAAAAACAAAAAAAAGTGCTTCTCCGCTAGCTCATCACTTTCATTTCACAGTTTCTGCCAAGCTGAAAGATTGAGATTCCTTCTTATAATGTGTCTCTGTCTCCCTTTTCAGTTTCTACATACTAATATACCCCACCATATATAGGATTTAAAGGGTTAGCAAGCCAGTTTTCAAACATAGTCCACACATACAGTACAGCATGCAGAGCACACACACACAGTACAGCAAACAGAGCTCACATATACAGTACAGCATACAGAGCCCACATATACAGTACAGCATGCAGAGCACGCACACAGAGTACAGCATGCAGAACACACATACACACAATACAGCATGCAGAGCCCACACACACAGTACAGCATGCAGAGCCCATACACACAGTACAGCATGCAGAGCCCCCACACACAGTACAGCATGCAGAGCCCCCACACACAGTACAGCATGCAGAGCCCCCACACACAGTACAGCATGCAGAACACACACACACAATACAGCATGCAGAGCCCACACACACAGTACAGCATGCAGAGCCCACACACACAGTACAGCATGCAGAGCCCACACACACAGTACAGCATGCAGAGCCCACACACACAGTTCAGCATGCAGAACACACACACACACAGTACAGCATGCAGAGCCCACACACACAGTACAGCATGCAGAACACACACACACACACACACAGTACAGCATGCAGAGCCCACACATATTGTACAGTATGCAGAGCCCACACACACAGTACAGCATGCAGAGCCCACACATATTGTACAGTATGCAGAGCACATGCATACAGCAAAAACAGGCACGGAACACAACAATTGGAGGTGGCTGTGATGAGTTTTGGACTGTATTAGAAAGAGGCACACATATAGTAAACATGTTTCTTTTTTTTTTTTTACTGAGCTCTGACAAAACCCCTTACTTGACCTGCAAGCCATCCGTCACAAATGTATGCGTGAAATGAATAAAGCATGTATTATGGATTGATTTCACCACAATAGTCAGCCAGTACATGTCAAGACTAGAGAAATCTTTACCTGACAAGTCAAAACTGTAAGACATGCTAAGTGGTCGTATTACTGAAAGAAAAACAAAAATTGGACTGTTAGCAAACATTTATAAGAGTACACTAAACCAATCTATCAATTTGCTTTACAAAAAAAAGTATTCGAATTGTAGTGATTCAAAAGGGGTTATTTTTTGAGACGAACACCCAAGTAACCTAATTTTCACTAAAGTCAGGGTGTACTTACAAGCCTTGAAAACACATTTCTATGACATTTCTGGTTTTCCCTGCATGTTGAGAGCAATAGATTGCAGATGTGCCACTAACCCTTCCAGCTCAGCATCTGTATAGGACCATGATCTATTGTGTCTTAATTGTCTAGGCTACTAAGCAGACCAAGTTAAAAAGAATAATTTTGCATCCTGTCTGGACTACTGTAACGCCCTATTGGCTGGTCTACCTTGTAAACTTATCAATCGCTTACAGCAGGTTCAGAATACAGCTGCATGAATTATGACAGATACAAAAAGATTTGAACATATTACACCTGTTCTTGCCCACTTGAATTGGCTTCCAGTGAAGTACAGAATTATTTTTAAAATTTTATTAATGACATTTATGGCTGTCTCTGGAAATGGCCCTGCTCACATTAATGATATGCTTTTACCTTATGTCCCTGGACGCTAGTTGAGATTTGCTGATACTGGACCTCTGTTGACTACAATGATAAAACGTAGCTCTTGTGGTGGAAGAGCCTTTAGTTATTATGCACCTGTATTATGGAACAATCTTCCAATTGAAATCTGTAAAGCTGACTCAATAAATCCATTTAAATCAAAGCTTAAAACACATCTTTATGCAGAGGTAGATTGGATGGCCTATTTTAGAGTTTTGTTAATATGTATTTTATTTATGTATTTATTGTATTTATTAATTTTTCCCCATTTGTTTTTGGATGTGTTTTGATATTTTATTGTATATTATAGTATATTATTGTATAGTATATTTATTTGTAATGTGAAGCGCTTTGGGATGCCTTGGCATGAAAGGCGCTATACAAAATAAATTTGATTGATTGATTGATAACAGAGATTGCAGTTCAATCGCACACAGTCCATGTCAGGGCACAAACCTGTAAATACGGTAAAAGTGCAGGGGAAAGAAAATGAGCCTTATGTATCGAGGTGCTCGTTTAACCCCGACCTATAAAAATCAATTGTCCAAGCAAAAAAAAGTTGCTCATTTATAATCCCACTTCCACATGACAAACCCAACACAGCATGTAATTCATCATACAGGAGTAAAACTGCTTTGATCTCACCCAGCTTTCTTCAGATATGTATTTGTATTTGCTTGCGATTGTAAGTCACCCTGGATAAGGGCGTCTGCTAAGAAATAAATAATAATAATAATAATAATAATAATATGTCCACCGCCACACTCAGACCTTGGAACTGCAGACCACAACAGCCTCAGCAACGAAAAATAAATCGGGCATAATTACTGCTTAACTTCCCTCGATTTTCATCCTCGAATCCGCACCCATAGGAGTCCAGGACAGTATTTATCAGATAAAAGTTTGGAGATAATTCTCTTAAACTGATTTTATTTTACTTCTTATTTAGGCAATAAATAAAACTGAAACCAAACTTGAATCGGACCGCAACCAACCAAAAAATCAACGGGACCTATTTAAAACGAGACATGGCCTGACATCAATTAAAATAATAGATAAAGAGCATTAGTGCTTCAGCAATACTAGCTGTTCCCTTTCTATCTGAAGACAACCACCAAATACATTATGTATGGGATATGCCTGCCCATTGGGTAGGTTAATTGCTGAGCTGCCGATAGGCCCCTTCCTGGGATGACGCACTCAGGCTCGCCCCCTGAGGGATTAAAACCGTCATCCTGTGGAAGCCATTTCTCTTTTTCCTTCTCAAGACAGTATGGTAAGACCTCTGTGTTTAGCTGAGCGTGTTGATAGAAAAGAGCTTCTTGAATCGAATCGAGTCGATTGTATTTTCCTTTCATTCATGCTGAAAACTGGCTGCCGGAATCAAAGACTCTTAAAAAGAACAAGCCTTTCGCCTGTCTGTCTTTCAGTGGCCTCGCTTGCGTGGTAGGCCACTCTTTCTTATCTGTCTGTCGTGTGTGAGCGACTGCCTGTGCAGTCACCCTCGCGAGTGGTTGTCTACTACCTTCTTGAGAGTGCACAGTTCCTCCAGGGGACTAGGCCTTGCCGCATCCCTGCTGTTTAGTAGGCCTCGCTGGCTGCGTAGGCCCGCCCACCTCGGTGAGTCCAGTGTGAACAAAAAGTGTGCTCTCCCCTATCTATTTCTACCACAGTTTTCGCTGTCTGCTTCCAACTCGCCCGCCGCGGCTTCAGCCCGTGTCTCCCTGGTGTATGCTACGCACTGACCAGGTGTGTGACTGCGCAGTTAGGTAGGCACAGTTGCATACCGGTGCTTCGGTACCGCGGCGCATGCATAGCCCTTGGTACTTCGGTATCTCGGTGCGCAAGGTGCTGATTGCACACGGCGCCCAGCGCTACAGCGTCAGTGCACAGACACAGAGACACACAGTACACGGTGCACATATTGCTCTCGGTACTCAGTACGCACGGTGCACACAATGCTTGGTGCACACTGCTACAGCACAGGTGCAAGAATGCACAGTGCTCTGTGCACACGGTGCTTGGTCCCACTGCTACAGCGCTAGTTAAAAAAATGCCACCTTTGCCCTCGAGAGAGAGGTGGCCTGTAGCATCTGTACAGCTTTTCAGCCACGGGTAAGGGAGAATAGGTTAGAGAGGGCCAAACAGGCACCTGCGGCCCTAGCTGCAGTCCCAGCTCCGTTACAGCCCCAATTGCCATACCCCCCTCCCACAGGGGAAATCAGGGTGGATGGGAAGAGGCATCCTAGCTGGTGCAAGAGGACACGCTTTCTATAGTGGCCTCTGGGGATGGGGCCTCCTTCTCCTCTGACATGCAGGTAGGAGGGGAGCTCGAACACCCTGCTGAGGAAGAGCCTGGCTTCGAAGTAGCCTCGGAAGCCAGCGCTCCCCTATTGTCTACCTCAGATTCGGCACTGATGGGACGCACTGCAACTTTCCTGCAGATCCCCTGGGTGCCAGCGGCAGAACCACGCCAGTCCGTTTTCCAGATGCAGGTTCCAGCTATGGGTCTGGCCCTTGAATGGTTAGCCTTAGGGCTAGCAGCTGCGGTTGTGTGTACTTTGCAGAACACTAGGTCAGACTCCACTAGGTCTTTTTACACCTGCAAGTGGAGGTATTTTCAAGCTTGGTGTCTGGCTAGAAGCCATGACCCAATCTCTTTTCCCTATGCCTATATGTTACCTTACAGTTTCTGCAAGAACTGCTTGATGCTGGTAGGTCACTTTGAAGGTGTATTTAGCGGCTATTTCTGCATGCCATGCCCCTGTAGGATTCAGTGTCTCCAGGTGCGCATTTCTTGGCTACCCAATTTCCTAAAGGCACTCAGCGATTACGCCCTCCCAGGAGGACTGTTCTCCCCGAATGGAGCCTTGATATTGTACTGGAGGCTCTCACGAAGGCCCTGTTTTAGCCCATATACTCCATAGAGTTGAAGTATTTGTCTATCACCTCCGCTAAGCAGGTGAGTGAGCTGCAGGCGCCGTCCATGCACATGCATGCGTATTTGGGAGGATGGCAGCAGGGTGTCTCTGCGCACCAACCCTGCTTTCCTCCCCAAGATGATCACAGCTTTCCACATTAATCAGTCTGCGGAACTGGATTCCTTCCATCCACCCCCGTTTCCTTCAACAGAGGATAAAAGATTGAATTTCCTCTGCCCAGTGCGGGCATTGAGATGCTACGAGGATAGGACAAGTGCTCTGTGTCAGTCTGACTGGCTCTTTGTCTGTCACAGGACATGGACCCTAGGACAGCCCCTCTCAAAGCAGAGTCTGTCACATTGGATTGTAGACACAGTCTCAACTGCATACTGTGCTGGCTGGCCCCCAACTGGGAGGTTAGCTGGGCTACGCCACATACTTTCTCCAGGTTCTACCACCTTAATGTGGTAGATCCTGCCCCGCCTTCATTAGGCACAAGGGTCCTTGAGGGTGTAAGCTCACACTGCTAACCCTTGGGTTATGCGGTTCTGTGTCCCTCATATGCTGCCATTACTTCTCCTTCATTCTGGTATACATTATCCCATACATAATGTCGTTAGTGGTTGTCTTCGAACTGAAAGGGAACGTTAGGTTACTTACAGTAACACTGGTTCCCTGAAAGAGAAGGTGACCACCAACCGCGAGGTCACCCTCACAGGTTCGATGGAAAAAGAGAAATAGCTTCCTCAGGATGACGGTTTTAATCCCTCAGTGGGCGGGAACAAGTGCGTCATCCCAGGAAGGGGCCTATCGGCAGCTCTGGTTTAGAGAGCTTAGCAATTACATACCCAATGAGCAGGCATATCCCATACATAATGTCCTTGGTGGTCGTCTTCACTTTCAGGGAACCAGGGTTACGGTAAATAACGTTTTCAATATACTTAACAGGACTGAAGTTAGAGACACATTAACCTATTCAATTAGTAACTTCAGAGAACCAATGCAGAGATATTCTAACGGCACAATCGCCAACTCAACGGCACTTTTTAATGTGTTTGATAAGTGGAATAATCATCCGTGACAATGTCATTTAACACAAGAGTTATTTTGTAGAACACCCTTTTTCTAGATACTTGCTGTGAAGCATACGATCGCCTGGCCAGGCAGCTGCCACGCAATGCTGCAGTGTGTAGCAAATGCTACAGTGTAAGGAGATTCATAAATACAAAGAATCCAAAGCTCCTGTATTCCAACTGAATTAAGCTGTCAGAAAAATTGTGATTTCAACAAGTAAATGTGAGTGCAATTTCTGCTGCATGATATTCTCATCTCAAAATGAAAGGTGACTCATGTGATGGGCACAAATTGCCTGTCTTCTATTATATTTCTAAAGTGCAACAGGCCACCACTGCAGACCTTTGATCCGCTGAAGTATATAAAAACTGGTAAACAGAAGATTGGCTGATGAGACCGCTTGCTGTTCTTGTACCCGTGAGTATTTAACTTAGCCCCGCCCCCTGTGGAAATTGTTTTGAATAGCACTGGTTACATGCCTTCCCACCGCTCGCCATGCTCCTGCTGTGTCAGGAGAAAATCAGGCAGGACCAGGCCAAGGTACTCCTAGTAGCCCCTTATTGGACCAGTGTTTCAGCCCTGATGCAGCTCCTGAGCGGCCAGCCGTGGAGACTGCCCAAGCGCTGTGACCTGCTCAGTCAGGGACCTTGTGGCATCCCGACCCATCGAGCCTGCAGCTCTAGGTCTGGCCCCGGAACGGCTGCATTTTAGCATCTGAGTCTGTCCAATAGGGTTATTGCACGCTGCAAAATGCCAGAGCAGCATCCACACATTCCCAGTACGGGTACAAGTGAGGCATCTTTCAGACATGGTGTCTGCCTCAGGGTTTTAAGTACATAAGAACATAAGAAAGTTTACAAACGAAAGGAGGTCATTCAGCCCATCTTGCTCATTTGGTTGTTAGTAGCTTATTGATCCCAGAATCTCAACAAGCAGCTTCTTGAAGGATCCCAGGGTGTCAGCTTCAAAGTCGGATCCAGACCCTCACAATTCTCTGTGTAAAAAAGTGCCTCCTATTTTCTGTTCTGAATGCCCCTTTATCTAATATCCATTTGTGACCCCTGGTCCTTGTTTCTTTTTTCAGGTCAAAGAAGTCCCCTGGGTCGACAACCTGACCCCACAACCTGTCCATTGGCAGTTATACTGCGATTTTTGCAGGACCTGTTTGACAAGGGGCAATCCCCCTCTACATTAAAGGTCTATGTGGCAGCTACTTGAGCTTGCCATGTCAATATTGACTCAGTCTCCTCAGGAGCTTACTTCCTGGCGGGGCAATTTTTAAAAGTAGCTCGGCGGGTTCGGCCACCTACGAAGGATATTGTTCCTCGCTGGACATGCTTGAATTGTGCGCCACCCCCTGGGAGCTCCCGTCCACGGTCAGCTGTTGAATAGCCTGGACTCGAACCGGCGATGTCCAGACTATAGGGGGCATCCTGCACTGCACGCGGAGCGCCTTTACCGGATGCGCCACTCGGGAGCTCCCTGGGAACTTAGGTTATTAAGAGATGTTTACCTCTTCTGAATTTGGCACACTGACCTTGTAGTTTACCAGTTGAAGTCTGTAGAGACACCCACTTGGCCACACTCTCAACACATCCTTTGTCCTTAAAACATGACCACTGCTATTTTGCATCCAAAAAATAATAAATGTGTTTTATTTGTTAAAACATTTTAAAAGAACACAAACAAACAAACAGAGCGAGCAACGCGTTTCGACACTCAACATGTCTTCATGTCTTGATTGGCAGGGATCCTAGGAATCCGTTTGATGTGGAAAAACACGGAAGATCGCAGATTTTCTATGGTAACACGGAAAGACACAGATTTTCTATCTTTTTGGAGATGTTTTAGTTTTACATTTGGGGAGGGTCAAAAAACATACAAGGCTTTTTTTGCTTGTTTGATAATAACCAAATCAATACGCTTATAATATATAAACATTAACACAGGCAACTTTGCTTTAAAATTTACGTAAACATACCAGTCTAATAAAACTGCTTCCGGTATTCAAGTTCAGTTTACTTCAGTATTCAGAGCTGGTCAAAGATGCCGAAAACAATAAAAATCAACCCTAAAGATCAGGTCAATGAGTTTGGCAAGGACGAATTTCACGTTGATGGTAATGTGCTGTTTTGTACTTCATGCAGCAAGGCTGTAGATTACATTCGTAGGCAGACCATTAATAGAACACATGGGAAGAGATAAACATAAATTTAATGCAATGAAATGTAAACATGATGAGGCTAAAACAGCAGGGCCATCGAAAACACTGAAATGGACCACTGTGTTTGGATCATTTCAGCGTTTTACAACTGCCAAAGAACAGTGTGAAACTGTTTCAGATTTTGTCAAAATGTGTGTAAATGCTGACATTCCTCTTGTGACAGAGATCGAATGATTCTTGGTGTTAGATCTCCCTCTCGACCTGTGAGGACACGGTGTAAGAGGAACAGAGTACCCTTAATTAAATGGCACGACAATTTATTCCGTAGGGTAGGTGGAAGTCGGTCATTTAGGAATGGGACGGAGCTACGGTATCCAAACTCAATGACCCAGACGGTAAACAGCGTGGCATCCGAGGATTGGAGGAGCGGATGCGCTCGTTAACTTAGGGGTCATGAGCGAGGATATAAACAGGGGACATAGCGTATGTGATCTGTTCCTTGGTAAATGGTTAGAGACAACCTACAAGGAGTCTGTGTTACTGTCCTGTAAACCGTGAGTTTGTTTTGTCTGTTAGTGTTTGTTATAACTGGGTGTGTTAAGTAAGTGAGCGGCTCAGTAAAATAATCAATTTAACGACTTGCTCAGTTCCACTCCCGCTGAGCCGCTCAGAGCACTCCTGAGCATTTTTCATCAGGGTGAGCGGACGGAATGGCCACCTGCAGGAAACAAGTGGAGATGACAGGCAGGATTGACAAATACGTTTGTCAAGAACGATCAACGGGTTTCGACTTATGAAGTTATGTATTAATTGGCTAAATAGGATGGTAAAAAATTTGTATCATTTAATTTCATTTTTTTTAAATGTAGAGCTGTTTTATAGTTATTAATGTATTATTATTAGGCTTGTAGTATTAATATTATTCATAATTTTCATTATTAACGTCGGTATTGTAGGTATTAAGCACAGCCAGATATGAGGTTCAGTCCAAACAGAGCGCCGAACTCAGCGAGGTACAGCAGGGGACAGTAACTTCACATGGTGCCATTTTATCTACCATCAGCTCAGAAACACAAACAAGCAAATAATTATTATTCGCCATTTTTAAAAGTCGCTCAGCGCTCTCGTGGAGCAGAGCGTTAAGTCATTTAAATCTGCTCAGTGTGCTTACTGAGCGTTCTCATTCTGAGCGGCTCACTTACTTAACGTGCCCACTGTCTGTTTGTTTTAAACTAGACTACCTATAACATGATCTGGAGCTGTAGCAGAAGCCAGCATAAACCCGGACATCACTTTCACCCCTGCATTTCACAGAGAACTGTAATAACCACTTGCACTTATTCACTATCACTAAGAACTGTGTTTGTGTTTTGTGTTGGTGTGTAAAACTGGACTTTTTGGTTACGGGTCAAACCCTTGGATTTACAAATACCGAGTGATACACGCTGCTGTATCACTCCATCATTATTATTTACAGGTGTTCGCCATAAGGCTCTGGACATTGTTAATTAAATCAATAAACACCCTTGCACCTGGAAATCATTGTCTGTCTGTTTTGTATCCACTCTGCATTGCATGCACCTGTATTCACTCACCACTTTGCCACACCTCTGTACACAGTGGATCAACCGGTAGTTTGAGATTTTTCCAGCAAACACATTAGGGATGTGGTGCCGTTCCAAAGTCAGACCAATTGTAGCTGGAATGCTACAACACTATTTTAACAATAGCCGTCCAGATAACGAAGACTAGCTAACAAGAATATTATTATTTTTTTATAACAGGGAACTATTTGTAATATTTGATGTAAAAAAATAAATTAATTAAATAAAAAAATGTTTGTTTTATTTATTAATGGATTTGTAAATAAACAAAAGAAGACTATGTGGTGATCTGATTCAATCATTCAAAATCCTAAAAGGTATAGACAATGTCGACCCGGTGGACTTTTTTGACCTGAAAAAAGAAGGACCAGTCTGTACCGCAATCTGTACCGACCCTATGTGCTTTTCTCTCCGTCACTCCGGCTGGCAGATCTCATAATCCACCATCCCAACCCGGCGTGTAACCTTATAAGGTCCTTACCACTTCGCCAGAAGTTTAGAGCTGGGTAACAATAGAAGCACTTTATACCCTGGCTGAAACGTGTGTAACAGGACCCCCCTGTTATATTGGGTCTCCTGCCGGCATTGAGCCTGCTGCAAATTGTCATGCACCCATTTTCCCCACAGACTCAAGACGTTTGCGCAGGTCTAAACACATACCGGACAGTATTGGTCGAATTATCCTGCTTTTTCTCCCACATCTCTCTGACCAGATCGAGCATACCCCGGGGTCTACACCCATATAGCAGCTCGAATGGTGAAAACCCCGTAGAAGCCTGAGGTACCTCTCTGATAGCAAAGAAAAGAGGAGGAATCAGCTGGTCCCAGTAGCGCACGTCACTGTCAATAAATCTGCGCAACATGTTTTTGAGGGTCTTATTAAAACGCTCCACAAGACCATCGGTCTGAGGGTGAAAAACCGAGGTCCTAATGGTCTTAATCCCCAAAAGTTGACATGTTCCGCGGACTAGCCGGGACATAAAGTTGGTGCCTTGGTCGGTCAGTATTTCTTTGGGGATCCCCACCTGGGAGAAAACCTTCACTAGCTCAATGGCAATCGATTTAGCGGACGCAGAGCGGAGGGGAATGGCCTCTGGATAACGCGTAGCGTAATCCAGAATGATCAAAAGGTGTGTGTATCCTGCCGCACTCCGCTCTAGTGGTCCAACTATACGCTCCAATACGCTCAAACTGAGCTTCCACTAGGGGCAACAGCACCAATGGAGCTCGTGGGACAGCTCTAGGACTAGCCTTCTAACACTCCCCACAGTGTTCGCAAAAACGGTGGAAGTCACCATCCAGCCCCAGCCAACAGAACCGTGTCACAAGCCTCGCTTTGGTCTTGTCCCTTCCCAAATGACCAGACAGGGGAATAGTGCCAGTTGCAGCAAATCCTCCTTAAAGGGCTGAGGAAAGGTGATGCACTTCCCCAGTCTGTGGTAAATTCGTAACACAGTACAAGAGATCTCGATTAATTTCAAAGTGAGGGCACGTGGCGGCGCGTCTGGGTTGGACCAACCGACCATTAACCATAGATGCTTGGTCTAAGAGCGTGCCCAGCACGTCATAACGCTCTTGCTCGAGTTGGAAGTCATGTGAACAAGCTAAAAAAATCAGCTCCCATGGCTTCTAGCTCGAGATCAGGTCGGTCCTGAGCGGAGGCAGCTGAGCCAGACCCCTGCGCTGGCTCCATGCCCCCCCCCCCCGACTCTTCACCAATTGCCCCCACCTGAAACTTCTCAGACTCCCTCCATTGCCAGCCCTCATTCTTAGCGGCCCGGCGTTCCCGTTTAGTTTTGCGGGGTCTAAATCTATGGCAATACCATGCCAGGTCACAAAAGGGGAAGATTTTTCCAATTACTTCCTCTTTCTTAGCAAATAAAAACATAAGAACATAAGAAAGTTTACAAACGAGAGGAAGTCATTCAGCCCATCTTGCTCGTTTGGTTGTTAGTAGCTTATTGATCCCAGAATCTCATCAAGCAGCTCCTTGAAGGATCCCAGGGTGTCAGCTTCAACAACATTACATATAGGGAGGACGGGGCCATCACAGCACCCAACCAATCTTTAAACTGCTCGCAGTCCCGTCCCAGAACTGCAGGTACTGGTAATTGAGGACACAAACCCAATTGCACTTGCGTCACCTGCTGGACAATTTTCAAATTCACATACATTTTGGGATAAGTATGTACATCCCCATGAAGACATTTAATATGCACCAGTCCCGTTATTTGTTTATGGCCCGTGAGATTAAACTCTCTTGTATTAGAGCCTGGGTTTGTGTATCATCCACTGACACAGGAATTAGAAAACCCATCTGCTGGAGTGACGGATGGAATGGAACAGTCTTACCTGGTCGGATGAGGTCTCATCCCATAGCGGGGCACTCCCGGTCGATGTGGCTTACCTCCTAACTTGTTCCACACATCAGTGAACTGGTTTCTCATCATGAAGCTTCAGCAGGAGGTTGAGACACAGGAGCCATCAAAGGGGCTCGACAGTAGGGTGGCCGCGCGAGACCCCAGTCCAACACCGCAGCAGCCCGTGGGTGACCCCACTCCGCCCCAGTTCTCGGGCCAGAAGCTCCCACCGCCACACTCCGTCCAAAGACCTGGTTACCCCTCCCCAGTCCCTTCGCCCTCCCCGTGGCCAGTAGATGGGGTGATGCTGGAGCAGCACTGTTTCCAGGCAGCTTATCAGGCGTTGGTTCTGCTGCCTGGTACTGCTCTGCCAATTGGATCGCCTGATCCAGGGTGGCGGGTGCCTGTCGTTGCACCCACAAGCGCAGCCTCGGAGACAAGCACTGCAGGAACCGCTCGACTACAATCACCTCCACCAGCTTGGCAGTGGTGGTTGCTCCCGGGTTCAACCATCCCCGGTGGTGCGCGATGGCCCTGGGGTGTTCCTCCTCGGCAAAGCTCTCCTCACAGAATTTGCGGCGATAACCCTCCGGAGTCACCCCCACGCGGTTGAGGATGGCAACTTTAAGCGTGGGGTAGTCCAGCATCGCCATGGAATCCAGAGTCCTCTTGGCTACCTGCGCCTCCCCCATCAGCTGTGGCAGGAGGTAGCTAGCCCACTGCTCTCAGGCCTACCCGGCAGAGATCGCGATAGCCTTGAATACCTCCAGGTATGCGTCCAGCCGTTCCTCTGCCGTCATTTTTGTTGGCCGCTATAGAATTGGGTCGGGCGCAGCAGCTATTATGCTCCCCTGCCCTACCTCAGTTAGGGTTTGGAGGTCCATAATTGCAGCGAATTAATGCAGGTCCATTCTGCCTCTTTGTTCTTGCACTGCTTTGTGTGGCCAGTACCAGTGAATCCTACCCTGACACCATGTGTGAAAGGGTGGTGGGTAATTCACTGACACAGAGACAAGAAGTTGGCGTTCTTAACACCACTTGGGTGCCCAATTTATTCTTTACCACAAGGTGGCACTATGGTACTGCTTCTACCAACGATGGTATTAGCAGGTTACTTGGTCACCTTTGGTGCACATGCAAGTGCCAGAAATAATAATCCAAAACAGAAGGTACAAAGGAAAAAGGAGAAAACAAAACACTTTTAACAAACTACAAATTAAAAGGTGCTGCACTCTGCAGCGTTGCCCCAACCGTCACTATCCACACAGCCCGGGTCTCCGTCCTATGCTCACCCGTTCCCTCAACCTGCTATGCAGATACTTTCCGGTGTTCTACCCAAGTTTTTCCCTGCTACTAAAAATAAATCCCTTTTCTTTCTTTTTATTTTGTTGTGTTCTCATTCCTCTCCAGCTGTCCTTGGTCCGGCAGCAGCGCTTCCACTGGCTCTTTTTTTTGTCTTAGAGGGAACAACAGAGCGTTATCTTATAGAGTCAGCAATCCCCCAAGACCCGCCTCTCAGCCACTCAGAGAGAGGGAAAGCCAACACACCCTCTTCCCCACCTCTCCGTGTCACTGCAATGACTGACAGGCGGACCTGCTGCACCCTTCCTGCAGTACAACGCCTGTGTCAGACAGTCAGCACAGATCTCCCCCCCACCCCACCCCACTGTTACAGTGACCAATTATTATTTATTTATTTTCCCTCAATTTGAAATGTCCAATTATGATTTTTCTCCTCACCGCAGCGAGTCGCCACACAGCATGGTCATTCTGAGGGTGTATGAGCATCCTCCGATCTCACAAGCCTAAAGTCATAATTGCTTTTACGTCGAGCAATCCAGAGCAGAAGTGGGCGGGCTATTGATCCTGGAAGACAGAGATCAGCCCTGCTTCTTATCCACACTGAATATGCTTGGTGTCTGGCCAGTAGGGTTTGCTTTTGCGCGATAAGTCCTTGCCGGTTTACCACCCCCCAGCTAGGAAGTGTCAGAGCCAATGTGATGCTCCTCTCAGGGTTCCCAGCAAAGTACAGCCTCTTTGCACAGCCTGGACAAGAACTAGCGCAGTCCAAGCTGCGTGTCTCATCCTGCACTCCCTGCCGCAGTGCTTTAACTGGATGAGCCACTTGGGGACCCCTTAACCTAACGTTCTTGACCTTACTTCCTTTGTGCTATTACTGTTTACCCTGTATTACTTAAGCAGAACATTTCTGGACACTACAGGTACAATCAATCTCTTGAAGATAAAAATGAATTAAACATAAATTTACTTTACACCCAGATAGATAAAT
This sequence comes from Acipenser ruthenus, assembly GCF_902713425.1. Classification (NCBI taxonomy): domain Eukaryota; kingdom Metazoa; phylum Chordata; class Actinopteri; order Acipenseriformes; family Acipenseridae; genus Acipenser; species Acipenser ruthenus. The sequence goes on from NC_081192.1 coordinate 56,177,230, forward strand.
GACACGTCACATTTTTAAACAAACAAACAAAAAAAACTTTTCTTTTGTATCTGAAAAATAAATACTGTTTGTTTCGGAATAGGCGATATCTACTTTTTTCCCACAGTGTACCAATTTCCTGTGACACCTCCTGCAGACTTTCTCACAGTCCCAACGCAGCACCTTGCTCTACACACACCGGTCCTCACGCACCGCCCCCTGCTCATTCTCGCGCCACTACCATAGCACTGCCATAGGCCACTCTTAATTTTGTCTCATGAATATTCATGAGCCAATCCAGAACGAGGCTAGTAGAGTTAAAATCAAAATCATCATGATGGCTAACTTTAGTTTGTACCAGAATTACAATTTTCAACAGTGGAAAGTTACATTAAAACTAAATCTAAGAACGCTGGACAAAAGCATGTTTCCAAGGGTGTACAGTATTACAAGGAGGCCTATGTACATGCACTCAGTGGCGAGTTAATTTGCGATTTATAACACATCTGACCAGCACACATTTCTTACACTTGGTTGCGGTTTGTGTAGGCATTACAATGTGAAAGTAACCATGTAAAAAGTCTCTATCTAATCTAAGTGCCATTCTTTTGTAAACAGTACATAAGAAAGTTTACAAACGAGAGGCGGCCATTCAGCCCATCTTGCTCGTTTGGTTGTTAGTAGCTTATTGATCCCAGAATCTCATCAAGCAACTTCTTGAAGGATCCCAGGGTGTCGGCTTCAACAACATTACTGGGGAGTTGGTTCCAGATTCCCACGATTCTCTGTGTAAAAAAGTGGCTCCAAATAAAGTCTCTTGGGTCGACACTGTCTGCTTGAATCAGATCACGACGTTGTCTTCTTTGTTCAAGACTGAACAGGTTCAATTCTTTTAGCCTGTCAGCATACGACATGCCTTTTAAACCCAGAATAATTCTGGTCGCTCTTCTTTGCACTCTTTCTAGAGCAGCAATATCCTTTTTGTAACAAGGTGACCAGAACTGAACACAATATTCTAGGTGAGGTATTACTAATGCATTACTTCCCTTGATTTAAATTCAACACTTTTCACAATATATCCGAGTATTTTGTTGACCTTTTTATAGCTTCCCCACATTGTCTAGATGAAGACATTTCTGAGTCAACATAAACTCCTAGGTCTTTTTCATAGATTCCTTCTTCAATTTCAGTATCTCCCATATGATATTTATAATGCAAATTTTTATTGCCTGCGTGCAGTAGGAATAGCAGAGGACCTAATACTGATCCCTGTGGTACACCACTGGTTACCTCGCTCCATTTTGAGGTTTCTCCTCTAATCAGTACTTTCTGTTTTCTACCTGTTAACCACTCCCTAATCCATGTGCATGCATTTCCTTGAATCCCTACTGTTCAGTTTGAGAATTAATCTTATGCGGGACTTTGTCAAAAGCTTTCTGGAAATCTAAATAAACCATGTCATATGCTTTGGAATTATCCATTGTCGATGCTGCATCCTCAAAAAAATCAAGTAGGTTAGTTAGACACGATCTCCCTTTCCTAAAACCATGCTGACTGTCTCCCAGAATACTGTTACCATATAGGTAATTTTCCATTTTGAATCTTATTATAGTTTCCATAAAAACTATAATAAGATTCATATTCATATCTGTGGCAAAGTGGTTAATAGTGACGGCGAAACAAACAGTAAACAGTAATGAAGGTAAGTAATACAGCAGTGTGTATTGCTTCATTTATAATCCCCAGGTTTGCCCCGCAAATAATAGTCCTGTTTTTATTATACACCCACACAAAACACAAAACACATACACAAGTCTGTTAGTGCGTGAATTAGTGCTAGTGGTGTAAAATACAGTTTATAGTGATACGAGTGCTGTGCTGTTTCAGGTTTCTGCTGGCCTCTGGCGACAGCTCCGGAACGTGTTAGCACTCTAGTGCTATATAACAAAAACACAGACAGTTACTAAACAGACACAAACAAACAAACAAAACACTCACAAATATTTTCCTGTACGCTTTCTCTGCATCTCACACGGTCCTTCCAGTCTCTCAATAAAAAACAAGCGAAGGAACTGATTACGAGTCTCCGTCCCCTTTTTATGCTGTCACGCATGACCCCTTGGTAAACGAATGCAGCTGCCTTTACAATCAGCAGCTGCTACATTGTTTACCTTCCCGGTCAATACAATCTTGCAACTGAGTCTCACCTTCTTCCAGACTGGCCAACTCCCCGACCCGGGAAAGAACTGTCAGTCCAGCCTGTCAAAATAACTCCTCGCTGCTTAGCGCCCTCACAGCCCTCGGGAGGGAGATTTACCACCAAGATTCATTATATTTCTGTCACAATATCCTATAGAGCGCTCGAATTGTAAACTTTTAACAAGGGGAACTGCACAGATATAATACATTTTGTGACCCCCTCCAGGGTTGCCAGCTGGCTAGTTTATTTACTGTTTTGCCGGTTCCAAGTGAAAAGATTTAATGTGCCATTTTTTTATAAGCACAGTGATGGTACTGGGATGGACAAACCTATACTTTTTTTAATGTTGCCTGTGTATCTTAAAGATTCAAAGTAATAATCAGCTATCATCAAATCTATTCCATTCCCTATTTAACATAGTTATGTATATCAATTGCGGAAGGAGTTAATGTCAGGATGATTTAAAAACCGGAACTACATTTTAATTAACAAAGTACTAATGGCATTAAAAAAAAACTCCTGGAGAAAGTGACACTCACTTCAGAAGAATGTTTTAGGGGTGACAAGTAATTAATAATTAATTAGTTTTCATTCCCAGAACTAATCCAGTCCCAGTCTTCTCAAGTATGTGTAAATTTCTCCACTGTTTTTAAATGCAATATATAATTCATTATAATGCCGTTCTGGGTCAGGCTTGTTCCGGCTTTTACCCCAGGTCGAATGTAAATATAAAACTTTGGCTTAAATTTTATATTTTTTTTATGTCCATCATCATCAAAGACTCATTCCAGCTTGTGACAGAACAACGTCACTGGCAAGCTGGCAACAATAAATAAATAAACAAAACACTAGAAACACATTAACAAAATAACAGGCACATTGGCCAAAACAAAAGGTCTAGTTAAAACACTCACAGACATAAATAACACAGGACGGGACAGCATACCGCAGAACACGGAACACGCACCTCCACCTCTAACACCAACATCAATCCTAATCAACCCTTCTAACACCCGTGATTACACTATTTATACACCCTTGGCTTAATTAACTATTTAATCATATATTCAATTCCTGGCTCAAGCCACATTCCTACATCTTTGCAGGGAGGATTTTATATCCCCCCCCCCTCCACACACACACACACCCGTGCTTCGGCAGAGCTTTCACCCTGCCACACTGCCACACTGCCACACCCATATTCCCCCCACACACACACACACACACACACCCGTGCTTCGGCAGAGCTTTCACCCTGCCACACTGCCACACTGCCACACCCATATTCCCCACACACACACACACACACACACACCCGTGCTTCGGCAGAGCTTTCACCCTGCCACACTGCCACACCCATATTCCCCACACACACACACACACACACACACACACCCGTGCCTCAGCAGAGCTTTCACCCAGCCACACTGCCACACTGCCACACCCATATTCCCCACACACACACACACACACACACACACACACACCCGTGCTTCGGCAGAGCTTTCACCCTGCCACACTGCCACACTCATATTCCCCACACACACACACACACACACACCCGTGCCTCAGCAGAGCTTTCGCCCTGCCACACTGCCACACAGCTACAAAGTAAATAAATAACTTAGCTTGACTACAGTTAATCACTTTCTCTTAAGTTTAATTAAAAAAAAGATAGCTCAAACAATGAACCTAATGCTTGACTGCAAAGTGTACAGTAAAGTATTTGTATATAAGATCAATGCTAGAGGGCGCAAAATCATTTAAACTCAAGCCAAGCAAGCAAGCAAAACATAAATAAATACATAAAGAAAAAGAAACGGATCAGCCACCGTGGCATGTAAGTATGTGAAATATATCCGCCACAGACCAAATTAACCTGCATTTGGTAGGTGGGCGGGTGCTAATTTCGAACCCTGTACAATTCCCCTCATGTTGTCCTGCAAGCAGTTCCCCACCCAACAAACTGACGCACAGAATCCACATTAGACATTGATCATGGAAGTGGAATTCTAGAGGTACAGTGTGATGTTGGTGCCACTATTATGCATCTTTCTCCTACTAGACCTGCATATATATTTTGTTTAACATATTTTATACTCCCACCTGCTATTATAAAGCTTCCTGTTGTTGAAGTTATGCAGAACAAAGCAAATACAGTATTTGGAAATTATATATTGGATTATAATTATATTTCTCTTAAAACAACTGAGTTCCTGAGTTGCACCTTGCACCTTAACTTCTTAATTATTTGATATATACAGTACACATCAGTAATCCTGCACCCTAAGCAATTAATAAAAAGAAAATTCCAACAAGACTGTTGGTTAAAACCTTTTAATTATAAAGGTAGCAAACTACAAATAAATCAGGTCCAATATGTTACAATATGCTGAACAGTACATATACTAACAGTATATTGGTAGAATGTACGTTTATGATAGATATACTTCATATAGTAAATTATTTTTATGACCTTTCTATCCAGGAATTTACCTAGTCTGCTTCTTCTACTCTCATCAGGGGAAACAGGCCGCAATTTCCTCTCAGCTTTGATCTCTTCCAGAATCCTCTCATGTAGACTTCTGGGACGCCAGGGAATGGGTTTCAGTTTCCTAGCAGCAACCTGGACACAAAATAAGAAGTTAGGAAACTCTCTGCCACCTACAGACATACCTGCTGGTATTACAATTGGTTTTTTTTTCATGGTATTTCATGGTTAGTGTTAGAGCTGCTATGTGGAAGATAATGATTGCGAGTAAATCCATGAAAGTGAAAGCCAAATCCATCGCACATTTTCATTCAATTATACAAACTATATAAACTCTCAATACTAATTCAAAATTAAACAGCTCTTTCTTTTCCAGAATAATATGTAAACATTGAATCTGTCCATTACCAGTGAGATTCTGACTGGATAAAGTCCCAGCCTTTAATTTGGCCTTATAATTACACCACTGGAGGGGTTCATAAAGGGAAAATCTGTAATACATTAGGTGTTTCAACGCAACACCCAGGCCTCAATGCAAATTCAACTTTAATAAGCACACACCAATGTGAAATCTTGCACTTACTGGATTCAATGGGGGCCGAGATCGGATGAAGTCCAGAATAATTTCATGTGCACTCTTTTTTAACTTGGGAGGGATATCTTGATTGACCTGCGATTGAGATATGACAAAGTCACAAAGAATCGCTTACCTGTAGCCTTCTTTGACAATGTTCAAAAATTGTTAAAAAATAAGAAAATACAAAACAGAAACCTGCAATTGTCTGAAACACTTACAATATTACGATTGTCATAATAATAACAATTATATTCAGTAATAATAATAAACTCTGTCCCATAATTATATTTCAGTGAATATCACTTTTTATTCAAGAGAGATCTTCATTAGAATTAAAAACCCTCTGCAACAGAAATTTACAAAGTGTAGGACTGTGCCAATTATACTTTTTTTAATTGAATATTCTACTGATTTAAACAATTGAATAATCGATAGTTTGGATAAAGTGCAGGACTTTCTTTTTTCTTTAACCTTTTTTATATCAATTTATTAAACCAGCTATGTCAAACAGTAAAATTGCAAGAATCCTTTTGATATTCTTACTTTTATGTAGACATTAATGTGATTTGCTTTTGTCCAACAGTAACAAGCTTGAAAAGCAAACCAACGATGAAGCACTAAGGCATGACAGGGGATGGGTTGATATAACCACACACTTAAGGCGTTACATATCATGGAGTGCATTAATGCTATTATAAAACGATAATAAAATTATTAGATTTATTTACATTTTAAATTAACACAGCAATTAAAAAATAATAATAATAATAATAATAATCGTTCCAACAACAGTAAATATCACTACGCACTAGAAAATAGTTCCAGCAAAAACAAAACGAAAAGCAAAAAAAGCAAAAACATTTGTTTAAAAGCGTGTATTAAGTAAATAATTTCTGTATATCAATTATATTAATCTACCATATTACATGCTAATTTACTATTTCATTAATGGATATACATATTTTAACTTAGTAAATTACACAAATAAATCTAATAAAACTTTATAGATCAGTTGTTTTGGAATAAATGTTCATTTGAACATTGCCAGATACTGTTGACTGCTGTACTGCCAGAAGGGGCGCTGCTACAGGTGAAAACAGTGGGTCAGACCTTCTCCATGTAACAAATTTACCGTATAAATAACCAAACACCTAGGTCATAGGTGTATACTGACACCAAGCATAAAACATAAAAACATAAGAAAGTTTACAAACGAGAGGAGGCCATTCAGCCCATCTTGCTCGTTTGGTTGTTAGTAGCTAGTAACATCAAATACTGCGGCCCCAGCAAGTAAATCAGTACAGCATAAACACAAGGATTTCACGGGAACCAAGAGAGTAAACTTTAACAGGATCTGTTTATTAATACTACTATTAGCAAATATAGCAGTAATGAAATGTGTGTACATGGAGAAATCAGTGTACACATACTTAAACCAGTAGGGAAAAAAGTAAATGCGTCTGACTAAACACCAAAAACAGCTGCATGCAAAACACAGACTAACACTTTTATAAGGTTTTAGAAACTAACTACGTTTTCTTTCTTCAAACATAGAAGGAACAGCCAGCCCCATACTTGGCTTTTTTGTGCTTTTATACCTTACCAGTAACGAGGTCCCAAAACAAAGGAAGCTCCGCCCCCAACTACAGATAGCAGACGACGCAAAATACAAAGATGCATTGACAGTGAACTAGATTGCCTGGCCAGGCTTACTGGCATTCATTTAAGAATGTGCATGTGCTGGGGCTCCCGAGTGGCGCATCCAGTAAAAGCGTAGAGTGCAGGATGCACACTATAGTCTGGACATCGCGAGTTCGAGTCCAGGCTATTCCTTTGCCGACCGAGGACGGGAGCTCCCAGGGGGCGGCGCTCAATTGGCCGAGCGTCGCCTGGGGGGGAGGGAGGGTTAGGTCAGCCAGGGTGTCCTCGGCTCACCACGCACCAGCGACCCCTGTAGTCTGGCTGGGCGCCTGCGGGCTTTTCTGTAAGCTGCCCGAGAGCTGCGTTGTCCTCTGACGCTGTAGCTATTGGGTGGCTGTATGGTGAGTCCGCAGTGTGAAAAAAAGCGGTCGGCTGACGGCACACGCTTCGGAGGACAGTGTGTGTTCGTCTTTGCCCTCCCGAGTCAGCGCAGGGGTGGTAGCGGTGAGCTGAGCATAATAAAATAATTGGCTATTCCAAATTGGGAGAAAATAATAAAAATAATTGGCAACGACTAAATTAAAAAAAAAAAAAAAAAGAACGTGCAGGTGCTGCGCTTCTTGCAGCACATTGTGTGGCGGTTGCCACATCCAGGTCTGGGAGAATAGTGTGTTGTTTTGTCTTTTCCACTTCGTCTTAATTTTTTACTGTGCAGTTTTTATTTTAAAGAAATTTGAAATACTGGTACTGTCTGGTTCAGTAAATTCATACCATTCTTCAATAGTTTTTCCGTTAAAAAGATCAACATTTACCTTCTAATATGTCATTTGGGAAAAGGATACAGACGAGTACACAGAAAACATTTTTGGTGATTCAAATTCAGATGCGAAAATTTTACATTTTTTTTACCCACACCCGAAACCGTGAAAAAGTTCACATTCCGAACCTAACCCGACCCGCGGTCCCTGCGTATAACTGACCCTGTGCAGGACTCTATGGTACGGTAAGAGCTCTGTGTTTAGCTGAGCGTGTTAATAGAAAAGAGCTTCTCGAGTTGATTGTATTTCTCTTGCATTCATGCTCGCCGCTTTCCTGGAATCAACGACTCTGAAAAAGACCGAGCCTATCGCCTTTTTGTCTTTCAGCTGCCTCCTGTAGTCTTCTTTGTTCAAGACTGAACAGATTAAATTCTTTTAGCAGCATCGTAAGATCCGCCTGTCAGTCATGGCAGTGACATGGAGAGGTGGGAAAGAGGGTGTAAGAAGATAAGAACATAAGAAAGTTTACAAACGAGAGGAGGCCATTCAGCCCATCTTGCTCGTTTGGTTGTTAGTAGCTTATTGATGCCAGAATCTCATCCAGCAGTTTCTTGAAGGATCCCAGGGTGTCAGCTTCAACAACATTACTGGGGAGTTGGTTCCAGACCCTCACAATTCTCTGTGTAAAAAAGTGCCTCCTATTTTCTGTTCTGAATGCCCCTTTATCTAATCTCCATTTGTGACCCATGGTCCTTGTTTCCTTTTTCAGGTCAAAGAAGTCCCCTGGGTCGACATTGTCTATACCTTTTAGGATTTTGAATGTTTGAATCAGATCGCCATGTAGTCTTCTTTGTTCAAGACTGAATAGATTCAATTCTTTTACCCTCTCTGCATACGACATGCCTTTTAAGCCCGGGCTAATTCTGGTTGCTCTTCTTTGCACTCTTTCTAAAGCAGCAATATCCTTTTTGTAACGAGGTGACCAGAACTGAACACAATATTCTAGGTGAGGTCTTAGTAATGCATTGTAAAGTTTTAACATTACTTCCCTTGATTTAAATTCAACACTTCTCACAATATATCCTGTGTGGTCCAGTAGTTAAAGAAAAGGGCTTGTAACCAAGGTCCCCAGTTCAAATCCCACCTCAGCCACTGACTCATTGTGTGACCCTGAGCAAGTCGCTTAACCTCCTTGTGCTCCGTCTTTCGGGTGAGATGTAATTGTAAGTGACTGCAGCTGATGCATAGTTCACACACCCTAGTCTCTGTAAGTCGCCTTGGATAAAGGTGTCTGCTAAATAAACTAATAATAATAATAATAATCTTGTTGGCCTTTTTTATAGCTTCCCCACATTGTCTAGATGGTCTTTTTCATAGTTCCCTTCTTCAATTTCATTATCTCCCATATGATATTTATAATGCACATTTTTATTGCCTGCATGCAATAGTTTACATTTTTCTCTATTAAATTTCATTTGCCACGTGTCTGTCCAGTTCTGAATGCTGTCTAGATCATTTTGAATGACCTTTGCTGCTGCAACAGTGTTTGCCACTCCTCCTATTTTTGTGTTGTCTGCAAATTTAATGAGTTTGCTTACGATACCAGAATCTAAATCATTAATGTAGATTCGGAATAGCAGAGCATACCATTTTGAGGACTTTGTCAAAAGCTTTCTCGAAATCTAAATAAACCATGCCATATGCTTTGCAATTATCCATTTTCAATGTTGCATCCTCAAAAAAGTCAAGTAGGTTAGTTAGACACGATCTCCCTTTCCTAAAACCATGCTGGCTGTCTCCCAGGATATTGTTACCATATAGGTAATTTTCCATTTTGGATCTTATAATAGTTTCCATAAGTTTACATATAATAGAAGTCAGGCTTATTGGTCTGTAGTTACCTGGTTCGGTTTTGTCTCCCTTTTTCTGGATCGGTATTACGTTTGCTATTTTCCAGTCTGTCGGTACAACTCCTGTGTCAAGAGACTGTTGCATGATCTTGGTTAGCGGTTTGTAAATAACTTCTTTCATTTCTTTGAGTACTATTGGGAGGATCTCATCCAGCTCAGGGGATTTGTTTATTTTAAGAGCTCCTAGTCCCTTTAACACTTCTGCCTCTGTTATGCTAAAGTTATTTAAAACTGGATAGGAACAGGTCGACATGTGGGGCATGTTGTCCATATGCGCCATTGTAAAAACTTGTGAAAAGTAATCATTTAATATATTTGCTATTTTTTTTCTTCGTCTATGATTTTGCCATGTGTGTCTCTTAGACATTTAACCTCCTCTTTGAATGTTCTCTTGCTGTTATAATATTGGAAAAACATTCTGAAATTGGTTTTAGCCCCCTTAGCAATGTTCATGTCTGTCTCTCTCTTGGCCTTTCTAACTTCCTTTTTGACTTGCGTCTGCAGTTCCAAGTACTCTTTCTGTGTACTTTGTTTTTGGTCTCTTTAAACGCTCTGTAAAGTGCCTTTTTTTGCTGAATATTTTTTTTTAATTGATCTATAAACCATAAGCTTCTAACAACCAAACAAGCAAGATGGGCCGAATGGCCTTCTCCATTTGTAAACTTTTTTATGTTCTTAATTGAAAACCAAAGATATAAAGATATTCTTTTACACCAAGATACTCAACTCTGCTGATTCTCTATGGGGACTTCCGTCATGCTGCGTGCAAACGGTTGTGGGATGTAGAGAGAGCTTTGGAGAAATCTTTATGTTAAAATGGCTTGCCATAAATCTTGAGTTGATTGTTTTGATGTTACCGATCACACTGAACAAAAGTAACGAACTTGGTGGGCAGGCTTTTTTAGCACTGGAGGGCAAAGGTATTTGTATCAGATAATTGTGTTTCATAAAATATTGAGTGGACTGAAAAAACGGTGTAAATCGGTTAAAACCGACCTCCCTTAAAAAACAACATGGGATTATCGGTGAAAATTGGTTAAAACTAGAAGCGCAGAACGTTACATATTCCCGCCATTCAAATCCAATGTGGATCATTTCAAGTTTTTTTTTCTTCAGATCAGTTCATTATTTAACATGGTCAATTTCCATGTACAAATCAGTTGTACTTGTGTATTTATTGAATTTCTGTTCATACTGGAAATAAATAAAATAATAAATACAAAAACTAGCAGTTCACATGTTCATGCTTCCCCTTTTCATTCTCGTCTCGCATTTATAAGTTGTATCACTCACTCGCTTTTTCAGATAAGCACTTCTAGACTAAGTAACTAGCCATTACTGAGACTCACCATGACTTTGCGTAGCGTGTACCTCTTGGACCTGATGTCATCCATAAGCATCTCATAGGGAGTGAGTTGGAACTCGATGGGAAGAGGATTGTACTGTCTCTCCTGCACGTTCTTCAACTTGACACCATCGCGCAAATCCCGCATCACCTGCATCCAAAACCGGGCCTATGGGAAGAAGGCAGATATGTCAGTGCTACGATGAAAAAGGGCCTTATTAAACAGACACTAATTACATTGAATAAATATAGCATGTTCTAGATCATTTCTAAAGCAGCAATGCATGTCACTACTAAATACGGTACTAGAAATGATAGTACCATGTTAGGGGCTACCCCTATGGTGTTTATTATGATTAAACATAGTGTATAGGGCCATTTGACTGTAGCTTGTCTCTAACTGGAGACTCATTTACCTGGCTGACTAACCAGGAAGTGCATTGACAAATTATTAGTCATTAGGGAGGGAGGTTTTTTTCTGTTGATTGAGTTGCTTTGAAATATATCAATTGGCAGTTTACAAATACTTGAACATTGGAGGATAGTGCTTGACAACAGATTTATTTTTAACACAATATTAGGTACTACAGGCTTTAAGATATTGGAGTGATCTAAATGGTGGACGATCTAAATGCATGCATCTCTTAAATCTCAAAATAGGATCCTCTATGGTGTTTTATCATTTTTTATTGAAAGAAATGCCCTTGACTCACATGCTAGAAGATTTATTTTCATACTCTGGAAACATAGATTTAAATGATCTTGTCAGTATTTAGATTCACAGCTGTTTAAGTCAACTGAATAGACCCCGTTGTATGCAAATTTGGTATACAGCTGCGTTCTTAGGTTCTTTCTGTCATTTTTCATTTCTTTTCCAACTGTATTATTAATTTGAGGCCTATTTGCTTTCACCTCTGGGCATATCTCAGAAATTGAGACATTTGAATGGAGTTCAAAAAACAATGCCTGTCTCAATATTCAGCTGCAATCCTCCATTGTGGCTAGCTACAAAGTCAAAATGTTTAGGGAGTTCTCTGACCCCTAGTGAACAAGTTTGATATTGATAGGTCATTATCATAACCCTGGATCCCTGAAATAGAAATATAACCATTACCTCATGGGTATTTATCCTAAAAACCCGTCAGAACCTGTGATTATTATTATTATTATTATTTATTTCTTAGCAGACGCCCTTATCCAGGGCGACTTACAATCGTAAGCAAATACATTTCAAGTGTTACAATACAAGTAATACAATAAGAGCAAGAAATACAATAACTTTTGTTCAAGCAAAGTACAAGTGTGACAAACCACAATTCAATAATACAGCAGATAATAGCGATAGTTACATCAGGATATTATTAAATAGTGATAGTTACATCAGGATGTGATTAAATACAAAGTACTACAGGTTAAACACTTGGCAGATTACAGTATTCTGAAGTACAGGATTAAATGCAGAAAAATAGGGGGCAGATAAGAGCAAAATAAAGCACATTTACATGAAGGGTGATAGTGTCCCAGGATACAAACAGAGGAGTTCTACAGGTGCTCTTTGAAGAGGTGAGTCTTAAGGAGGCGCCGGAATGTGGTCAGGGACTGGGCAGTCCTGACATCTGTAGGAAGGTCATTCCACCACTGCGGAGCAAGGGTGGAGAAGGAGCGGGCTCTGGAGGCAGGGGAGCGTAGCGGAGGTAAAGCTAGTCTTCTAGTGCAGGCGGAGCGGAGAGGTCGAGTGGGGGTGTAGGGAGAGATGAGGGTCTAGAGGTAGCTGGGTGCAGTCTGGTCAAGGCATCTGTAGGCTAGTACAAGAGTCTTGAACTGGATGCGAGCGGTGATCGGGAGCCAGTGGAGCGAGCGGAGTAGTGGAGTAGCGTGGGCGAAGCGAGGCAGAGAGAACACCAGGCAGGCAGCAGAGTTCTGGATGAGCTGGAGCGGACGGGTGGCGGACGCAGGGAGGCCAGCCAGGAGGGAGTTGCAGTAGTCTAGGTGGGAGAGTACCAGGGCCTGGGTAGCATAGTTGGTGAGGAAGGGTCAGATTCTTCGGATGTTGCTCAGGAAGAATCGGCAAGTGCGTGCCAGAGTGGAGATGTGCTGGGAATAAGAGAGGCAGGGGTCCAGGGTGACTCCAAGGTTCTTAGCTGAGGAAGAGGGAGAGAGTGTGGTAGATTCCAGAGGAACAGAGATAGAGAGATCAGAGGAGGGGGAGGAGGAGGGAAAGAAAAGGAGGTCAGATTTAGAGAGGTTGAGTTTGAGGTGATGCGAGTGCATCCAGGAGGAAATAGCAGACAGACAGGTAGAGATACGGGAGGAGATGGTGGAGTCAGAGGTGGGGATGGAGAGGAAAATCTGGGCATCATCAGCATAGAAATGGTATGAGAAACCATAGGATGCGATGAGGGGGCCCAGGGAGCGGGTGTAGAGAGAGAACAGGAGAGGACCCAAGACTGACCCTTGGGGGACTCCAGTTAAGAGAGGGTGAGGTGTGGAGGTTGCTCCACGCCAGGTTACCTGATAAGTGCGGTTGGAGAGGTAGGAGGAGAACCAGGCCAGGGCAGTGCCAGAGATCCCCAGGTCAGCAAGAGATGATAGTAGAATAGAGTGATCAACAGTGTCAAAGGCAGCAGAGAGGTCAAGGAGAATTAGGACAGAGGAGAGAGAGGCAGCTCGGGCACACTTAAGTGAGTTGGTGACAGACAGGAGGGCGGTTTCAGTGGAGTGAGCAGAGCGGAAGCCAGATTGGAGAGGGTCAAGCAGAGAGTGGTTGGACAGGGAAGCAGAGAGCTGGCGGTGTACAGTCCGCTCGAGGGTTTTGCAGTCGTGTGGACTGCAGAGAGGACATCATCAGTATTTTTCCTCCAAGACTGCTGCGATCATGGACACAGTGACCTTGAAGGTTAATAGTTACATTTCTATTTCATGGAACAAGGGTTATGATAATAACAAGGGTTATGATAATAACCTAACGTTACCTATACGGATGTCATAATGTTAACTTTTTCATTATCGCAATATTAGTCCAGAAACGATTGCGATATATGAGTATCGCGATATTACATGTCCGATTTTGAAGTAATTGCAAAGTTTTCCCCCATTTTTTTCTGAAAGGAAAAAACACCATCATTATTATGAGACTATCAAGAAACAAGTTTGTTGCAAGTTGGAGCAATTCAATTATTCTTTTGAGTTGTTTATTACTCATTTTACAATCTTAAAAAGGTTTTTTTTTCAGAAAAAAGACAGCAAACTTTGCCCTCCCTCAAAATGCGGCCCTTCATCTTCTTAAAAAATGATTATCTCTGTAAAAACAAACACCTTTTATGGAAATCAAACCTGCCTCAAAATACCAGCAAGCAGTTCTAATGATATTAGGCATCCAAAAATAATCGTACACCTTCCAAATAGTACTCAAAGAAATGAAAGAAGTTATTTACAAACTGCTAACCAAGATCATGCAACAGTCTCTTGACACAGGGGTTTTACTGACAGACTGGGGAATCATGGTTTTAGAAAGGGAGATCATGTCTAACTAACCTGTTTGATTTTTTTGATGATGCAACATCGACAATGGATAATTGCAAAGCAATTAGGGAGTGGTTAACATGTAGAAAATAGAAAGTACTGATTAGAGGAGAAACCTCAAAATGGAGCGAGGTAAGCAGTGGTGTACCACAGGGATCAGTACTAGGTCCTCTGCTATTCCTAATCTACATTAATGACTTAGATTCTGGTACAGTAAACAAACTTGCAACAGTCTCTTGACACAGGAGTTGTACCGACAGACTGGAAAATAGCAAACGTAATACCGATCGTTGGTAGCTTTCCAACGCAGTGCAACAGTGCCCTCTGCTGTATGAAATAAAATAAAAAAATCTTAGCAGACTTTCACTTCCATTGGAAGATGCAGTTCCCACTGTCTCTCTGTAGAGCGGGATGATGATCATGGAGGTGGACAAACATGTTGGATGTTGTAGCAGGGCGGTAGGAAAGCCCTGCACATGAAAAGGGGGCAGGCCAGAGCCCTGCTGTTTAAATGTATTTGTTTGTTTATTTTTGGGACGGGGTACCCCTCCGCCCCTGTGCAGTTTATTTTGTGTTTGTATTATGATTTATAATATGTGTGTTTATTGTATGTATATAGATCTATATAACGGCAAAGCGCTGTATGTTATTGTTTTGTTTTTATTTAAACATGTTCTGGCAGAGGCGAGGTAGGCAGCTTGTCCTCTGCCAGGAATAATTAAAAACCTTGTGCAGAAGTGCCATCTCCCGAATTAATTAAGTGATTAATTTGTTGCTAAATTGGGAGATGGTCACCTGCATATAAACCTGCAGCTCTCTGCACTCTGGGTGGGTGTTCAGAGGAGGAACAAGAGTAAGCGAGGTGATTTGAAACTAAACTAAAAAAACAAAACAGTATAGGATCAGTGAAGGCAATTGCCCAGCCTGACATGGGTTTTGTTGTATTGTTTGTGGTCAAATATGATCGGTCTTTCGATCACCTGGTGTTTGAATTAGCTGAGGTTGTGTGATTAGTACCAGGTGAGTGTGGTTAAATTGAATAGAGGTTGATTTGCTATTTGATTGGTTTCCACACAGTTTAGCTGTTCTTTTTCCACCCAGATGTTATATTAATCAGACAGGCTATTTCCGTGCCAGCAAACCAAAGAGCCTCAACAAAAGAGCCGGGAGTCTAGCAGTGGGAGTCCAGTGAGGGGAGGCCTGCGCAGACGCTTTTGGAATAGATCCGAACCTAACAGCGCTCTGGAAGATGTCATCTACTAGTCAGGTCTGTACCCTCCACCCCACCGCTCCCACTGTGCCTATTTGTCTTGCCTGTCCTGCTCTCAAATCCCTGTTCTGTCCTCTCGCTCTCATCCTCTGCCCTCTCTCCGCCGCTGCTCCTCCAACCCCTCTAACCTCATCCCTCTGCCTCTCCCCCCCTCCCGCACACTCTCTGGTGCACTCTGGAACTGTCAATCTTCTGCTAACAAAGCTGATTTAATCTCTGCCTTTGCCTCCCACCTCTCTCTCGATTTCCTTGCTCTCACTGAAACCTGGTTGTCCCCTGATAACACTGTAACTCCTGCCGCCCTGTCCTCTCTCTACGTTCTGTCCCATACCCCACGTCTCACTGGACGGGGAGGTGGGACTGGTCTTCTCCTCTCTCTCTCCTTACTCTTTTCTGTCCCCTCCGACCTCTCCTCACTCTCTGTTAATACCCTTGAATTTCATGCTGTCCAACTAACCTCTCCCTGTGAACTCCTGCTAATTGTACTGTACTGTCCCCCTGGACCTCTCGCTCACTTTCAAGATGAACTCGACTATCTACTCTCCTCCCTCCCCTCCCTGTCTACCCCAACTGTCCTGTTAGGTGATTTCAATATCCACCTCTCCAACCCCAGCCACTCTGCCGGATTCCTCCCTCTCTTTCACTCCTTCGACTTCTGTCTCTCTCCATCCCCCCCTACCCACAAAGCCTGGACCTCACCTTCTCCAGGGCCTGCTGCCCCTCCACCCTCTCTGTCACCCCCCTGGACCTCTCTGATCACTATTTCATCTCTACTGTCACCTCTTGCCGTAACCTCCGTTCTCTCTCCCCCTCTGTCCTTGCCTCCACTGCTCACTCTCACCTGCCTCCTATCGACTCCTTTTCACAACTCTCTGTTGACTCTGCTACCTCCACCCTCTTCTCCTGCCTCACCTCCTCCCTCGACATCCTCTGTCCCCTCACCTCCCAGCCTGCTCGCCCCTCCCCTCCCCAACCGTGGCTCTCCTCTGTGCTCCGCTCAGCAAGAATCACACTGCGATCTGTTGAAAAGAAATGGAAGAGAACCAAACTCCCTGCTGCCCTAGACCTCTACCGCACTCTCCTCTACTCCTTCTCCTCTACTCTCTCCTCTGCTAAATGTACTTATTTCCAATCTGTAATCCAAGCCTCCACTAACAACCCATGTAAACTATTCTCTACCTTCTCCTCCCTCCTAAACCCTCCCCCTCCTCCTCCCTCCTCTATCTCTTCTGATGACTTTGCCTCTTTCTTCTCTTCTAAAATCTCAGATATCCGCAAACTCTTTAACACCTCTCCCTCCCCCCGCACCCCCTCCTGCTCCATCCCCTACATCCACTGCATCCCCTACTAACTCACCCTCCTTCTCCACCTTCTCTCCCCTCTAAGACTCTGACCTCTCCTCCCTGCTCCAGGGTCACAAACCCACCACATGTGCCCTGGACCCCTCCCCACTCACCTCTTTCAAGCTGCTGCTCCTGCTCTACTTCCCTTTATCTCCTCCCTTCTCAACACCTCTCTCCTTTCTGGTCTCTTTCCATATGCCTTCAAACAAGCCTCTGTCACTCCCCTCCTCAAAAAACCGACCACTCCTCCCTCCAGAGCTATCGTCCTGTCTCCCTCCTACCCTTCCTCTCCAATACCCTCAAGCAGGCTGTACACCGCCAACTCTCTGCTTTCCTGTCCAACCACTCTCTGCTCGACCCTCTCCAATCTGGCTTCCACTCTGCTCACTCCACTGAAATCGCCCTCCTGTCTGTCACCAACTCACTAAACTCTGCCCGAGCTGCCTCTCTCTCCTCTGTCCTAATTCTCCTAAACCTCTCTGCTACCTTTGACACTGTCGATCACTCTATTCTACTATCCTCTCTCTCTGACCTGGGAATCTCTGGTACTGCTCTGGCCTGGTTCTCCTCCTACCTCTCCAACGGCACTTACCAGGTAACCTGGCGTGGAGCAACCTCCACACCTCGCCCTCTCTCAACGGGGGTCCCCCAAGGGTCAGTCTTGGGTCCTCTCCTGTTCTCTCTCTACACCCGCTCCCTGGGACCCCTCATCACATCCTATGGTTTCTCATACCATTTCTATGCTGATGATGCTCAGATTTTCCTCTCCATCCCCACCTCTGACTCCACCATCCCCTCCCGTATCTCTACCTGTCTGTCTGCTATCTCCTCCTGGATGCACTCGCATCACCTCAAACTCAACCTCTCTAAATCTGACCTCCTTTTCTTTCCCTCCTCCTCCTCCCCCTCCTCTGATCTCTGTTCCTCTGGAATCTACCACACTCTCCTGGTCCAGGCCTTGGTACTCTCCCGCCTAGACTACTGCAACTCCCTCCTGGCTGGCCTCCCTGTGTCCGCCACCCATCCGCGCCAGCTCATCCAGAACTCCGCTGCTCGCCTGGTGTTCTCTCTGCCTCGCTTCTCCCACGCAACTCCACTGCTCTGCTCACTCCACTGGCTCCCGATCACCGCTCGCATCCAGTTCAAGACTCTTGTACTAGCCTACAGATTCCTTGACCAGACTGCACCCAGCTACCTCCAGACCTTCATCTCTCCCTACACCCCCACTCTACCTCTCTGCTCCTCCTGCACTAGAAGACTGGCTCTACCTCCTTTACGCTCAACTGCCTCCAGAGCCCGCTCCTTCTCCACCCTCGCCCCGCAGTGGTGGACTGTCCAGTCCTTGACCACCTTCCGGCGCCTCCTCAAGACTCGCCTCTTCAGAATACCACCTGTAGAACTCCTCTTTTTCCCCCTGGACACTTATCACTCTTCCTTAAATGCGCTTTACTTGCTCTTATCTGCTCCCTATTTTACTGCATTTAATCCTGCACTTTAGATTACTGTAATCTGTCAAGTGTTATTTAATCTATAGTATTTTGTATTTAATTATATCCTGATGCAACTATCACTGACACTGTTAAATGCTCCATTATTGAATCATATTTTGTCATACTTGTACTTGCTAGAACCAAAGTCATTGTATTTATCTTGCTCTTAATTGTATTATTACTTGTACTGTGATTCTTGAAATGTATTTGTTTACGACTGTAAGTCGCCCTGGATAAGGGCGTCTGTTAAGGAATAAATAATAATAATAATAATAATAATAATAATAATAATAATAATAATAATAATAATAATAATAAATAGCAAGGCTGGGCGTTCGGTGCATTTTCGTTGATAAACTTAAATAATGTTATTAACTATGCACATTACAAAAATTTAATTATTGAATAGATTATCCAGTATTTATATCAATGTATATAATGAGGAATGGAATCGATCGAAAAATAGATTACTGATTTAAATTGTAGCAGCCCTACAATACCGTGATCCCACGATAATCGCGATAATAGTTTTTGCTACGGTATTAATACTGTGGTGAGTTAATATTACGGTATACCATCACACTGTCATACCGTGACACCCCTAGTTACCTATCAAGTACAAAATGTAACCATTACCTCACATGTATGAATACCAAAGCTGTCGCAAGGCAACACTGCAGACCAACTGGAATGCCACAAGGTCTCGGCCAAGGCCAACTAGTGCGTTACCATGAGGAACCCCAGTACAAGTAGCTAGGGCTACAAAATTGAGGGAGAACTCACTACTATATTTATGTTGTAAGGGCGAACCTGAAGCCATCCTTAACACTCTTGTTCCAAAGCCAGTGTTTTGCAAATCCACAACATTCAGATCAGGTCGATAAAAGTATGTGGAGTAGCCCACACCGCTGCATTGCAAATGTCTGTGACAGATGCAACCTGAAAAAAAGCCCACGAGGTTGCCATACCCCTGGTGGAATGGGCAATGAGCTTTTCTGGAGGGGGCAAGTTGGCTCGCTCATAGGCAGTCTTGACTGTGTCTGTGATCCATTTGGATAGCTTCTGCTTAGACAGGGCTTTACCATAGGACGCCCCATAACCGACAAAAAAATGTTCATAAGAAGATAAGAACATAAGAAAGTTTATAAACGAGAGGAGGCCATTCAGCCCATCTTGCTTGTTTGGTTGCTGGTAGCTTATTGATCCCAGAATTTCATCAGGCAGCTTCTTGAAGGACACCAGGGTGTCAGCTTCAACAACATTACTGGGGAGTTGGTTCTAGACCCTCACAATTCTCTGTGTAAAAAGTGCCTCCTATTTTCTGTACTGAATGCCCCTTTATCTAATATCCATTTGTGACCCCTAGTCCTTGTTTCTTTTTTCAGGTCAAAAAAGTCCCCTGGGTCGAAATTATCTATACCTTTTAGGATTTTGAATGCTTAAATCAGATCACCGCATAGTCTTCTTTGTTCAAGACTGAATAGATTCAATTCTTTTAGCCTGTCTGAATGGTTTATTTAGATTTCCAGAAAGCTTTTGACAAAGTCCCGCATGAAAGATTAATTCTCAAACTGAATGCAGTAGGGATTCAAGGATAATTCTGGTTGCTCTTCTTTGCACTCTTTCTACAGCAGCAATATCCTTTTTGTAACGAGGTGACCAGAATTGAACACAATATTCTAGGTGAGGTCTTACTAATGCATTGTAAAGTTTTAGCATTACTTCCCTTAATTTAAATTCAACACTTTTCACAATATATCTGAGCATCTTGTTGGCCTTTTTTATAGCTTCCCCACATTGTCTAGATGAAGACATTTCTTAGTTAACATAAACTCCTAGGTCTTTTTCATAGATTCCTTCTTCAATTTCAGTATCTCTCATATGATATTTATAATGCACATTTTTATTGCCTGCGTTCAGTACTTTACCCTTTTCTCTATTGTTTGCCACTCCTCCTATTTTTGTGTCGTCTGCAAATTTAACGAGTTTGCTTACTATACCAGAATCTAAATCATTAATGTAGATTAGGATTACCTCTGGTTACCTCGCTCCATTTTGAGGTTTCTCCTCTAATCAGTACTTTCTGTTTTCTACCTGTTAACCACTCCCTAATCCATGTGCATGCATTTCCTTGAATCCCTACTGCGTTCAGTTTGAGAATTAATCTTTTATGCAGGACTTTGTCAAAAGCTTTCTGGAAATCTAAATAAACCATGTCGTATGCTTTGCAATTATCCATTTTCAATGTTGCATCCTCAAAAAAGTCAAGTAGGTTAGTTAGACACGATCTCCCTTTCCTAAAACCATGCTGACTGTCTCCCAGGATATTGTTACCATATACTGTAGGTAATTTTCCATTTTGGATCTTATTATAGTTTCCATAAGTTTACATATAATAGAAGTCAGGCTTATTGGTCTGTAGTTACCTGGTTCGGTCTGTCTCCCTTTTTGTGGATCGGTATTACATTTGCTATTTTCCAGTCTGTTGGTACAACCCCTGTGTCAAGAGACTGTTGCATGATCTTGGTTAGCGGTTTGTAAATAACTTCTTTCATTTCTTTGAGTATGTAACAGGGCGAGCAGCCCTGTACATTGTTTATTTATTTTTAGATCGGGGTCTCCCCCTCCGCCCCTGTGCAGTGTGTTTTTCTTTTGTATTTAGTTTTATTGTATTGTATTTATGACGGCGTAGCGCCGTGTTTTGTTTATTTTTAAAACATGTCCTGGCAGAGGCGAGATCGGTGCTCGTCCTCTGCCAGGTGTAATGAAAAAAACTCGTGCAGAAGGTGGCCATCTCCCGAATTAATTAAGTGATTAATTTAGTTGCTAATCGGGAGATGGTCACCTGAATATAAAAAGCCTGCAGCTCTCCAGTTCAGGGTGGGTGTTGGAAGGAGAATGAGCGAGAGGATTAAAACGAAACTAAAAGTAAACTCCAGGAACAGTGAAGGCAAATGCTCAGCCTGACCTGGGTTTTGTTTATTATTTTTGTGTTCGTGATTTTGTTTTGTTTAACTATTTATTTTGCTCTGTGAGCGAGTGTTTTCTGTTTGGATATTTTATTTATTTATTTTTGGTTGCTTTAAATAAAACGGCGCCCGCGCCACTGCACAATACCTTTTTTTGTTTTTGTTGTCCCTTCTTCTGCCGTGACGTCAGACCAGTCAGCCATTCCTGTCACAGAGTACTATTGGGAGGATCTCATCCAGCCCAGGGGATTTGTTTATTTTAAGAGCTCCTAGTCCCTTTAACACTTCTGCCTTTGTTATGCTAAAGTTATTTAAAACTGGATAGGAACAGGTCGACATGTGGGGCATGTTGTCCGTGTCCTCCTTTGTAAAAACCTGTGAAATGTAATCATTTAATATATTTGCTATTTTGTTTTTCTTCATCTATGATTTTGCCATTTGTGTCTCTTAGACATTTAACCTCCTCTTCGAATGTTCTCTTGCTGTTATAATATTGGAAAAATATTTTGGAATTGGTTTTAGCCCCCTTAGCAATGCTTCTTATGTTCTTATGTTCTCTAAAAAAAATGTCAGTTTCGTTGACCTATGACCTTCCCAGAGCCAGATATGTACTATAAAAAAACAGCTGTAGAGTAAAGTTTCTGGTCTCTCTTACATATCAGTATACGTTTCCAGCCTGTACTGAAAGTTACCATGTTACAATAACTCCCCAGAGTAAAAAATCAGAAATATGGGATATTAACCATTACTCAGACTGCCTCCAACTCTGTCTTCTGTCCACATAAAACGAAAAGGGGCCCTGGGTCTGTGGCAGCAAATTGTTAGGGCTACTTCTTGGCTTGTGGCTTAGCCTGAGGCGTTTGCCTGTGTGCCTGATGTGTGCTGATTTGTGAGGCTGCTGGAGCCTTGGTCGGCAGTTTGCCGCTGGTTTGCGCACTGGGGGGGCTGCTTGGGAAGCAGGCACACCAGCTCCTTTGTGGACTCTCTTATGCACTGAGAGCATTGTAGCATCTCATCTACCGTGGGTCCAAAGGTATGCCCACGGGTAATGGGGGCATCCATAGCTGCCGTCTTAGGGTTCCTGTCCGTTCAGCTTAGAGATATGGAGCAGGTTCTTATTCACCAGCCGCAGCTCATCTAGCTGTTGCGGTGTGAGTCTGTGGTCCTGAGAGAGGGATCTAAGCAAAAAGTTTTGGTAAGCTACCAAAACACTGTTACAGTTACCAACCTGTACAGTGAATGCACCAGCTGAGTAAGCCCACTCAAGGATAACCTCAGAGAACCGACACCGTTTATTTGGGCAGCTAGCGTCCTTATTAAGCAGCGCTAACTTGGGTGTCTGCACCAAAGAAGTGATGGCCGCCTCCACAAGAGGGAACTCAGTCAAGCCGTTTCCCTGCGTCATGGATGCTATACAAAGTCCCTATGGACCGGGAAACAGCCAGTGTTGTAGCCGGATGACCCCAGGATGAGTGCACCTCGAAAAGAAAATCCAGGTACACTGGGGGGAACGTATGAGAGGGAGTAGGCTCATCCTCAAAATTGGACTACTTCCGTATCTCATCAACAGGCCATGGGACTTCAGTAGCCCTCTTAATCAGAGGCTTAAGCTCTGCTGACAGAGAACGGTGAGCCACTGGCACTGCATTGTCCGAGTCTACCTCCTCAGAGGGTAGCTCTGGATCGCCCATCTACAGCTGATGCAATCTGCTCAAGCAGGCACTTGTATACCGTACTTGCAGCCCAAGCCGCCGTCTCAGAGAGCACACGCAGCAATGCTGCAGGCAAAAGTACTGTAAAACAAATAAAGACAGCGCGAGTCGTGACTCAAACCGGGTCCACTGGTACTGGACCTGGGATGGATTCACTGTTTGTACCACAAGACCAACTTTGAACCGAGGCTGAACGGTGATGCACCGAGGTTGAACCGAGCAGAGAGTAATATGAACCGATCGGTTCAGCAGCCACACGGTGCCTGAGCACTAGTGCAGTACTGTACAGTACCCTTGGTGTGGTTCGGTGAATCAATCGGTGGTGGTACCTTTGGTACAGTATGGTTCGGTGGTACACCTGGTACAGTGGTACACTCTGTGCAGGTACACCCGTTGTGGTACCTTTGGTATGGTATGGTGCAGCTTTGATATATCTTATTCAGGTTATTCAGGTTATCAAGGTCTTCAGGATAAATACCCATGAGGTAATAGTTACATTTTGTACTTGATAGGGAACTGTGATACTGGTATGCTTGTGTTTTTTTTAATATATATATATATATATATATATATATATATATATATATATATATATATATATATATATATATATATATATATATATATAGGAGGCTGTGTGGTCCAGTGGTTAAAGAAAAGGGCTTATAACCAGGAGGTAAATCCCACCTCAGCCACTGACTCATTGTGTGACCCTGAGTCACTTAACCTCCTTGTGCTCTGTCTTTCGGGTGAGACGTATTTGTAAGTGACTCTGCAGCTGATGCATAGTTCACACACCCTAGTCTCTGTAAGTCGCCTTGGATAAAGGCGTCTGCTAAATAAACAAATAATAATAATAATAATATACATTCAGTTGTAACCTAGTTTAATTTTGTTTGGTTATTCCTTACCCAGTCTGAATTCTTTAGCTCATCCAGGTCTCTGTTGGGTTCTTCAGTAGTCACCCCCTCCATCTTCCTCAGATTCTGTCAATCAAACAGCAGGATTATTAGAGGGCAGTTTGGCATCAGGACACTTTTCCTTCTACCACAGAGAGGCTCCACTTAAGAGGTTAATGGAACATAAAACTTATAGGTCCGCCCTGTTTTACCGATTCATTTATTTTGCATAGATATTTCATCAAATGACTGATTTTATTAAGCTGAGTGGGCAGGTTTTCTGTGTAGTACAGCAGGTTGACTCACACTATTTAAACGCCAGTGGCAAAATCATTAAAGAAAATCAACCGAAACCTTTTAGTGGTACTAAATTAACTGGATTATGTCATAAATAGAATATGACTGAAGTTCTGAATATTAGTATTCAAATGAGAAGTTTGGGAGAAAAAATGCTTTTGTGTTAGGGGAGGGATAATCAATACATGGCTTTAATGAAATAAATGTCTTGCAGTTTTTTTGTTATAATATACTTTTAATTTGAATGCACACGTAAAAAAAATACATATACACACATAGAACAAATATTGTTATTAGTTATTATTAGTAGTATTATTGTCTTAAATAAACTTATAAATCAATGTGCATTTCTCATCTTACAAAAACAAACAATGTACAGCACATAGCATTTTTTTTTTTTAAATAAATAAATAAAATGTCCTAACCTCATTAGAAGTGCATCTGTGGCATTTGTAGCATGTGATACAAACATCCTGAGGTCTGAGATACAGTAATAACTGAAAACAAACAATAAATGAAGTGTATCCTTTCTGTTTGTTATTTATTGTTCACCCCACATGTAGAAAGCATGTGATCAACTAGAAAGGAGCATGACTAGAAAGGAGATCTGTGTCTTCACAACAGTTTGCTCAGCTTCAAAACACAGCTCTTTTTTGTTTCAGTAGTTTTTTTTTTTTTAAACTTTAGCCAAATTTGTAATGCTTCAAAAAAAAAAACATGCAATATTCATAAGAACATAAGAAAGGTTACAAACGAGAGGAGGCCATTCAGCCCGTCTTGCTTGTTTGGTTGTTAGTAGCTTATTGATCCCAGAATCTCATGTCATCTTAAGGTAGGCTGTGTGGTCCAGTGGTTAAAGAAAAGGGCTTGTAACCAGGAGGTCCCCAGTTCAAATCCCACCTCAGCCACTGACTCATTGTGTGACTTAACCTCCTTGTGCTCTGTCTTTCGGGTGAGATGTAGTTGTAAGTGACTCTGCAGCTGATGCATAGTTCACACACCCTTGTCTCTGTAAGTAGCCTTGGATAAAGGTGTCTGCTAAATAAACAAATAATAATAATAATCAAGCAGCTTCTTGAAGGATCACAGGGTGTCGGCTTCAACAACATTACTGGGGAGTTGGCTCCAGACCCTCACAATTCTCTGTGTAAAAAGTGCATCCTATTTTCTGTTCTGAATGCCCCTTATCTAATCTCCATTTCTGACCCCTGGTCCTTGTTTCTTTTTTCAGGTAAAAACATTGTGAATTCTTGAATCAGATCACCGCGTAGACTTCTTTGTTCAAGACTGAATAGATTCAATTCTTTTAGCCTGTCTGCATACGACATGCCTTTTGAACCCGGGAAAATTGTGGTTGCACTCTTTCTTTTTAGAGCAGCAATATCCTTTTGTAACGAGGTGACCAGAACTGAACACAATATTCTAGGTGAGGTCTTACTAATGCATTGTAAAGTTTTAAATTCAACACTTCAAACAATATATCCGAGCATCTTTTGTTGGCCTTTTTTTAAAGCTTCCCTACATTGTCTAGATGAAGACATTTCTGAGTCAACATAAACTCCTAGGTCTTTTTCATAGATTCCTTCTTCAATTTCAGTATCTCCCATATGATATTTATAAAGCACATTTTTATTGCCTGCGTGCAGTACAGTATTCTCATCGTGTAGCACATGTCATCTCATATGCTCAAGCCTGCATACCAAGTACGAATGCAGTGAAGAATTCTAATAGACAAAGATCCATATTTTTCTTTTAATATTTGCAAGAGACAAATGTTGTGTGCATACAAGCTGCTCAGCAGAAACACTGGGAGAGCACTGAGGAAATAAAGTGTCGTTTTTCTTGTGACCTGTAAATTAATCTAATCAAAAGTATCAAACAGATTGTTTTTTCATAAGACAAAAAATTGTTATAGGCTCAGTCTCAAAATGAAAACCATAATGATAATTATGTAAAGCTCTAGTAGGACATGAAGAATTGCAAACCGATCCACAAAAGGGAGAGAAAACCGAGCCAGGTAACTACAGACCAATAGGCCTGACTTCTATTATATGTAAACTTATGGAAACTATAATAAGATCCAAAATGGAAAATTACCTATATGGTAACAGTATCCTGGGAGACAGTCAGCATGGTTTTAGGAAAGGGAGATCGTGTCTAACTAACCTGCTTGACTTTTTTGAGGATGCACCATCGACAATGGATAATTGCAAAGCATACGACATGGTTTATTTAGATTTCCAGAAAACTTCTGACAATGTCCTGCATAAAAGATTAATCCTCAAACTGAACGCAGTAGGGATTAAGGAGATGCATGCACATGGATTAGGGAGTGGTTAACATGTAGAAAACAGAAAGTACTGATTAGAGGAGAAACCTCAAACTGGAGTGAGGTAACCAGTGGTGTACCACAGGGATCAGTATTAGGTCCTCTGCTATTCCTAATCTACATTAATGATTTAGATTCTGGTGTAGTAAACAAAATCAAAATGATCTAGACAGCATTCAGAACTGGGCAGAAAAATGGCAAATTACATTTAATGAGAAAAGTGTAAAGTACTGCACGCAGGCAATAAAAATGTGCATTATAAATATCATATGGGAGATAGTGAAATTGAAGAAGGAATCTATGAAAAAGACCTGGGAGTTTATGTTGACTCAGAAATGTCTTCATCTAGACAATGTGGGGAAGCTATAAAAAAGCCAACAAGATGATCGGATATATATTGTGAGAAGTGTTGAATTTAAAACTTTACAATGCATTAGTAAGACCTCACTTAGAATATTGTGTTCCGTTCTGGTCACTTTGTTACAAAAAGGATATTGCTGCTCTAGAAAGAGTGCAAAGAAGAGCGACCAGAATTATTCTGAGTTTAAAAGGCATGTCGTATGAAGACAGGCTAAAATAATTGAATCCATTCAGTCTTGAACAAAGAAGATTACGCGGTGATCTGATTCAAGCATTCAAAATCCTAAAAGGTATAGACAATGTCGACCCAGGGGATTTTTTTGACCTGAAAAAAAAAACAAGGACCATGGGTCACAAATGGAGATTAGATAAAGGGGCATTCAAAACAGAAAATAGGAGGCACTTTTTCACACAAAGAATTGTGAGGGTCTGGAACCAACTCCCCAGTAATGTTGTTGAAGCTGACACCCTGGGATCCTTCAAGAAGCTGCTTGATGAGATTCTGGGATCAATAAACTACTAACATTTAATCATGTACTTTAGATTACTGTAATCTGTCAAGTGTTATTTAATCTATAGTATTTTGTATTTAATTATATCCTGATGTAACTATCACTGACACTGTTATCTGCTCCGTTATTGAATCATATTTTGTCATACTTGTACTTGCTAGAACCAAAGTCATTGTATTTATTTTGCTCTTAATTGTATTATTACTTGTACTGTGATCCTTGAAAGGCATTTTTGTTTACGATTGTAAGTCGCCCTGGATAAGGGCATCTGTTAAGAAATAAATAAATAAATAAATAAATAAATAAATAAATAAATAAATAATAATAATAATAATAACAACCAAACGAGCAAGATGGGCTGAATGGCCTCCTCTCGTTTGTAAACGTTCTTATGTTCTTATGTTCTTATGAGGAGGGGGGGGGAGAAGGAAAGGCAGAGGATGATGAGGAAGACTGTAAAGACGGCTTTCTACATATGCTCATCCCCCAGGCAATTTGTCTACTCTCCCTTGGCACAGAGCCATCTGGAGGGGAGAGCCCTGCCCATGTGGAATGGCCATGGAGCGCCCTGTACAAAACTTGCAGAAGCTGCGGTCAGCGAGTGCCTGTTTTGCATGCTCTGGCCCCAGGCAGGAAGTGCACCTGCAGTGCTTATCCTCCACTGGGAGACTGGCTTTGCATATGTCACAGGGATAAAACCCCGGCATGATGCAAACAGCAACACAGTGTAAAAAACTGCTGCCTCCGTCTACTCAAGCATCAACGCCACTGTGCAATAATGTAACAGGGCGGATGCACTGTACAGTACTGTAAAAACTGTAACAGGGCAGTTCAAGACCTGAACCAAGTCCTCTGGTACTGGACCAGGGATGGTTGGAACTGTGTCATGACTTAAAAGTATGGAACCGAGATGGAAGCTGGCGGTGTCGGGTCGGTACAGTACCCTCGGTATGGTACACGTGTGGTGATTTGAACCGGGTTGGTACGGTACATGTGCGGTGACTTGTACCAGGTTGGTATGATACTGGTGCGGTAACCTTGTTCCCTGTTCAGTATGGGTACCGGGTCGGTGACCTATAGGTCTACTCAGTTCACATTACCGCAAGAAGCTGTATACAGGCATGCCCAGCTGTATTGCTTCTGGCAAACCCAAACAGTCCGAACAGATACAAGACTGAGGGAAGCCTGCTGTCAGAGCCCTAACAGCCTTCCTAATGGTGCTGCAAGCAGTCACTAAGACGGCAGAGAGATACTGTTGCAGAGACTGCAAGCAATCTCAGCCAAAGCACGTATGTTGATCATCTGAGCAAAGCAGCTATACTCGTGTTTCTGCAAAAAAAAAAGACACAAGAAAAATTCTCGCAGAAAACAGTAATCAGACAATTACAGTTCAAATAATAATAAAATCGTTTACAAAAAAAAACAAAAAACTTTTATTTTGACTCCTTTGAAGCAGCCTGTGAGAAGAGCACAAGTCAGCCGACTTAAGTTGCTTGGTCCCTGAGATGGGGCGACAGTAGCCACCAGCTTCACGCAGGGCAAAAGGCAGCTGTGGAATGTGACAAACAACAGGCTATGTGCAAAAAATTATGTGTAACTAGTACAAACTAAAACAGCGTAAACAATTATTGCAGTAATTAGTGTAATAGACAATTAGCGAATAATAAATGCAGATAAAATGTAACAGGTTCAGTCCTGTGAAAGTAAAAATGATGCTGGTATATGTGTGTGCAGTCTTCTTATGCCCTCAGGGGTGGGCATGACTGAGTCACAGGTGCTCGCGCGCAGCTTTGGTATAATAGGGTTCAGGGGCTGTAAGAGGTAAACACCCATACAGTAATGGTTACATTTCGCACTTGATAGAGAACCGGCACACAAAAAGCACCTGCGGTTCGCCTTTAAGGGAGTGGAATAGCGTAGGAGTTCCAGGCCTTGCCATCTGGCCTCTCTCTACCTTCCCGTGCCTTTTCAAAGTGCATGGAAGCTATACTGGCCCCATTGAGAATCAAAGGTATCAGAGGACTCAATTATCTCCAGCTCAGGCAGACATTCACACTAAAATGGTCACCGGCCACCTTCAACGGTTGGGTCTTACAATTAATCATTTGAAGAGCCAGCTCACGCCTTCTCAGACAGCCTCCTAGCTAGGAATGTGCTTTGACTCCGGGTCCATGCTGTCCACTCTGTCAGTTGGTAGTGCAGAGAATAGCCGCATATTTAGTGCTATTTCAGCTCAAAAGAGCGTTCATGGTAGTGACATTCCAGAAACTTCTGGGCTTGATGGCAGCAGCTTCTCAGACCCTACCTTTGGGTCCACTGCGCATGCGCCCACTGCAAGCCTGATTCAACAGCATTGAACCGTGACAGCCTATTGATAATGTCTCATCACTATCTAAAGGCACTCTCTTGGTGGAAACAGCCTGCTCATCTAAGCCTCGGCGTAGCGCTGAGCAGTGTCACCAGAAGGGAGGTTGTCACCACGGACATGTTCCAGCCTGGGCTGGGGCACTGTGTGGAATGGTAGGGGGGCATAGGTGGTGTGGAACCCTCCTTGGCACAGTGTCAAGGAGCTATAATTTTTTGCAGGGAGCTCAAGGGAGACATGTGCTTGTCTGTACAGAAAACATAACAGTGGTGGCCTACAGTGGCTCTCAAAAGTATTCACACCCCCTTGGACTTTTCCACGTTTTATTGTGTTACAACATGGAATCAAATGGAGGAGTTTTTGCCACTGATCAACACAAAAAAGTCCATAATGTCAAAGTGAAAAATATAATCTATAAATTGTTCTAAATTAATTACAAATATAAAACAGAAAATAATTGCATAACTATTCACCCCCTTTGCTATGACACACCTGAATAAGCCCTGGTGCAACCAATTGTCTTTAGAAGTCACAATTAGTTTAATGGAGTCCACCTGTGCAATTAAGGTGTTTCCCATGATTTCAGGTTAAATACACCTGTCTCTGGGAGGTCCCACAGTTGGTTAATACATTTCCTAACAAAAACTACACCATGAAGACGAAGGAACATTCAAAGCAAATCCGGAATAAGGTTCTTCAAAAGCACCAATCAGGGGTAGGATATAAGAACATTTCCAAGGCACTGAATATCCCCCAGAGCACAGTAAAGTCCATAATTAAGAAATGAAGAGAATATGGCACAACTGTGAATCAGTCTAGAACAGGCCGTCCTCAAAAACTGAGTATCCGGGTGAGAAGGGCACTAGTCAGGGAGGCCACCAAGAGGCCTACGGCAACTCTAAAGCAGTTACAGTCTTCCACGGCTGAGCTGGGAGACACTGCATATGGCAACAATAGCCCGGGTGCTTCACAAAACTGGCCTTTATGGGAGAGTGGCAAAAAGAAAGCCATTGTTGAAAAAATCTCACATCAAATCTCGGCGAGACTTTGCCAGAAGGCATGTGGGAGACTGAGACCAAGCGGAAGAAGATTCTATGGTCTGATGAGACCAAAATAGAGCTTTTTGGCCTCAACGCTAAGTGCTATGTCTGGCGCAAGCCTAACACATCATCCTGAGAACACCATCCCTACCGTGAAGCATGGTGGTGGCAGCATCATGCTATGGGGATTCTTCTCTGCATCAGGGCCTGGAAAGCTTGTGAAGATATCGGGCAAAATGGATGCAGCAAATTACAGAGAAATCCTGGAGGAAAACCTGCTGAAGTCTGCAAGAGACCTGGGACTTGGGAGAAGATTCATCTTCCAGCAGGACAATGACCCTCAACATACAGTCAAAGCCACACTGGAGTGGTTTAAAAACAAAAAAGTCAATGTCCTGGAGTGGCCCAGTCAAAGCCCAGACCTCAATCCAATTTAGAATATGTGGAAAGAGTTGAAAATTGCTGTTCACCAAAGGTCCCCATCCAACTTGATGGAGCTTGAGCAATTTTGCAAAGAAGAATGGCCAAAAATTGTAGTGTCCAGATGTGCAAAGCTGGTAGAGACTTACCCAAATAGACTCATGGCTGTAATTGCTGCAAAATGTGCCTCTACCAAATATTGACTCAAGGGGGTGAATACTTATGCAATCAATTATTTTCTGTTTTGTATTTGTAATTAATTTAGAACAATTTGTAGATTTTATTTTTCACTTTGACATTATGGACTTTTTTGTGTTGATCAGTGGCAAAAACTCCTAATTAAATCCATTTTGATTCCATGTTGTAACACAATAAAATGTGGAAAAGTCCAAGGAGGGGTGAATACTTTTGAAAGCCACTGTATAAAGCCACCAGGGAGGCCTCAGGTCTCCCAGTTTTCATCGCGTGGCCCACAAACTTTTGGTCTGGGCACACGAGAACCTCCTCTCACTGCAGGCAGGACACCTGCCCGGTGTGACAAACTAGGTGGCGGACTTCTTCTCAAGGGGAGTTCCCAGCACCTCAGAGTGGAGGCTTCACTCCAAGGTGGTAAGCCTCATTTAAGAGAGAAGAGATAGATCTCTTTGCCTCCCAGGAATCGACCCACTGTCCCCTTTGGTTCTCCATAACAGGAGGTGGGGACCCGCTGGCAATAGATGCCTTGGCACACTAGTGGCCGAGGCAACTGTTATATGCCTTCCCACCTCTCGCCATGGTCCTTCTGTGTCTGGAGAAAATCAGGCAGGACCAGGCCAATGTGCTCTTAGTAGTCCCTTATTGGCCCAGGAATGTTTTTCAGCCCTGATGCAGCTCCTGAGCGGCCAGCTGTGCAGACTGCCCAAGTGCCACGACTGAGTGGCCAGCTGTGCAGACTGCCAAAATGCCATGACGTGCTTAGTCAAGCGAGGCATCCCGACCCATCGAGCCTGCAGGTCTTGGTCTGGCCCCTGAACCGTTGCATTTCAGCCGTCTGAGTCTGTCCAACAGGGTTATTGACCTTGCAAAATGCCAGAGCAGCGTCTATGTGTTTGCTGTATGGGTACAAGTGGGACGTCTTTCCCACGTGGTGCCTGCCTCTGGGGTTCGACCCCACGATCTGTCCCATGGCAGTTATAATGCAATTTTTGCAGGACCTGTTTGACGTGGGGAATCCCCTTCAATATTAAAAGGTCTATCTGCCAGCTATTTCAGCTTGCCAAAATTAAGCTCACTTCCTGGCAGTGCAATTTTTTAAATGAGCTTGGCGGCTTTGGCCGCCTATGAAGGATAATGTTACTCTCTGGAGGCTTAACGTCATGCTTGAAGGCTCCATTTGAGCCCTTGCATTCAGCTGAGCTGAAATTCTTATCACTTAAAGCGATTTTCTTGCTTGCAGTCACCTCCGCAAGCGGGTGAGTGAGATGCAGGCATTCTCAATTGCGTAAACCTGCTTAATTTTTGTAGAAGCCAGGGGAAAGGTTATGCTCTGTACCAATCCTGCTTTTTTGCCAAAGACTATCACAGAATTGTCTGTGGATTTGGAGGCCTCCCGTCCACCTCCTTTCCAGTCTGACAGAGAGAGGCAGCTCCATAAGCTCTGTCCTGTGCAGGCACTGGCGTATTATGTTGACAGGACTGAAAGTTGGAGGCAGTCCAAACAACTTTTTGTATACTATGGGGCTAAGTCCTATGGTCAAGCCCTGTCTAAGCAGAGGCTATCCAAATGGATAACAGACACAGCCAGAACTGCCTATGAGCGAGCCAACTTGCCCCTCCAGAATAGCTCACTGCCCATTCCACCTGGGGTATGGCAACTTTGTGGGTTTTATTCCAGGGTGCATCTGAGCGTGTGGAGAAGTACAGTCGTGGACATGTACAACGCAATTAGAAGCAGTTGAAAGCAGGTTGACAGCTGCAGAAGTTAAACTAAACTTCCAAAAAATGGTCTTCAAGCCAGTAATTTGTGACAACTGCATGATGTGGGAAATCCGAGAAAACCCAACAGAGCTCAACCAAGTTTGTGTAAAGTGCTGCACGATCCAGGACTTGCTTCAGCGATTAAGCCTGCTAGAAAAGGAGCTGGAGGAAATGAGACAGCAAAAGGAGCTTGAGGAGCTGACACACCCACAATTCATGGAAGTCTGCACCCCTAGCAGACTGAAAGCCACCAGGGAGATGGAAGAGAGTCGAAACAGCTGGGTTCAGATAGGAAGAAGCAGGGAAAAAAAGAAACTTCGTCAAACACAACCACCAGAAATCCAGACATCCAACACATTTGAGTCACTTCAACATTTAGATGACCAAAACAAACATCAAGAGAACGAAAGAAACAACATCCAAGACCCTATAGTCAGTGCTGGCCAGACAGCAAAAAGAAGAGAGGTCATGATTGTTGGGGACTCCATATTGAGAAACACAGCAAGTTAAGTTCGCAGTTTGGACCCCCTTACTACAACAGTGTGCTGCCTTCCAGGAGCCTCAGTCATGCACATCACTGAGAACGTGGACAGGATCCTAGAACGAACAGGAGACAACCCGGTAGTAGTCGTCCACATCGGTACAAACAACATTGGAAGAGACAGACCAAGATCCCTGCAAAACAAATTCTGAGAGCTAGGAAGGAAATCAAAAGACAAGACCAAAACTGTGGTATTTTCTGGGATACTGCCGGCGCCTTGCAAAGGACCATGGAAATACAAAATCAAAATGCATGGCTAAAATCGTGGTGCACACAGGAAGGCTTCACCTTTCTTGAACATTGGAGCACATTCTACAACAAGGACTATCTATATAGGTGGGATGGACTGCACTTAAACAGAAAGGGAACCAATCTACTCAGAGAAAGGATCCTTCAGGAGGTCCAGAAGCATTTAAACTAGAAAGGAAGAAAACAAAAAAACAAAGGGGAGACCACATCAAAACAAGGGCAACAACTTAGGTAAGACAACTATTAAATGTATTTTAATGCTTAATGCTAGAAGTCTCAGAAACAAAATGTTAGAACTTGAAGCTACTGCACTAACAAGTAACTACGATGTGATAGGTGTTACAGAAACTTGGTTGTCTGAGAGTGATGGAGACGAATATAATATTAGTGGGTACACACTGTATAGGAAAGTCAGGCAGTACAGAAGAGGCGGAGGGGTAGCGCTATACATAAGAAATAGTCTTGAAGCCCAGGTGTTAAATCAGGACAAAGACAACAATGCAGAATCAATATGGATCAGAATAATGGACACAAATTCAAAAGGCATAATAATAGGAGCATGCTATAGACCGCCAAATGAGCAAAATAATCTGTTATACAATGACATTTGAAATGCGTGTAGAAAAGGAGAAGCCATACTAATGGGGGATTTCAACTTTCCCCATATAAAATGGGAAAACCCGATGGGGGGCACGACGGACGAAATTGAAATGGTGGAAATGACAAATGACTGCTTCCTAACGCAATTTGTCAAGGCACCGACTAGAGGCATGCCTTGATTTAGTCTTTTCAAAGAATGAAGACAGAATAACTAAAACAGAGGTCAGAGAGCCATTGGCAAACTCAGACCACAACATGGTCTAATTTGAAATATTTTTTAAAACCCCAAAAGTAATGACTAAAGCTAAGGTTTACAATTTTAGAAAAGCAAACTACGAAGGTATGAAACAGAGACTAGTAGAAGTAGATTGGAGTAAAATAGAGAAAACATCCACAGAAAAAGGGTGGCTGTTTTTAAAAATGTAGTACTAGAGGCACAAAACAATTACATCCCAAAAGTAGACAAATCTAAATCTAAAACAAAATGGCCAAAAGGGTTTAATAGATCAATTAAAAAAAATATTCAGCGAAAAAAGGCACTTTACAGAGCGTTTAAAAGGGACCAAAAACAAAGCACACAGAAAGAGTACTTGGAACTGCAAACACAAGTCAAAAAGGAAGTTAGAAAGGCCAAGAAAGATAGAAATCAATATTGCTAAGGGGGCTAAAACCAATTCCAAAATGTTTTTCCAATATCATAACAGCAAGAGAACATTCAAAGAGGAGGTTAAATGTCTAAGAGACACAAATGGCAAAATCATAGATGAAGAAAAAAAAATTGCAAATATATTAAATGATTACTTTTCACAGGTTTTTACAAAGGAGGACACGGACAACATGCCCCACATGTCGACCTGTTCCTATCCAATTTTAAATAACTTTAGCATAACAGAGGCAGAAGTGTTAAAGGGACTAGGAGCTCTTAAAATAAACAAATCCCCAGGGCTGGATGAGATCCTCCCAATAGTACTCAAAGAAATGAAAGACGCTATTTACAAACCGCTAATCAAGATCATGCAACAGTCTCTTGACACAGGGGTTGTACCAACAGACTGGAAAATAGCAAACGTAATACCAATCCACAAAAAGGGAGACAAAACCGAACCAGGTAACTACAGACCAATAAGCCTGACTTTTATTATATGTAAACTTATGGAAACTATAATAAGATCCAAAATGGAAAATTACCTATATGGTAACAATATCCTGGGAGACAGCCAGCATGGTTTTAGGAAAGGGAGATCATGTCTAACTAACCTACTTGACTTTTTTGAGGATGCAACATTGAAAATGGATAACTGCAAAGCATACGACATGGTTTATTTAGATTTCCAGAAAGCTTTTGACAAAGTCCCGCATAAAAGATTAATTCTGAAACTGAACGCAGTAGGGATTCAAGGAAATGCATGCACATGGATTAGGGAGTGGTTAACAGGTAGAAAACAAAAAGTACTGATTAGAGGAGAAACCTCGAAATGGAGTGAGGTAACCAGTGGTGTACCACAGGGATCAGTATTAGGTCCTCTGCTATTCCTAATCTACATTAATGATTTAGACTCTTATATAGTAAGCAAACTCGTTAAATTTGCAGACGACACAAAAATAAGAGGAGTGGCAGACACTGTTGAAGCAGCAAAGGTCATTCAAAATTATCTAGACAGCATTCAAAATTGGGCAGACACATGGCAAATGAAATTTAATAGAGAAAAGTGTAAAGTATTGCATGCGGGCAATAAAAATGTGCATTATAAATATCATATGGGAGATAGTGAAATTGAAGAAGGGAACTATGAAAAAGACCTAGGAGTTTATGTTGACTCAGAAATGTCTTCTAGACAATGTGGGGAAGCTATAAAAAAGGCTAACAAGATGCTTGGATATATTGTGAGAAGTGTTGAATTTAAATCAAGGGAAGTAATGTTAAAACTCTACAATGCATTAGTAAGACCTCACCTAGAATATTGTGTTCAGTTCTGGTCACCTCGTTACAAAAAGGATATTGCTGCTCTAGAAAGAGTGCAAAGAAGAGGGACCAGAATTATCCCGGGTTTAACCCTTTGCAGTCCATTTATTAACTGCGCGTCAGGCACGCCAGGTCTAATTAATTTTCACACGCGCAGTTAATTTTATACACACTGTTTAAAAGTATTTTTTTTCACAGTCAAACGGGTTTAAATGGCCCTGCATATCAACAAAGCACTCACTAGGCATCTCCAGCCCCGCCCCACCCTTTCGTTTGCTATAGCGTTCACCTATGTAAGAAATAAATAATAATAATAATAATAATAATAATAATAATAGTCGTACATACCGATCGATCATCTCCAGTATTTTTTTCACAGTAAAACAGGTTTAAAAGGCACTGCATATCAACAGGACACTCAGTACTCCAGCCCTGCCCCACCCCTTGATCGCTGTATTTTTCACATACCTCTTCATAGTAGTGCATACCGATAAATCATCTCCTGATCACTTGTTTTATCACCAAACTCCTCAGTGATCCAAGTCATTATTTTATTACTATAACATCTGAAAAAAGCTCTGCAAATGTCCATGATAGTCTCTGTGCGCTGACGCACTCAACCAGCTTGTTTACTATGAACGCCCCGTTATCTGATACCTGATACCATGTATGACTATTCATGAGATACGCCTTTTTTTTTTTCAACTTGTCTCGGCTCCTGTCGCTCCTACTCGGCAATTGAATGGTTTTCTCTGCTTTTTCCGGAGAAAAAATGACTAAACACCTGTTTATTGCGTTGCTATAATGATGTCGGACCCAGTCCGACAAAGGACCTTTGAGGAATAATTGCAATGTCGGACCCAGTCCGACAATGGACCGCAAAGGGTTAAAAGGCATGTCGTATGCAGACAGGCTAAAAGAATTGAATCTATTCAGTCTTGAACAAAGAAGACTACGCGGCGATCTGATTCAAACATTCAAAATCCTAAAAGGTATAGACAATGTCAACCCGGGGGACTTCTTTGACTTGAAAAAAGAAAAAAGGACCAGGGGTCATAAATGGAGATTAGATAAAGGGGCTTTCAGAACAGAAAATAGGAGGCACTTTTTTACACAGAGAATTGTGAGGGTCTGGAACCAACTCCCCAGTAACGTTGTTGAAGCTGACACCCTGGGATCCTTCAAGAAGCTGCTTGATAAGATTCTGGGATCAATAAGCTACTAACAACCAAACGAGCAAGATGGGCTGAATGGCCTCCTCTCATTTGTAAACTTTCTTATGTTCTTATGTTCTTAAGACTTAATTTTTTGCAGGTATCAGGCTTTTAAGACTGTCACCCACACCTGTGGTCGCTTTGACAGACTCAATTAGAGTAGAAACTGACCCAAGACTGTCACCGCTACTGGAAGCAGGCTGATCTTTGGGATACAAATTGAACATTTGTGAAACTGCAACAAATATTGTAATGACTGTAATGTATTTTAAAATAATATAAAGTCAGCAGAAATATTAAACAAATTGTTAAAACATACTATTCAGAAAAAAAAAATGTTATAATGTACTCTGTATTAGTCTATGAGAATATTATAGGATTCCATATTCCTGTTTATTCTAGTATAACAGTAGAACAATATTATTAGTGAATGTATAAGGTCAGGCCGACCTGCTGAAAGTTTCAAACCTCCCTTAACAGGCAAAAGCATCTTTTTTAATTAGAAAAAATGAAGACTGTGAGATTTTAAAAACAAGAAACTTGATTTAATAACTTTAGTAACTGCATGAAGATGTTAATCTGTATTAGTAAATGCATGAAGATGTTAGTCTGTATCAAAGTCCTAAATTTTAATATTCAGGGCTGATTTGCTACTAAGCAGGTGCCTAATTAAAAATTAACCTCTTGCCTTCTGTGTATATCAATGGAGTAAAATAAAATTACAATTTATAAAAGAGACTGCTATATTGAAGAATCTGAATTATAAAATCATTTGACATTAAACTGTTATACAAATAAAATTATTATTGTTGAAAGAACATATTACAGTTAAAAATGAGAGAAGTTCAGTACAAACTGACACTGTAAGAATATTTTAATTGTACTGTGTTTTAAAGAAAATACAACCAGTAGAAATACTATTGTAGAAAATTATGAGCAGAATAACAATTTGAATTAAGAAAACTGAACGAGTGTTAATGTTAGTAAAGAAAAGCTTACCTGTATGCCTTTGTTATTAGAGTGCACATACACTCTTGGAAGCCAGTCAGACCCAAAAATAGGGCCTCCCCTTTCTTTAAATTAATAAGCACTATCGCGCACGGAAGCCTGTGTTAACCTTGGCAGAAGCAGGCATCTGGTTTAATTAACTTGTAGATTATAACAAAAAGAAAAAAGTAACCCCTTCTAGATTGAACAAAAAGCACAGAGGTTTTAAAAAGTATTTTGATCTAATAAGCAACAGAATGAAATAAACTCTCTGAAGAGAAATTATGTTTGAAGTAAATAAACAATATTTTAACTAACAAGTGTTTTTGCCTGTTTGGGACTTTAGTGTAATAAAAATAGTAATAACAACAGAGGTCTTAATAATGCTGCTATATTTCTCAATATTAACAAGCCTACAGTTTAATGGATTCACAGTCATGTTTCTTATTTAGAAAAGAAGCTTGATCTGAAAGTGGTGTTTAAGCTAAACACAGGTATTCTAGAATAATTCAAACAGAATAGAAGTGTAAATGTTTTATTATAGCAGAGGAAGTGGTATGTTTGAATATAGACAATAAAATGTAAACTGGATTTAATAACTTTAGTACTGTGGACCTACTGAAGGAAAATAACTAATTTTGTGACCTATTCTTTACCTGCTCATAGCACGGCTGTGCTGGGCATGAAAAAATAGGTTTTGGCAGTTGAAGCGAGACTTGTTGGTAATCAGTAGTTGAATCCATGGCCTTTCTATAATGAGCGATATTTTAAAAAAAAATAACTAATGAAATACCTTTTGGTAACAGAATAAGAAAGTATATGGTGTAATGTCCGTTCTCTTCATTATATTATAGAAATGAATGAAAACTTGGTAGCTGAAGCAAGCATTTCATTTAAATTAGAAGAGTTGTCTACAGTATAAGCTCTTATCAGGAAGGTAGCAACTTTAATTGGGATGATGTTTTTGAGCCAAAAATACGGAGGCTTTTGTATTACAAAAGAAAAAGCAACTGTTGAACAGAGTTACATTTAAAACTAAAAAGGCCACAGTGTTTATTTAAGTTTTACTGCAGTAATAAACAAAGGTATTTATTTACAGGGAAACTGCAGAGTTTAAAACGTGAAAGAAATTAAAAGTTTGTCTCAGACACACAGTATAATTCTGGAAGGGCATTAGAACTTCAAAAAGATAAGGCTTAGTCTTTGGCACCTCAAAGCAGGATTCGGTGTTGAATGTTAACCCTTAGCGGTCCATTTATTCAGCGCATCTCAGGCGCGTCAGGTCCAATTTATTTTCACACGAGCAGTTTATTTTAGACGCGCTGTTAAAAAGTATTTTTTTCACAGTAAAACAGGTTTAAAAGGCACTGCATATCAACAGGACACTCAGTACTCCAGCCCTGCCCCACCCCTTGATCGCTGTATTTTTCACATACCTCTTCATAGTAGTGCATACCGATAAATCATCTCCTGATCACTCGTTTTATCACCAAACTCCTCAATAATGCGATCCAAGTCATTATTTTTATTACTATAACATCTCAAAAAAGCTCTGCAAATGTCTGTGATATTCTTTGAGCGCTGGATGCAGAAGCAGCTATCTTGTTTGTTTATGTCCATGTTATCTATGTGGTGCCGGAGCTATCTGTATTCATGAGATACTGCCCTTTTTTCGGCTTTTTCCAGAGAAAAAACGACTAGATACCTGTTTTTTACGTCTTTTTGATGATGTCAGACCAGGTCCGACATAGGACCGCAAAGGGTTAAAAGCAGGATTTACCAACCTTGAAGAAAGATAGGAGTATGTACCTCATTATATTAAGAAAATAATGAGGGCTTAGTTATAAAAATTAAGCTTTTTTATTGTCAGAAAAGATACTGGTCTGAGGCTCTTGCTTTAGAGTATCATATTTATTAAAAAACTAGCCTTGCAGGCAAACAGGGTGTCTCAAACCTGCTTGCTCAGGGTATTTTCAGAAACAGAGAGAGGTCAGGCATAGTCCAAGCATGGTACAGTTAATATGAGACTATTATATTTAACATGTTCACTATAGCCTGAATTTAAACGAAAATAACTGGACTGACCAGTGTATGCTTAGTGGTTTTATTCACAGAGTTTGTCCAATATTTTGTTGACACACATTTGTAGAGCTGGTGTTACATAATAAAAACAACTCTCTAATATATATATATATATATATATATATATATATATATATATATATATATATATATATATATATATATATATATTGTAACACATCAGGGAGGGGGTTAGTGTCCTCCCTGAGGAAAACATGTGCGAATGCACATTTTGTTTAATTGTTTAATTATCACCCGCACTGAAATGTATTGTAAATTAATGTCAGGTGCGGGTATTTAAGACGTGCAGCCTGTCTACACGGGGCTGCTGAGTAGAAGGAAGCAGATGAGGTGCTCTGCTTCCGAGCAGTCAAGTGTAAGTGTGGTGTGAAACCTGTGTGTTTTGGTTTTTATGACAGGTAAACGGCTTAGCCGTCCTGCGAGCTAGTCAGGGACCTGCACGAAACGTTTAGTTAGTGCTCAAAACGGAGCTAGGTGTTTTGTTTCGTTTTGTTTAATTTTTGTGTGTTTATTAAAAAAATAGCGCGTAAGCGCTTAAACTCCATTTCCTGTGTGCTGGGTCATACTTTTAAAGGGGCAACGAACGACCCAGAGAAAAAAAAATGGAAAGCATTGAAGAGTTGATCGCAAGGATCAACCGGAACACCGCTGCTCAGTTAGAACAGACTGAGAGATGGGAGAGAGAGCTGGGGTTGGCCCCGTTGGAAGCAAGGGAGCGGGAGCCAACAGAGCTGGAGCTGCTGCTCCAAAAATGGGAGCAGGCATGGGAGGCACCGCTGTCTGCAGTCCCGGCGAGAGAAGCCCCGCGGTCTCCTGCACCAGAGGACATGGTGCTGTGTCCTGAGCGGGAGGAGTCCTTCCCGGAGCCAGAGGAAGGACAGCCGAGGGAGCAAGAGGTACCGCCGCCGGCTACAGACAAGGGGGAGGAGGTGAGGAGCCCACCTCCACCACAACCCCGACCACCACCCCTGCGATCCGGTCCGGCGCTGCTGCAGGTGATCCCGTGCCCCTTGCTCCTGGACACCCTGCCGGTCTGCCTGGACCTCCCTGCGCTTGGCCTGGAGCCCAGGAGTCTGCACCATCGGCCACAGTTCTGCCCCTGGTTCCCTACTCCGCTCTCCCCAAGCACCCAGACGTCGCTGGGCTGCTGCCAGACGTCGCTAGTGCTCCCCCTGTTCGCTGCTAAGCTTCCCCTGGGTGATCGGACATCGCTGCGCCGGTCCCCAGGTGAAGACCTCTGCCCGCTGCTGCAGCCGCCTGTTCCCCGGCCGTCGCTTCGGTCGCCCCTGTCAGCCCGGTGGGGTCCCATGTCGCCGGTTCAAGGTCCCTTCCTGGACGCGCCGGAGGAACCGACCCACCCTCAAGCTCGCCCGTGCAAGAGGGCGAAAATTGACATTTGTGGACTCGAGGGTGGGTGGTTGTGTTTCAGGGGAGGGGGTGGCCTTGGAATGGCCGGTCAGTGTTACACACTTGAGGGGAAGGATGTGTAACACATCAGGGAGGGGGTTAGTGTCCTCCCTGAGGAAAACATGTGCGAATGCACATTTTGTTTAATTGTTTAATTATCACCCGCACTGAAATGTATTGTAAATTAATGTCAGGTGCGGGTATTTAAGACGTGCAGCCTGTCTACACGGGGCTGCTGAGTAGAAGGAAGCAGATGAGG
This sequence comes from Acipenser ruthenus, assembly GCF_902713425.1. Classification (NCBI taxonomy): domain Eukaryota; kingdom Metazoa; phylum Chordata; class Actinopteri; order Acipenseriformes; family Acipenseridae; genus Acipenser; species Acipenser ruthenus. Next base: position 56,219,938 of record NC_081192.1, read on the forward strand.
TGCTCTGCTTCCGAGCAGTCAAGTGTAAGTGTGGTGTGAAACCTGTGTGTTTTGGTTTTTATGACAGGTAAACGGCTTAGCCGTCCTGCGAGCTAGTCAGGGACCTGCACGAAACGTTTAGTTAGTGCTCAAAACGGAGCTAGGTGTTTTGTTTCGTTTTGTTTAATTTTTGTGTGTTTATTAAAAAAATAGCGCGTAAGCGCTTAAACTCCATTTCCTGTGTGCTGGGTCATACTTTTAAAGGGGCAACGAACGACCGTGAGTGCCGGCTCGTTACAATATATATATACAGTGGTCGAAATGGAAATTTAAAAGTCCCGGTATGAAACCCTGTTGCTGTAGTCCTGCAGACCATGTTAACCGTTTCACCTCTGAGAAAGAATAACGTTTTTCATTTTATATTTTAATTTAGTTTAAGTGTAAAAAAAATCTACATAAAGAAATACCTTTTTATTCAATATTTTATTCATATTAATATGTTAAATTGCGCTTACCTTAAATCATCCCAGCAGGTCCCAGACAGATTTCTTGCCTGCCGTGACAGTTGATTTGTTTTTCTCAGTCTGCTTTGAGCGACAAGCGGTGAAGTCTGCATGACGCCGGCCCTTTCCAAGCCAAGATCGAACATAGCTTTCCGGTTTGAAATGTTCAAGTGGGGGACCAACAGTTTTTTAAAAAATCAGCTTGGATGTATTTTCCAGTGACAACGAGTTTCTGATATTGGTTAGAATGTCATTCATTGCGCTGAACGACCGCTCACATTCTGCAGTGGATATTATTAGCGTCTTTAACACATCCAGTAACTGTTTGAGTCTCTCAGGTACTTTGTCGTCCTCATCTGACATGTCACTGACATATTCTCGAAATCCACTTACTGCTCCCTGGGCTTGAGAAATCCTAAAGAAAGCACAAAGGTGTCTGATTGACTCATCCCCGAAACAAATATCTGGATCGCGTGGCCACTTAGATTTATCAAACACTTCCATGTGTTTCAAGAGGTCTTGATACTTTGTTTTATCTTCATCTTGTTTGGACTGACCAAATGCGCGATGTGAGGAGCGAGTTGTGAGCATTTGCTGTTCCATTTTGATTGAAAGACAGTTGTAAAATCGAGTGTGGTCAATGGCTGTCATTCTCCCTTTTTGTAAAGCTACTCCTTTGAACTCTCCACTCCGAACTGCTTGCTGAGAAATTAAAAAGTGTTCTCCAGGACGTTTCGACACTGATTCAAAAACCAGACACTTTTCTTCAATTAACTTGTGAGCACGCATCAGTGTAGTAGATCGCTTCTGTAGCTCCAAAGAAAGCTAATTCCACTAATGCATCAAAAAGTAAACCCATGTTCAAGACAAATGACATGTCATTGAGACGATCTTTGAGCCCTTTGTATGTCGCCCGTTGTTTGGAATCTCAGCTAGTGTCTTTCAACGCATTTTCAAAATGCTGTACTAAAGCTGCATAATTTTGCCATACAGCACGTACTGATCTAGTGCTAGAGGATACCCAGCGTGTTCCTAGTATGCGTCTAACAGTATTTAATTGTATACTCAGTGCTCTGGCACATTCTTGAAGTTCTGCTTGTTTTTTTGGTGAAGATGAGTACAAACTGTATAGTTTGTCAAAGAATGATTTCATCTCATTTGTTGCACTTACTTCTTCCACGACATCTGAAACTGCTAATTCGAGCCGGTGGTTACTGCAGTGCCACACTATGATATCAGGAAACATTTCTTGCAATAAGGTGGCTACACCCAATTTTCGTCCCAACATATTAGAGGCTCCATCCGTTGCAAAAGAAACAAAATTCCATGAAAGAAACTCTTGAGTAAATCCATTATTATACAAAGCTTGTAGAAATGTATCTAGGATTGTACTGGCAGTAGTATCAGCCAATTGGACTAAGACAAAAAACATGCTACTAGCCTCGTCGGATTTTGGAAAAACAACTTTCATGCAAATGACTAAGGATGCTTTTTTGCTTACTGTAGTTGATTTGTCAATCATGAAGCCAATTTTCAGATCCTCGCTGATAACTGATTCAACTAACTTTCTTCTCATAGATTTTGCGATGTGATCCGTGATGTCGGCGCAAGAATGATCAGACTGCAGTACTCGTCCAACATCTAACCCGTTTTCTGATTGTAAATTTAGAAGCACTGGCAAATCAGTAAACGGTCTGTTTAGTTTCGCTAGTGTGTATTCTGTGCGAAATACACGGCATGTATTTTCCTGATATGCAGACTCTTGACGGGCAGTTGCTATTTCAATTTGTTCCTTTTTAGCTGCCTCACATATCTCTAAGCTTCTTTTGTGCGCTATGTTGGTTTTGTGGTCAAATATCTTTTTCCTTACAGACTGACGTTTCTTTTCGTCTGTGTCACTGAAGCAAGACACTCTGCACTCTATCCACTCTCTAGACAGTTTTAGGCCTTGTGATTTTAAAGGGCCCAATGTACCCGCAGATTTGCATGCTCGGCAGCCAATGTCACCTTTTCCCACTACTAACCACTCATGTTCTTTTATTTTCTCCAACCACTGTTCCTTCTTCCGGTAACTAGGAAAATAGCCACTGCAAGAATCACTTACATGAGTGAGTGTCGCTATGTCATCACTTGTTCCCTCCCTCGAAGATGGTTCACATTGCCCAAGTTCATTTGTTTTTAATTCTGTTCCTGATTTTACATGATCTTCGTCATCCACAGAAGCAGGAACCTTGCATGTATCTATCATTAATTTTGGACGTTTAATAAGAAATCGATCCTTTACTTTATTTCTTTTACTGATCTATCACACTTGCAAACTCAATCTGTACCGTTTTTTTTCAAGGCATGTACGTGTATGCACAGGAAGAAAGGGCGGGTTGTGGATGAGGCGCCGTTGCCATGGAAACACAGCACTGCAATAGGAAGTGCCACACCATAACTACTAGAACCTTTCTCATTTGTTTTACAACAAATTTTTATTTTTTTATTTTTAATTTTTATTATTATTATATAATTTGTCAACGTGCATTGGTATTTTTTGAGAAGTGCCGGTATGGCATACCGTTGTATACCGGCCCATTTCGACCACTGTATATATATATATATATGCCTTGCAAAAGTATTCAGACCCTCTCACATTTTGTTGCTTTAAAGCTTGCAGTCATGACACTTTGAAATAGGAATGTGTTATTGTGGAGGAGTGTCCCGCTCCTATGTATTATTATTTGTATTTTTGTTTGCGGCGCGGGTAAAAGCGCCGCGTCTTTTATTATTATATTTAAAAACCCTGTGAGGATGCATGGCTGATCAGCTACTGATTATTTAACTAGCTGACAGTCATGCATCCTTACCAAACGCGTGCAGACTCTGGCCGAGGGATAATAAGATAATTAACAACTAGTTAATCCCTCGGCCAGGGTATATAAACCTGCAGCTCTCTGCACTCGGGGTGGAGTGTAGAGAGGAGAGTACGGGGGAGCGGAGAGAAAGAACAACATTTAAAAACAATTGCTAAAACGTGCTGGATTATCCAGCACGACACTTACTTGTTTGTTTGTTTATTCGTTTGGCCCTCGTGCCCTTTTGTTTTGTGTTTTGTTAAAATCATTTGTTTGTTTATTAAATACGCTGAATGCAATTGCATTCAGCTTCATCCGCCCATCCACTGTTGTTTGGTTTCTGTACTTCCTGGTCCGTGACGTCATCACGCTTCACCACTGCGAGCCAGCCTGCCACATATGGTGTCCTGCGTGGGACAAACAATGCCTCCAACAGCCGGACCAGGAAAGGAAAGGACGTTTTTTTTTGTTCTTTTTCAAATAGTGTTTTTTTGTGTTTGAAAAAAAAGAAAAAAAAAATGGATAAAGTTGATGCATACATGAAGAGGTGGCATGAGCATCAGGGGGAGTTAAAGGAAGGAGGGGCTACGTGGTGCCTCGCCTGCCTGGAGTATGGGCACCTCCCTGAGGTGTGCCCATATGAGACCCCCTCTTTGTGCAGGCCTTTGATCGAGGTGAGGTGGAGACTGCGGAGGAGTGGATCCACCTGAAGGCCATACCATCGCCGCAGGTGGATCAGGAAACCTGCCTCTCCTGCCTCAAAGGGGAGGAGTGGTGCTTTGCCGTCGGCAAGGTCAGGCACAAACCACCCAACCAACCCCCTCCATGGCAGGAAGTGGAACTGCTGGTCCCGAAGAAGGGAAGGAGGGGCGGTGCCAAGAAGGCAAAGAAACAGGCTACAGCGCCCGGAAGGGGGGAGCCCGAGCACCCAGAAGGGGGGAGCACGACCATCCATCGCCCAGAGGGGGGGAGCCCGTGCATCCATCGCCCAGAGGGGGGGAGCCCGTGCATCCATCGCCCAGAGGGAGGGAGCCCGTGCATCCATCGCCCAGAGGGGGGGAGCCCGTGCATCCAGCGCCCAGAGGGGGGGAGCCCGTGCATCCAGCGCCCAGAGGAGAGGAGCCATTGCTGCCGTCTCCAACGCCAGAGGGTGAGGAGCCCTCGCCACTGTCTCCAGCACCAGGAGCAGAGCAGCAGCAGCGGCCTCTGCCTCCGCCACCTCCACCGCCAGGAGCAGAGCAGCAGGAGCTGCCTCTGCCACCACCAGGAGCAGAGCAGCGGGAGCTGCCTCTGTCTCCACCACCGCCAGGAGCAGAGCAGCGGGAGCTGCCTCTGTCTCCACCACCGCCAAGAGCAGAGCAGCAGGAGCTGCCTCTGACTCCACCACCGCCAGGAGCAGAGCAGCGGGAGCTGCCTCTGTCTCCACCACCGCCAAGAGCAGAGCAGCAGGAGCTGCCTCTGACTCCACCACCACCAGGAGCAGAGCAGCAGGAGCTGCTTCTGTCTCCACCACTGCAAGGAGCAGAGCAGCAGGAGCTGCCTCTGCCTCCGCCACCTCCACCAGCAGAGGGTGAATACCTGCTGGTTCCGCCTCAACCGCCGTGGGAGGACTGCTTGCCCCTCCCACCTCCACCAGCAGAGGGTGAATACCTGCTGGTTCCATCTCCACCTCCACCAGCAGGTATTCACCTGGTCTGGTGGAGAGCATGCCAAGACGCATGAAAGCTGTGCTTGAAAATCAGGGTTATTCCACCAAATATTGATTTCTGAACTCTTCCTAAGTTAAAACATTAGTATTGTGTTGTTTAAAAATGAATATGAACTTATTTTCTTTGCATTATTCGAGGTCTGACAACACTGCATCTTTTTTGTTATTTTGACCAGTCATTTTCTGCAAATAAATGCTCTAAATGACAATATTTTTATTTGGAATTTGGGAGAAATGTTGTCAGTAGTTTATAGAATAAAACAAAAATGTTCATTTTACCCAAACACATACCTATAAATAGTAAAACCAGAGAAACTGATAATTTTCTCCAGAGCTGTATATATACAGTATATAGCTCATATTCCATTAAGTGACATATTGGATATTTTAGGATTTAGCGGTGGGTGCTTCAGCGGTTTGCATATCTAGCCTAAGAGCTGAGTATGTGATAACCATACCTGTATTATTGTGTTGAAGTATTAATGCTATTAAACCTCTGTCCTCCTTAAACGTCTCCCCTGAGTTTAAGAGTGTGCTCAGAGCAATAAAGAAGTATGAGCAAAATCTGACAAATTGTTTTCCCAAAATGATAGGGCCAACTCTTCCTGCTGCCTCATTGATACCAGGATTAAATAAATAAGTTCTATAAATCTTACCAAATTCTTTCATTTTTTTAGTCTGGTCCTGTTTCACAGTGATAAAACAGCCACCATATAGTAACTAATATATAACAAAAACTATTAAAATAAATAAATAAAAAATCCCATTGGACACTCACTCATTAGGCACTCTGCTGCATTCCCTTAAATGGGATGTAGGATGATAAAGGATTTTTAAGCTAGGCCAGGAATATCATAATCCACAAACTTTGGCATCAAGTTTGTGGTGCGAAATGTCATTATGGTGCTGAGCCTACGTCATATGTTTTGTTGCAATCCCAGGTGTCTAAGGAATGTATTTTGTACTGTTCCAATCATTCACAATTCAGAATGCTGTACTGTATTTCCAAAACTACATATTATAGTCAACCTCCCATCAAAAATATCAATCAAAATGATTACCTAAAAAATAAGTATCAGCAAGTTCCTCTTACCTCTTTGGTGCTCTTGATTTTCTCCAGGAAAGTTCCTAGATCCCTGGTTTCGGCATAAAGGGCTCGGCATACAGCCTGGTAGTGATCGGGGGCGTCTGAGGGGCTTGGCAGGTGTGCAGCACATAGCTGTCAGGGGAAAAGTAAGAGAGGGCAAAATTAATGATTGATCTTCCACATCATTTCTTTACACAGGAAAATCACTGCTAAGGATTCCAGTAATCCTCCCCACCATACAACCCCCCAATTAGCAAATGCTCAGTTAGACTGTAAAATGGTGGTTACTCACATAACCTAGGTTCTCCAAAGGGAACCAACCTTTATCACAAATGGGAACACCCTTGTTACCACAACCTTTCAAAGAATTATTATACCAAAGCTCTTCCGGGCCCACCCAGAATTAGTCCATCAAATGATCACCAGACAGCTCTCTCACAAGCTGGAGGTGATAACCAGCCAAGATTGCACTATAATTGTGGACCTTGACACTTAATGCTCCAGCGGCATTAAGCCTTCTTGCCAGTGGATTTGGTCATCCTGCATGGCTTGATGGTGCAAGCGGGGTCCTTGGTCGCAATGTTAGGCAGTGAGAGCCTCAAGCAGCTTGACGAGAACAAGACACGACAGACCCTTCTCTGAGAGGAGGCAAACGAGCCAACCTCCACATATTGAATGTAGGCTGGGATAAGGAGCGGGTATGCACAGGGTGGCTTGGAGGGCAGGTGCGGAGAAAAGAATCTCGCTCTGCTGCTCCTGAAGGGAGATATTGTGTGTGTGGCACACCCTCCCTACCAGCTCTTTAAACTCAGCAGGAGGGTATTGGATGGGCTATTCCTCTGGGAGCCCGGGCTCCTGCCCTGTCTCCGATGACACTTGCCAGCAGAATCTCTAATAGTGTCGCCACTAAGGTGACGTGCTCCTCGGGAGGTCATCTTGAGGAAGACTCAAGCCGAAGGGGCGGAGTGCAGCTGCACCAGGGACCTGACCACTGCTTCTTGTCTCTAATCTCCTTTCTCTTCTGTGGGAGTGTCGTCCATGCGTCCTTACCCCTCCCAGTTTGCATAAAATGGATACAGAATGTAAAAAAATATCTGTATCGTATGGTACAACAATGTGCAGATTAAAATAATGAAAAGGTTAATTTATACTAGACAACACTTAAAGAGCCTATGACATGGGATTTGACTTTTACCAAAATCATAAAAATTAATATTAACAGGTCTCACTTGAACATATAATCACACTCATTTTACCAAATTATGTTAAATCATGCTACAATTAATCAAATAATGCCCGGAAATACATAGAGGGTGATCTCCATTTCCTGGTTTGGAGCCAGGAGACTGTGATGTCACAGAGTGAGATACCTGCAGGCTCCTTGCATCTTCCATTATGTCTGACAGCAACAGTGAATGTGAGAGCAGCCTAATTTTATCAGTTTTAGACACCTCTTATGAATGTGAATCATGTAGTGATGGATCTGGCGTAGAGAGAGAAAACAGTGATTGTCTCCCTGTGACAGAGAGCGCATGAATCCTAGACAACAATCTCCCTCCCGATTTGTGAGAGCGCTGTATAACAGGAACAGAGTGCCTCGTATTGGATGGTCCGGCAGTTCATTCCAAGGTCAGTCAGAAGCCAGCCATCCAGGAAGGGGCCGGAGTCACAATACCTGAAGTCATCGCCCAAATGCGGTATGCAATGTGTCAGTCATTGATTGGAGGAGACGTGACTGAACTAGCTATCGCAGGGGCGTGACTAAGGGTATAATTGTGAATGTGACGATTTAATCTGTTCCTTTGATGTGGTTATGATAAAGACCAAGAAAGGAAATGGACTGTGAAAAGAGTATCGTGAGTGTTAAGTGTTTTGTATGTTTGTCTGTGTTTGTCATTGTCAGACGGCTAACACGGACCGGGAGCTGTCACTACAGGCCAGCATCAAGCCTGGATTACAATTCACTACTGTCACTATACTTGCCTTGCACCGCACCTGCACAAAGAGAACTCACTATCAGGAGAAGTGACCGTGTCTGTGTTGTGGTTTGTTCTTTGTATTATTATTTCGGGACTGAACCCCATGGCAATACACATCGTTGTGTAGAGTCTATTATTTAACTGGTTGCAAACTGGGAAAACAGAAAATAAAGAACTGTTTTGAACCGTGAACTTTGTCTCTGTCATTGTTGGAGCACCTGCATCACCTGTGCACCTGTGCACTGCAAACCACTCGATCACACTCCCATATCAATTCGAGTCATATGCCTCCATATCAGAAGGGTCAAACTCAGAGAGAGACTTCCGACATACCAACGCGGACGGACCAGAGGGACAGCAGATATCTGCGGAGAATCAGCGTCTTCGCAACACGGAATGGTTAATAAAAACCCTTACGTTTAACATAGATTGATACTAAAAATATTTCATATTACCCATAATTGTATCGTTATGTCAGTCCTTTAGTTAAGAATATTGATACATGAATTATTGATACTAGCAGAATAACCAAACACTGTGGACTGCTACTGGCACGTATTTAACATATCTCTCTCTATATACATATGTTCAGTATATTAAGGCTGTGCACATTTTCGGTTTTTATGAATTTTACCCCTAATCATAATGCAGAGATGTCAACGGCTATGATTTGGCCGTAGCAGCTACTAATTTGAAGGTTCTGATACGGCGCTATGTTGAAGGTGTATAATAATACTACAATTTTTTATGAATAAATAAAGGATGGATACTCCCTGAACATTTATGAAACATTATTTTAATATCATGTGTTTTTTAAATGAATTAATATAAAAACATAAGAAGAATATAAGAAAGTTTACAAACGAGAGGCGGCCATTCGGCCCATCTGGCTCGTTTGGTTGTTAGTAGCTTATTGATCCCAGAATCTCATCAAGCAGCTTCTTGAAGGATACCATGGTGTCAGCTACAACAACATTACTGGGGAGTTGGTTCCAGATTCCCACAAGAAGTGCCTTCTATTTTGTGTTCTGAATGCCCCTTTATTTAATCTCCATTTGTGACCCCTGGTCCTTGTTTCTTTTTTCAGGTCTAAAAAGTCTGTTGGGTCGACACTGTCAATACCTTTTAGAATTTGGAATGCTTAAATCAGATCGCCGCGTTGTCTTCTTTGTTCAAGACTGAAAAAATTCAATTATTTTAGCCTGTCTGCATATGACATGCCTTTTAAACCCAGAATAATTCTGGTCGCTCTTCTTTGTACTCTTCTAGAACAGCAATATCCTTTTTGTAGAGAGGTGACCAGAAATTAACACAATATTCTAGAAGAGGTCTGACTAATGCATTGTAAACTTTTAACAATCTCCCTTGATTTAAATTCAACACCGTTCACTATATATCCTAGCATCTTGTTGGCCTTTTTTATAGCTTCCCCACATTGTCTAGATGAAGACATTTCTGAGTCAACATAAACTCCTAGGTTTTTTTCATAGATTCCTTCTTCAATTTCAATATCTCCCATATGATATTTATAATGCACATTTTTATTGCCTGCGTGCAGTACCTTATACTTTTCTCTATTAAATGTCATTTGCCATGTGTCTGCCCAGTTCTGAATGCTGTCTAGATCATTTTGAATGACCTTTGCTTCTGCAACAGTGTTTGCCACTCCTACTATTTTTGTGTCATCTGCAAATTTAACAAGTTTGCTTACTATACCAGAATCTAAATCATTAATGTAGATTAGGAATAGCAGAGGACCTAATACTGATCTCTGTGGTACATCACTGGTTAACTCGTCCACTTTGAGGTTTCTCCTTTAATCAGTACTTTCTGTTTTCTACATATTAACCACTCCCTAATCCATGTGCATGCATTCCCTTGGATCCCTACTGCATTCAGTTTGAGAATTAATCTTTTATGCAGGACTTTGTCAAAAGCTTTCTGGAAGTCTAAATAAACCATGTTGTATGCTTTGCAATTATCCATTGTCGATGTTGCATCCTCAAAAAAATCAAACAGGCTAGTTAGACATGATCTCCCTTTCCTAAAACTCTGCTGACGGTCTCCCAGGATACTGTTACCATAGTGATTTTCCATTTTAGATCTTATTATAGTTTCCATAAGTTTACATATAATAAAAGTCAGGCTTATTGGTCTGTAGTTACCTGGTTCGGTTTTGTCTCCCTTTTTGTGGATCGGTATTACGTTTGCAATTTTCCAGTCGGTACAACCCCTGTGTCAAGAGACTGTTGCATGATCTTGGTTAGCGGTTTGTAAATAACTTCTTTCATTTCTTTGAATACTATTGGGAGGATTTCATCCGGCCCAGGGGATTTGTTTATTTTAAGAGCTCCTAGTCCCTTTAACACTTCTGCCTCTGTTATGCTAAAGTTATTTAAAACTGGACCGACATGTGGGGCATGTTGTCTGTATCCTCCTTTGTAAAAACATGTGAAAAGTAATCAATTAATATGTTTGCTATTTTTCTCTCTTCGTCTATGATTTTGCCATTTGTATCTCTTAGTCATTTGACCTCCTCTTTGAATGTTCTCTTGCTGTTATAATATTGGAAAACCTTTTTGGAATTGATTTTAGCCCCCTAGCAATGTTAATTTCTCTCTCTCTTGGCCTTTCTAACTTCCTTTTTCAGTTGTGTTTGCAGTTCCAAGTACTCTTTCTGTGTACTTTGTTCTTGGTTCCATTTAAACTCTCTGTAAAGTGCCTGTTTTACCTGAATATTTGTTTTTTTAATTGATCTATTAAACCATTTTGGCCATTTTGTTTTAGATTGTGATTTGTCTACTTTTGGGATGTAATTGTTTTGTGCCTCTAGTACTACATTTAAAAAAAAAAAAACAGCCATCCTTTTTCTGTGGATGTTTTCTCTATTTTACTCCAGTCTACTTCTGTTAGTCTCTGTTTCATTCCTTCATAATTTGCCTTCCTAAAATTGTAAACCTTAGCTTTAGTCATTACTTTTAGGGTTTTAAAAAGCACTTTAAATTAGACCATATTGTGATCTGAGTTTGACAATGGTTCTCTGACCTCTGTTTTAGTTATTCTGTCTTCGTTATTTGAAAAGACTAAATCAAGGCATGCCTTACCTCTAGTCGGTGTCTTTACAAATTGCGTTAGGAAGCAGTCATTTGTCATTTCCACCATTTCAATTTCGTGCTCCCCACCAGGTTCTCCCATTTTATATGGGGACATTGAAATCCCCCATTAGAACATAAGAATATAAGAAAGTTTACAAACGAGAGGAGGCCATTCGGCCCATCTTGCTCGTTTGGTTGTTAGTAGCTTATTGATCCCAGAATCTCATCAAGCAGCTTCTTGAAGGATCCCAGGGTGTCAGCTTCAACAACATTACTGGGGAGTTGGTTCCAGACCCTCACAATTCTCGTGGGGGTCTATGGCTTCTTACTATGGCTCCTCCTTTGCTACACACATTTATAATGTCATTGTATAACAGACTATTTTGCTTGGTGTCTGAATTTGGCGGTCTATAGCATGCCCCTATTATTATGCCCTTTCAATTTGTGTCCATCATTCTGACCCATATTGATCCTGCGTTATTTTTTTCTTCCAGATTTAACACCTGAGCTTCAAGACTATTTTTGATGTATAGCGCTACTCCTCCGCCACTAATATTATATTTGTCTCCATCACTCTTGGATAACCACGTCTCTGTAACACCTACCACATCGTAGTTACTTGTTAGTGCAGTAGTTTCAAGTTCTAGCATTTTGTTTTTGAGACTTCTAGCATTTAGATAAATACATTTAATAGCTGTCTTACCTGAGTTGTTGCCCTTGTTTTGATGTTTTCTCCCTTCCATTTTTTTGTTGATTTCTCCCCTCTTCCTTTCTAGTTTAAATGCTTCTGAACCTCCTCGATGGTAATTTCTCAGAGTAGATTGGTTACCTTTTTATTTAAGTGCAGTCTGTCCCGCCTATATATATAGTCCTTGTTGTAGAATGTGGTCCAGTGTTCAAGGAAGGTGAAGCATTTCTATGTGCACCACGATTACAGCCATGCATTTTGATTATTTATTTCCAGCTGTCCATATGGTCCTTTGCAAGGTGCCGGTAGTATCCCAGAAAATACCACAGTTTTGTCTTGTCTTTTAATTTCCTTCCTAGCTCTCTGAATTTGTTTTGCAGGTATTTTGTTCTGTCTCTTCCAATGTTGTTTGTACCGATGTGGACGACGACTACCAGGTCGTCTCCTGTTCGTTCTAGACTGTCCACGTTCTCAGTGACAACAACACCGTGTAACAAAATTTTTTTTTTTTTTTTGGTTCCTGGTTAGTAAGTGTTATTTCCTAATTGCTTATGCCTCAAAAGGATAGAAAATGGCTATTATTCCCCACAAACTTTGCTTTTGTGACCAGGACAGTGATATTTTGAAATTTACCTATTTTCCAGAACATTCCAGATAGATTCAGTGCTGAGTAAACTTGGAGTAACTTCTAGAACTTTCTAGAACTTTCCAGTAATATAAATAGTAGTATAAATATAGGGGCCTTAAGCCCACCAGTTCAGTTTAGTTCCAGCTGCCTAAGTGGATACATATCTGCATTTTTCTGAGATGGCATCAAGGTCATAGGAGACTTCAAAATGGTGACATTCCTGATGGGTCTCCAAGGCGGTTTTACCAAGTTTCCCTGCTATCTTTGCCTTTGGGACAGCAGGGACACCAAGGCGCACAACCACAGGCGGGACTGGCCACAGCGGACCGAGTTCTCTGTGGGGAGGAACAACGTCAAGTGGCAGCCACTGGTGGACCCCCGGAAGGTGCTGATGCCACCACTGCACATCAGATTGGGCCTTATGAAACAATTTGTCAGAGCTCTAGATAAGGAGTCGGCAGCCTTCAAGTACCTTCAACACTTCTTCCCTAAGCTGTCTGAGGCAAAGGTCAAAGCCGACCACAGATAAAGAAGATCCTGGAGTGCAATGAATTCCCCAAGAAGCTCACTAGTAAGGAGAAAGCGGCTTGGAACAGCTTTGTCTCAGTGGTTCGGGGCTTCCTGGGCAATCACAAGGCCGAAAACTATGTGGAGCTGGTTGAGACTCTGGTGAAGAACTACGGCACAATGGGCTGTAGGATGTCCCTCAAAGTCCATATCCTTGATGCTCATCTTGATAAATTCAAGGAGAACATGGGAGCGTACTCGGAGGAGCAAGGCGAGCGCTTCCACCAGGATATACTGGACTTTGAACGCCGCTACCAAGGACAGTATAACGAGAACATGATGGGAGACTACATTTGGGGGCTGATTCGTGAAAGTGATTTACAGTATAATCGTAAATCTCGAAAAACTACTCGCTTCTAAATCTTTTGTAGTCATTTTTGTATTACTTTAGTATAAATACATGTTAATTTGGATTCATATGTTGTTTTTTTCTGACTTTATGTGAACGAAAAGACACAAATTCGCCCGTTTTCTCATTGGAAATAGGTCAATTTCAAAATATCACTGTCCTGGTCACAAAAGCAAAGTTTGTGGGGAATAATAGCCATTTTCTATACTTTTGAGGCATAAGCAATTAGGAAATAACACTTACTACCCAGGAACAAAAATTGTGTTACATAGTGCAATCAATGCCAGCAGCGTGCTGTTGCTTCAGAATAGTTGGAACCACGGTTGGTTTTTAAAAACGCCTTCTTTTCACATCCAGGCCCATCTCTACCATCATCATCACTCTTTCTTCAAAACTATCTGATGAGAAATGCACACTACATATGTAGGTGTACTGCCAGTTTGACACATACCACTTCGCTCGGGTTGTTTGACATTTTTTCTCCCATATGCACTGCATTTTTGTGTCTTTCAGAAAACGGTGAATACTAATATTTTGTTTGTTTGCCTGATTGGAGCAACCAGCTACAACACAAATAAGAGGCATTTCATTATTAAAAATTGGCTTGTCTGTGAATGTCAATCTGTCTTTTGGTCACCTTCTCCCTCTGTGATGTCACTACTGGTATCCTGATGCTGCTTCAAAACTGAGACAGGAAGTTGCGCCCATCACATTAACACTAGAAGGACTGGAGATATACTCATACCTAGAAGCCCCGCAGCAGTCTTTCTGGCAGCTGTATTCAAAACACTGTAAATAGTATAATGAAAGGAGAAACAGTCAGATGTAATTCATTTTTTAAAATTTTTTATTGAGTACGTCACATAAACATATATATATATATATATATATATATATATATATATATATATATATATATATATATATATATGAACATTTATTTTACAAATCAAAAGAAGAAAATGTAAATAAATAAACATCTGAACAGATATCGGTTTACAACATACATATTTATAAAACTGAAACGATAGCAATACATTTTTAACTTTTCAACAGCAATCGGTTTATTATCAGATGAGCAAAAGCAACTGAACAACATAGATAAATAAACTTAGAAATAAACATTTTACAGAAGCACACAGAACAAGAAGTTATAAAAAAAGTCTAATTTCTTTTACTTTTTTTCAACAAAAGGGTATTCCTTTACCTTGAGTCTAAGGCTGTTCACAATCAACACAGATAATGCGCTTCTCCACGCCGCCTTTCTGCACAGGGCACAGCTGGCACAGTTTTATTTTTATTGCACTTGCCAACCTGGCATTGGTGTCTCTTGTGGCTCTCAGCGGGGTTGCCAGCTTCAGCTGTACATAAGCTTGGCAGTCTCCCTCTGTTCAAATTGCTTCTTGCGAAGTTGCCGTGCTAACTGTAAAATTGCATTGTAAAACTCCACGGTCGCTGGTATTTATTTTCACTAGTACCGATGCTAATTGACTGACCAAAGCAGCGCACCTGGTAAGCAGGCGCCAGCCTTCAAAAGGCTGGTTGAAAACAATAGACTGTCAGTCATTCACTCAGGCAGAGAGTAGAGATTACAGCTAAACAGATTGCCGACTGGTAAATAAAAATAATAAACATCATTCCACCCAGGAGAGCAACCAAGAAAAGGTGTTAAAACCAGTCCTCACCCAGGACAACTGGAAGCTGCTAGAGACTGGAAAATGCTGGCAGATGTTGGTCAACGGCTTATTTTTCCACCTGAGATTGCCACCACTAACCTTCGACCAAATATTGTCTTGTGGTCTGGATCAGCACGCCTTGTTCACCTGGTAGAGTTAACAGTGCCATGGGAGGATGCTGTAGATGAGGCGTATGAGAGGAAGAAACTAGCCACTGAAGCGGAACAGCGAGGATGAAGAGTCCGGGTTTACCCAGTGGAGGTGGGTTGTCGAGGATTGGTGGCACACTCTACAACCCGGTTTCTCAGCGACGTCAGATTCAGTGGCCAAGAGTTGCGTCGCAGAGTGAAGAACTTATCTGAAGCAGCAGAGAGGAGCAGCGGCTGGCTGTGGTTGAGACGGAAGGATTCTGGGGATCTCAAGCACAACAGAGGGAGAGAAATGCTGATGTACGGGTAAGTAAGCTGGGATGAGTTGAGTGGGGGACGGAGGGGGGTGATGCTGGGATGCCAGAATCACCGTCAAGCCCTCTTGAGGTGTCGTGGGCTAGTCGACGAAACACAGAGGATGGAAGGTGCCCACTTGAAGACCCCAGAGATGTAACCTACTTAGCTCAATCCAGATGGTTGTCATGCTGATGCGCTGCAGTGCATAGCTGCGGTGATGTCACGGACCAGGAACACAAAACCAAAACAATGAATGGCGGGGCAAAACTGAAATACTACGGCATTCAGTTATTTTATTAAACAAAACAAACAGTTTAAACAAAACAAGACACTACAAAACAAAAGGGCACAAGGGCCAAACAAACAAACTCTAAACAAGTAGTATGTTTGTTGTGAAACCAGCATACGTAGCAATTGTTTATTTCTTTTTTCCCCCACAGACTTACGTCTCTCCTCTGACACTCCCCATAATGAGCTGGGCTTGGGTCTTTTATATCTGTAGCTGGAGTCTTGACCTTATTAAGGCTCCAGCCACATTCCCACAAGCTTTTACAGGGATGGGGATTCAACCCCATCCACAACAGCTACACTTTGAAACCGTCTTTTTTGCCAGTGTCAACTAGTAAATAATGACGGAAAACACACACACACACACTACAAATAATACAATACAAATAAATCATAAAAATAGCGCATCATATATACGTAGGGGTGGGGCTCCTTGTCACAGTTATACATTATGTTTCTTAAAACTGTGTACCAAATATTAAGACAAAAACTAGGGTGACCATATGGCTCCATGTTCACAGGGACAGTTGGACAGGATTTTTAACTGACATAGCAGTTCATTCTGGGAAGTGTAATCTCTGCATCTTTTCAGAAAGAGATAATACAGTGGTGTACCAGATATGAAGAAAATAACTCAACATGCATTGTCTCTATAAAGCTCAATACAGCAGCCATAACAGGTCATCATCATATCAGGTCAATATCATGGTCACACACATATTTAGCATGGTGTTTATATAACCTTGCAAAAAGGATGGCTGTTTTTAAAAAATGTAGTACTAGAGGCGCAAAACAATTACATCCTAAAAGTAGACAAATCTAATCTAAAACAAAATTGCCAGAATGGTTTAGTAGATCAATTTAAAAAAATATTCAGAGAAAAAAGGCACTTTACAGAGCATTTAAAAAATACTAAGAACAAAGTACACAGAAAAAGTACTTAGAACTGCAAACACAAGTCTAAACGGAAGTTAGAAAGGCCAAGAGAGAGAAAGAAATGAGCATTACTAAGAGGGCTACAACCAATTCCAATTCCATGACCCACATGTCGACCTGTTCCTATCCAGTTTTAAATAACTTTAGCATAACAGAGACAGAAATGTTAAAGGGACTAGGACCTCTTAAAATAAACAAATCCCCTGGGCTGGATGAAATCCTCCCAATAGTACTCAAAGAAATGAAAGAAGTTATTTACAAACCACTAACCAAGATCATGCTACTGTCTCTTGAGACAGAGGTTGTACCAACAGACTGGAGATTTGCAAACTTAATACCGATCCACAAAAAGGGAGACACAATTGAACCAGGTAACTACATACCAATAAGCCTGACTTCTATTATATGAAAACTTATGGAAACTATAATAAGATCCAAAATGGAAAATGACCTATATGGTAACAGTATCCTGGGAGACAGTCAGCATAGTTTTAGGGAAGGGAGATCATGTTTAACTAACCTGCTTGACTTTTTTGAGGATGCACCATCGACAACAGATAACTGCAAAGCATATGACATGGTTTATTTAGATTTTCAGAAAGCTTTTGACAAAGTCCCGCATAAAAGATGAATTCTCAAACTGAACGCAGTAGGGATTCAAGGAAATGCATGCACATGGATTAGGGAGTGGTTAACATATAGAAATCATAAAGTACTGATTAGAGGAGAAACCTCAAAATGGAGCGAGGTAACCAGTGGAGTACCACAGGGATCAGTATTAGGTCTTCTGCTATTCCTAATCTACAGGCCTTGTAACCAGGAGGTCCCCAGTTCAAATCCCACCTTAGCCACTGACTCATTGTGTGACCCTGAGCAAGTCACTTAACCTCCTTGTGCTCTGTCTTTCGGGTGAGACGTAGTTGTAAGTGACTCTGCAGCTAATGCATTGTTCACACACCCTAGTCTCTGTAAGTCGCCTTGGATAAAGGCATCTGCTAAATAAGCAAATAATAATAAATAATAACAACATTAATGATTTATTAGATTCTGGTATAGTAAGCAAATGTGTTTAATTTGCAGACGACACAAAAATAGGTCATTCAAAACGATCTAAACAACATTCATAACTGGGCAGACACATGGCAAATGACATTTAATAGAGAAAAGTGTAAGGTACTGCACGCAGGCAATAAAAAATGTGCATTGTAAATATCATATGGGAGATACTGAAATTGATGAAGGAATCTATGAAAAAGACCTAGGCGTTTATGTTGACTAAGAAATGTCTTCATCTAGACAATGTGGGGAAGCTATAAAAATGGCCAACAAGATGTTCGGATATATAGTGAAAAGTGTTGAATTTAAATCAAGGGAAGTAATGTTAAAACTTTACAATGCATCATTAAGACCTCATCTAGAATATTGTGTTCAGTTCTGGTCACCTCGCTACAAAAAGGATATTGCTGCTCTAGAAAGAGTGCAAAGAAGAGCGACCAGAAATATTGCGGGTTTAAAGTCATGTCATATGCAGACAGGCTTAAAGAATTTAATCTATTCGGTCTTGAACAAAGAAGACTACGTGGCGATCTGATTCAAGTATTCAAAATTCTAATAAAACGTATTGACAAAAGTCAGTAACTGAAATGGAGGTGGCTTGTAAAATGACTGAGTTATTCTGAATATCAATCAATCAATCAAACCTTTATTTAGTATAGCGCCTTTCACAAGCACTTTAAAATATGCAGAACATCAATGATTACAATAAAAAAGCAACTAGGAAAATGCAGTATATACAATAAATAAAAAAATTTTGTACAGCTAAATACAAAAACCAGTATAAACAATAAAAACACAGAATATAAAAGACAATAAATAAAAATCAATCAACATATGCTAAACTATAACTATAAAAATGAGTCTTCAGCCTACTGCTACAGTAGGAGCTTTCCTAACAGGAACCGGCACTTTGTTCCATAGCTTAGGGGCCATATAGCCAAATGCTCTACCACCTGTGTTTGTTTTTAAAATGTTTGGAATGGTGAGATAACCAGCATCCTCGGATCTGAGTGGCCACCCTGGACCAGTAAGTGACTCAAATAAGATGGAGCCAAGCCTTGTAAGGCTTTATATGTGATGAGTAGAACCTTAAAATCAATCTTGTATCTAATTGGGAGCCTGTGTAGGGCCGCCAGAACCAGTGTAACATGATCATATTTTTTTGTTGAAGTTAAGATCCTGGCCGTAACGTTTTGCACAAGCTGCAATCTGGACAGAACACAGTTTGGAATACCAGTGAGAAGGGCATTACAATAGTTTAATCTGGAATTTATGAAAGCGTGAATCAGATTCCTCCACAATTTGGACATATTGTAGCCTATTTGATAAACAGGATTTAAACCAAGATAGGACAGAGCCTGACCAGATTTTTAAGATGGTCAATTAAAATTAGATGGTCTATTATAACAAAAGCTGCACTTAGATCTAGAAGGATTAGGGCAGAAGCAAGGCCTGAATCAGAGGATAATAGAACATAATTTATTACTTTGGTGAGAGCCGTTTCGGTACTGTACCAGGACGAAGGCCTGACTCAAGATATTATGGGCTGCAAGGAATGCATTTAATTGATTAGCCACCACTCGCTCTAAATTTTTTGATAAGAAGGGGAGATTAGAAATAGGCCTATAAATGTTAAGGACTGCAGGATCCAAAAAAGGTTTTTTAAGTAGTGGTTTTATCACTGCAATCTTAAATGAATTTGGAACAATACCGGAAGAAAGGGAGCCGTTAATAATATTTAGAATAGAAATTTCAATTCTAGAGTGAACTTCCTTCAATAATTTAGTAGGAATGGAATCTAAAGATCAGGTAGTGGATTTTGCCTTCATAACTAGATTAGTTAAATCTAGTTGACTCATTAAAGAAAAGGATTCAAAAATGTATTCTGGTGTTGAAGGACGCAGGGAAATAGCAGTGTCGGTAATGGTGTTTAAATCATCTGAATTGACCACAGTTATCTGGTTTCTTATATCAGTGATTTTATTATTATTATTATTATTATTATTATTATTATTATTAATAATTTCTTAGCAGACGCCCTTATCCAGGGCGACTTACACATTATTTTTACATACAATTACCCATTTATACAGTTGGGTTTTTACTGGAGCAATCTAGGTAAAGTACCTTGCTCAAGGGTACAGCAGCAGTGTCCCCCACTAAGCTGTGCGTGTGAAAATAAATTGGACCTGACGAGCCTGAGACACGCTGAATAAATGGACTACAAAGGGTTAAATATGAATAGTAGGTGGACCTGGCAGAGGACAGTGCAACCTTCTAAGTCCAGGCAAGGTAAGAAACCTGTAATGCTCTAATTTAAGGCACTTCTGTTTGAGTATGCGAGTTGTATCTTTGAACCAGGAAGAGAATTTAAAAAAAAAGAAAGACTTTGTTTTTAGTGGAGCTACGATATCTAAGATGTTCATTAAGGGAGAGCTGTAATTGTCTATTAAAGCATCGACTGATCCCGAATCAGTAAGTGCTGATGAGGACAAAGCGCCCAAGAACTCACCAGGAGTGGAGGAGTTTAGGGACCAGGTTTTAATAAAATGTTCCTGGGGGTTTATTGGACTGGATAATGAAAGTTCAAAAATGATAGGGGAGTGGTCCAAGATTACAGGATTACTGGGTAGATTAAATTCTGAATGTTACGTCCGCGAGTTTCTAGTCGTATTTTCTCCGGAAAAAGCCGAGAAAACCATTCAATGGCCAAGTGGAAGCGACAGGAGCCGAGACAAGCCGAAAAAAAAACAAAAAGGGCGTATCTCATGAATAATCATACTTGCCCCTGGCATCAGATAACGGCGGCCATAAGGAAACAAGCTGGTTGCTAATGCATCAGCGCTCAGAGAATATCACAGACATTTGCAGAGCTTTTTTGAGATGTTATAGTAATAAAATAATGACTTGGATTGTATTATTGAGGCGTTTGGTGATAAACGAGTGATCAGGAGATGATTGATCGGTTTGTAAGACTATTATTATTATTATTGTTATTTATTTCTTAGCATATGTGAAAGCTATAGCGAACGAAAGGGTGGGGCGGGGCTGGAGATGCCTAGTGAGTGCTTTGTTGATATGCAGGGCCTTTTAAACCTGTTTGACTGTGGAAAAAAAAATACTTTTAAACAGCGCATCTAAAATTAACTGCGCGTGTGAAAATAAATTGGACCTGACGCGCCTGACGCGCACTTAATAAATAAGGTTTAAAATCTCCCAAATTCACAATTCTATCATGCTTGATAGCAAGTTGATAAGAATTTGCTAAACTCCTTACTAAGCACCTTACTTGCTATAGGTTTACGTTTTTCAGGCTGGCTGAAATATCTGTTTTTTATCTCTAGCCAATGAGGCAGTGGTGTAGAGGCCCTGAGACCTTGATCCCCTTTTAATAGACATCAATATCCACTGGTTGCGATGAGCAAGCAGTTTGTTCAAACTGCCTCCTGGGTACAGGGGAGCCAGCTGGGGTGGAGGATGAAACCTCCAGATTCAGTGTATTTCTTAGAACAGAGAGCCCCTGTGTATCATCGTTGGGGAGGCTGGAGGGACCAATGCATTTAGTGTTGATAAAATTGAAACTGAAGTCAATCCACTTCTCAATCTCTGTGATACCTCCAAGGTTGGATATGCACTGTTCAAGTGAAAGTATTTTTTCTTTCAACTCCTGATTGAGTTTACATTTTTGACAAATTAAGCTGTTATCAAATTCAGTGCAATTGACTACTATACACATATTACCTGATAGACATTTCATGGCTTCTGATACAGTGTTGTGGGTAGTCATAATTTGTAATTGTAATAGAGGAAAGGAAAGGATGTTTTTTTTGTTCTTTTTCAAATAGTGTTTTTTGTGCTTGAAAAAAAGAAAAAAAAATGGATAAAGTTGATGCATACATGAAGAGGTGGCATGAGCATCAGAGGGAGTTAAAGGAAGGAGGGGCTACGTGGTGCCTCGCCTGCCTGGAGTATGGGCACCTCCCTGAGGTGTGCCCATATGAGACCCCCTCTTTGTGCAGGCCTTTGATCGAGGTGAGGTGGAGACTGCGGAGGAGTGGATCCACCTGAAGGCCATACCATTGCCGCAGGTGGATCAGGAAACCTGCCTCAAAGGGGAGGAGTGGTGCTTTGCCGTCGGCAAGGTCGGGCATAAACCACCCAACCAACCCCCTCCATGGCAGGAGGTGGAACTGCTGGTCCCGAAGAAGGGAAGGAGGGGCGGTGCCAAGAAGGCGAAGAAACAGGTTACAGTGCCCGGAAGGGGGAGCCCGAGCACCCAGCGCCCAGAAGGGGGGAGCACGAGCACCCAGCGCCCAGAAGGGGGGGGCGCGAGCACCCAGCGCCCAGAAGGGGGGAGCGCAAGCATCCAGCGCCCAGAGGGAGGAAGCCCGTGCATCCATCGCCCAGAGGGGGGAAGCCCATGCATCCATCGCCCAGAGGGGGGGAGCCCGTGCATCCATCGCCCAGAGGGGGGGAGCCCGTGCATCCATCGCCCAGAGGGGGGGAGCCCGTGCATCCATCGCCCAGAGGGGGGGAGCCCGTGCATCCATCGCCCAGAGGGGGGGAGCCCGTGCATCCATCGCCCAGAAGGGGGGGAGCCGGGGAACCAGCACCCAGAGGGTGTCTCCACCACCACAAGGAGCAGAGCAGCAGGAGCTGCCTCTGTCTCCACCACCACCAGGAGCAGAGCAGCAGGAGCTGCCTCTGTCTCCACCACTGCCAGGAGGAGAGCAGCAGGAGATGCCTCTGTCTCCACCACCGCCAGGAGCAGAGCAGCAGGAGCTGCTTCTGTCTCCACCATTGCCAGGAGCAGAGCAGCAAGAGCTGCCTCTGCCTCCACCACCTCCACCAGCAGAGGGTGAATACCTGCTGTTTCCGCCTCAACCGCCGTGGGAGGATTGCTTGCCCCTCCCACCTCCACCAGCAGAGGGTGAATGCCTGCTGGTTCCGCCTCAACTGCCGTGGGAGGACTGCTTGCCCCTCCCACCTCCACCAGCAGAGGGTGAATGCCTGCTGGTTCCGCCTCAGCCGCTGTGGAAGGACTGCTTGCCGCTCCCAGCTCCACCAGCAGAGGGTGAATACCTGCTGGTTCCACATCCACCGTCATGGGAAGGACTGCTCCTGCCCTGCCTCGCACCGCCCAAGGATGCCTGCCTCGCTTCGCCCAAGGATGCCTGCCTCGCTTCGCCCAAGGATGCCTGCCTCGCTTCGCCCAAGGATGCCTGTTTCTCCGCATCGCCTGAGGCTGCCTGTTGCTCCGCATCGCCTGGGGCTGCCTGTTGCTCCGCATCGCCTGGGGCTGCCTGTTGCTCCACATCACCTGGGTCTGCCTGTTGCTCCGCATCGCCTGGAGAGCCACCAGCTACAGGGAACGAGGAAGAAGTGGAGCTCCCGCCACCGCCTCCATGGCCAGGGGCTCCCCTCCCGAGTTCACCTCCCGAGGGTCCGCTGCTACTACTGCTGTCGCCTCCCGAGGGTCCGCTGCTGCTGCTGCTGTCAGGAGACCAGCTCCCCCAGCCGCACTTTCGCGGCAGTAAATACTGTGGCTGGAGCCCCGTGAAGGGCAGCTGCCAGCCATGAAGAAGCGGGGGGAGGTCAGGAGACCAGCTTCCCCCGCAGCAATTTCGCTGCAGGAGAAAGGGTGGCCGGAGCCCCACGGAGGGGAGCTGCCGGCCATGAAGAAGGGGGGGCAGGTCTGTAGACCACCCCCAAAATTTTTCTAGCCAGAGGAACCGGCCTGTGCGTCATCCACTGGGACGTTACAGTTGTTTGGGTGGGAGGAGGACATCCCACCGTGGCCGCCACCCTTGGCCCGTTACTGCCCCTGTTCCTGCGCCGGGACTGCTAACCAGGACTTTGGGGACTAAGGGGGGAGGTGGCCGAAAAGGCCATGTGTGCAGCGCACAAGGGGGGGCATGTGTGGCGGAGTGTCCCGTCCCTATGTATTATTATTTGTATTTTTGTTTGCGGCGCGGATAAAAGCGCCACGTCTTTTATTATATTTAAAAACCCGTGAGGATGCATGGCTGATCAGCTACTGATTATTTAACTAGCTGACAGTCATGCATCCTTACCAAACGCGTGCAGACTCTGACCGAGGGATAATAAAATAATTAACAACTAGTTAATCCCTCGGCCAGAGTATATAAACCTGCAGCTCTCTGCACTCGTGGTGGAGTGTAGAGAGGAGAGTACGGGGAGCGGAGAGAAAGAACAACATTTAAAAACAATTCCTAAAACGTGCTGGATTATCCAGCACGACACTTACTTGTTTGTTTGTTTATTCGTTTGGCCCTCGTGCCCTTTTGTTTTGTGTTTTGTTGTTTTGTTTAAATCTTTTGTTTTGTTTATTAATAAATACGCTGAGTGC
The DNA here is from genome assembly GCF_902713425.1 of Acipenser ruthenus. Lineage (NCBI taxonomy): Eukaryota > Metazoa > Chordata > Actinopteri > Acipenseriformes > Acipenseridae > Acipenser > Acipenser ruthenus. Next base: position 56,244,133 of record NC_081192.1, read on the forward strand.
AGTTGCACTCAGCTTCAACCGCCCATCCATTGTTTTGGTTTCTACTTCCTGGTCCGTGACGTCACCACTGCGAGCCAGCCTGCCACAGACCCTTACACTCCAGCTTGCTGTTGAGTGTCTGTGTGTTTAAAAAAAACCAAAAAAAAACAACAACCGTGTGCAATCTCTCTAGGCCTGGCCTACTGTCGAGCAGACCCTACGCACATTCAAACCACTCACCCATAAAGCGGTGTGTAGGTCCAATAATAAAAATAATAATAATAATTTATTATTAAAAAAAGAGAGTGTGATGAGTCAAAGGGGTTTCGGTCTGTAATTCAGCCTCCCGACAGTAGAAGGTATCAAACCAACTCGGGACTTCCCTTACCAAGATCTCGTGACCATGACGAAAGTCATCTTTATGAGGGGCGGCACCTTGGTGAGGGGCGGAAGTACGAGTATGTAAATTCCAGCCACTGGAGTCACGTGAGGTTCAAGGACACCTGTCAGTTGGAATTGGTGTTCCACTGACTACCGGGGCGGGGCTTTGCATACTAAAGGGAACGTGCTACTGTGTCCGGGGTTGGTCCCACAAAGTGTAGGCGGAGGAAAGGCTGGAGGGAGAGAATCAGTGCCGGGTTCTTGTTGTTTTTATTTTTCACGGTCGGAAGCTTTACTCACGTTGTTCTCTTGGTTTTGATTCTTTTTCTTTTGTTTTATTCAGCACATCACGAAGAGGACTAGGAAGCTTCCGATCCTTTCGTTTTGTTTCTCCAGCACGCCCTCCCTCACATCCTTCTTTTGTTTGTTTTTTTTTTCCGTGTAAATATTAATAAAGAAAAACTTTTTTTTTACACGTAAAGTACTGTCTGGAAATTCCATTATTACTCACACGCCTCACACGTGGTGTCATTGTGGGAGATGGATCCAGCTACAGTCTTGGCAATGTTTAGGGAGCAGGAGGAGAAACGAGAGGAGAGGGAGATACGGCGCCAGGAACAGCTCGCCCAGTTCTTTGGACAGCTGGTGGAGAAAATGTCGACACCAGCATCGGAAACAGCGGTTGCCCGGATGTTTGCAACACAACCGAAGTTACAAAAGATGACTCCGGAAGATGATCCCGAGGCTTTTCTGGTCACCTTTGAGAGAGTGGCAGAAGCAGCAGGGTGGCCCAAGGAACACTGGGCCATGAAACTGGCACCTTGCTTGACAGGGGAAGCTCAAGCAGCGTATAGGGCATTAATGGCCACAGAGGCAGCGGATTATGCCAAAGTAAAAGAAGCTATTCTCTCACGCCTCGGGATCACAGAAGAAACATACCGGCGCCGCTTCCGGGAATACCAGCTGTCCGAGGGGGTGCGGCCCCGGGTTGCGGGACAGTATCTCCTGGATCAATGCACCCGGTGGCTGCAACCAGAAGAACACACCCCCCAAGAACTGGTGCAGAAGATCGCGATAGAACAGTTCGCGTCTATACTACCGCCAGGAAACCGGGAGTGGGTTAAACGGAATCAACCTACCACTCTCGAGAAAGCCATCATCCTGGCGGAGGCATATGAAGACGCGAACGAAGGCGCCGTCCCTGACCCCACTCCTGCCCCTAAGCCAACCCGGACCAACCAATCAATGAAGCCCAGAGGGGGTAACCAGACCTTTAGACCATGGAGGCCGAGGTTAGCCCCATCTTGGGCGAGAGGAAAACCCCCTAACCTGTCGGTCACTGACTCACAGGACAAACAAACTCCGTTGGTGCCTTCTACCCCAGTGTGTTACAGGTGTAATGAGCCCGGACATATTGCCAGGGATTGTCCGATGATGGAGGTGGACCTGGCAAAAAGATCCTGGTCAGCGGTAACAGGTAGGAACATTGGGGAATGTCGGGAGGGCCCTTATCAATTAAGAGTACAGGTCGGGGATAAGAGTTCTTACGCATTTGCGGACTCTGGGTGTGCACAGACATTGATTCGACAAGCTCTCTTGGAGGGGGTAACCTGGGAGCCACAGGGTAAAGTGGCTATCTCCTGTATCCATGGAGAAACTCGGGTTTATCCCACCACTAAAGTTAAACTTACTGTTGATGGTTATTCAGCTTACGTTAAAGTGGCTGTAGCACAATGTTTGCCATACCCTGTTCTCCTGGGAAGAGACTGGCCGTTTTTTGATCGTATTTTAGGTCGGGAAATGGTCTTAGTTTCTACCAGGGGACAATCTAAGCAACGGTAGAAAACAATTGGCGAGATTTTCCCGTTGCAAACCGACCTGTTTAACCCTAAAATCCGCCCCAGAAAAACAAAAAGAGAGCGCCGGGTGGAAAAATATGAGGGAACTCTGAGACGACAAGGGGAGGTGTCTGACTCAAAAGTAAACCAATCTCTGAAACGGCAGGGTAAGGGAGTAGGTGTTCAGTGTGACCGGGGCTGCGAGGTTACTGATGTGGAAGGTCAAATAATACAAGATACTCCTCTCAGTGTACCTAACCATTGGGACCGAGATATTGACCTGGGATATGAACAACAAAACGATCCCACGTTACAATACGCTTGGAAACGGGTTAGATATGTCGAGGGGAAGGATATGCAGGAAGGACAACCAGTGGTATTTCCGCATTTTTCTGTATCTGGGCACTTATTATATAGAATAACCCGTGCTCCCGGGACGGGACAGCTCGTAAAACAGTTATTGGTTCCGGGGCCTTTTCAGTCGGAAGTCATGAGATTAGCGCATGACATTCCATTTTCAGGTCATTTAGGAACTGAAAAGACCCAGGAACGAATTCTGGCCCGGTTTTTTTGGCCAGGGGTTTACGGTCTTGTGCGGAAGTATGTATCTGAGTGTCCAGAATGTCAATTAGCTGCCCTGAAGTTAGTTCGCCCCGCACCTCTGGTCCCACTGCCCATTATTGGAGTACCGTTTGAGAGGATTGGTGTAGATTTAGTAGGCCCTCTGGAGGGAGCAGACTCAGGGTATCGGTATATTTTGGTAGTAGTGGACTACGCAACACGATATCCAGAAGCTGTTCCCTTACGCTCTATGAATGCAGAAGTAGTAGCAAATGAATTGGTAAAAATATTCTCTAGGGTGGGAATCCCGAAAGAAATTCTCACTGATCAGGGCACTAATTTTATGTCTGGCTGTATTCAGCAATTATACAAATTATTAAAAATTCGTTCAATTAGAACCTCAGTTTTTCATCCTCAAACGGATGGGCTTGTTGAACGATTTAATCAGACTTTAAAAAGTATGTTGCGCCGCTTTGTAGATCAAGAAAAACGCAATTGGGCCAAGCTGCTTCCCTACTTACTTTTTGCAGTTCGTGAGGTACCACAATCTTCAACGGGATTTTCACCGTTTGAGCTCTTGTACGGTCGGCAGCCGCGGGGTATCTTGGATCTCATAAAAGAAGGTTGGGAAGAACAGTCAAAAGAGTCTAAAAATGTAGTAAAATATGTGTTACAGTTACGCGATCGCTTAGAATTAGTCGGTCGATTGGCGCATGATAATCTCAAAGCGGCACAGCAGAAGCAGCAGCAATGCTACAATAAAAATGCAAGAATCAGGAACTTTCGGCCTGGGGACAAAGTGGTGTTGTTGCTTCCCTCATCGGAATCTAAGTTGTTTGCTAAATGGCAGGGTCCATTTGAGGTTATTCGAGCGATTGGAAAAGTCAATTATGAGATCCGACAGCCTGGGCGTCGGAAAGAAAATCAAATTTATCATGTTAATCTCCTCAAACCGTGGAAAGAACGGGAGGTCCATTTTATATTTCCTGCACAGGAGGGAGAGGACTTTGGACCCTCAATTGAGCCAGTGTCAGCAATTGGGGTCCCGATGGGGGAACAATTAACTCTTGATCAGCGCAGAGAGGTAAGCGATCTAATTAATATGTTTGCTGATGTGTTTTCTAACGTGCCTGGAAGAACGCATTTGATCGAACATGCTATTATCACTCCGCCAGGTCTAAGAGTCAGACAGAGACCGTATCGCATTCCAGAGAGTCGGAGAGATTCTGTTCGGAGGGAGGTGGAGTGTATGTTGAAACTTGGGGTAATTGAACCTTCCCGAAGCGAGTGGTGTAGCCCAATTGTACCAATAGACAAGCCAGATGGGTCACTACGGTTATGTATAGACTTTAGGAGGGTGAATGCTATCTCTAAGTTTGATGCATATCCCATGCCTCGAGTAGATGAACTCTTAGACAAGCTGGGGCGGGCCCGGTTTATTTCAACCTTGGACCTGACGAAAGGATACTGGCAGATTCCATTAACTAAAGCCTCTCGTGAGAAAACGGCATTTTCAACCCCAGAGGGTCTTTTTCAATTTCGCACTATGCCGTTCGGACTTCATGGAGCTCCTGCTACCTTCCAGAGACTGATGGACAGGGTATTACAACCTCATCGAGAGTACGCTGCTGCGTATATCGACGATGTAGTTATTTATAGTTCTTCCTGGAAAGAACATTTGAATAGATTAGAAGCCGTCTTACAGTCTCTGAGGAAAGCGGGTCTCACAGCGAACATGGCAAAGTGCGCTATTGGAAAAGAAGAAACTAAATATTTAGGTTTCATAATGGGTAAGGGTAGAGTGAAACCGCTGGTTTCAAAAGTCCAGGCTCTGTTGGATTCACCGGTACCTACCACGAAAACCCAGGTGAGATCATTGTTAGGGTTGGCCGGTTATTACCGCCGCTTTATTCCACACTTTTCCACTATAGCCGCCCCTCTCACTGATCTCACTAAAAAGAACGCTCCAAATAAAATTAAATGGAGTGCAGAGTGTCAGACGGCCTTTGAATCTATTAAAACTAATTTGAGTCAGGCCCCAGCATTAGTAAGCCCGGATTTCAGCCGAGAGTTCATCCTTCAGACAGATGCATCGCAGACTGGTCTGGGGGCGGTTCTGTCCCAGGAGAGAGATGGTATAGAACACCCGATATTATACATCAGTCGGAAGTTACTGTCCAGGGAACAGAGGTATTCAGTAGTAGAGAAGGAATGCCTGGCAGTAAAGTGGGCTATGGAGTCCTTAAAATACTATCTTCTGGGACGACCCTTTGTACTCATCACAGATCACGCCCCTTTAAAGTGGTTAGACACAATGAAGGATTCAAACGCTAGGATTACGCGGTGGTACCTGGCGCTCCAACCCTTCGCCTTTCAAATAAGGCATCGTGCGGGTAAGTTACACCAAAACGCTGATTTTTTTTCCCGGGAGGGGGGGAAAAAGGGGGGGTTAGAGGTTTCCGAGTGTTCCTTCGGCTCCACTCTGAGGGGTGGGATATGTGATGAGTCAAAGGGGTTTCGGTCTGTAATTCAGCCTCCCGACAGTAGAAGGTATCAAACCAACTCGGGACTTCCCTTACCAAGATCTCGTGACCATGACGAAAGTCATCTTTATGAGGGGCGGCACCTTGGTGAGGGGCGGAAGTACGAGTATGTAAATTCCAGCCACTGGAGTCACGTGAGGTTCAAGGACACCTGTCAGTTGGAATTGGTGTTCCACTGACTACCGGGGCGGGGCTTTGCATACTAAAGGGAACGTGCTACTGTGTCCGGGGTTGGTCCCACAAAGTGTAGGCGGAGGAAAGGCTGGAGGGAGAGAATCAGTGCCGGGTTCTTGTTGTTTTTATTTTTCACGGTCGGAAGCTTTACTCACGTTGTTCTCTTGGTTTTGATTCTTTTTCTTTTGTTTTATTCAGCACATCACGAAGAGGACTAGGAAGCTTCCGATCCTTTCGTTTTGTTTCTCCAGCACGCCCTCCCTCACATCCTTCTTTTGTTTGTTTTTTTTTCCGTGTAAATATTAATAAAGAAAAACTTTTTTTTTACACGTAAAGTACTGTCTGGAAATTCCATTATTACTCACACGCCTCACAGAGAGTCTCTCTCTCCTGTCTTTTTCTCCACATCTGTAGGCTGTGCCACCCCGCTGCAAGCTACACACTGCACAGGTTGTGTATTGCAAGCGATGCAGACAGGACCATCTGATGATTGCTCCACGCTGCTGTAAGCTTCGCGCTGCACCAGTTGTGTGATTGCACGCAGACCAGACTGCAATTGTCTGAAGGCTACGCTCCACACCGTTGCAAGCTACGCACTTTTCCTGGTTGTGTGACTGCAAGCAGCCCAGACAAAGACACACAGCTCAGTGCCTTGGTGCTTCGACGCCCCAGTGTTTAGGCCGCGATGCCCACATGCCCTCGGGTCCTTGGTGCCTCAGAACCTCGCAGCCTCTGCGCCCTCGGTGTTCAAGTGTTGCCCAACATCGGTGGCTTCGTGCCCCGATGCTCCATAGCCTCGGTGCCTTTGGTGCTTCGGCATCCTCGGTACTTCGAGGACTATATGCCTCAGCACTTCGACGCCTTCAAGGCTTTCAAGCCCTGAGCATCGTTGCCCTCGGTGCTCCGCCACCCCATAGCCTCAGTACCTTGGTGCTTCGACACCTTTGGTGCCTCGAGGACCTGATGCCTTCAAGGCTTTCAAGCTTTGTGCTTCAGTACCCTCGATACCCTCGGGTCCCTGGTGCTCCATAGCCTCGGTACCTCGGTGCTTCGATACCCTCAATTCCTCGAGGACTCGAAACCCCGACGCCTGCGGCGCTTCAAAGCTCCCTGCAGTGGTGTCCTCTGTGCTTTTCAGTACCTTCGACCCCCCAGTGCCCCAGAGCCTTGCTGCTTCGACACCCTCAGTGCCCCACCACCTCAACGCCTCAGTGCATCAACGACCTCTGTGCTAAATTACTTTTTGCATCAGCGCACTCTATTCCCTCAAGGTTTACAGTGCCTGATTCCTTGTGGCTGCAAGGAATCAGACTGATGATCTATTGAGAGGAACGATAGTTCCTCATACAAGTTAGAAAAACTTGTTTGAAACTACAGTGAGTCTCTATACAGCTCAAAAGAGTTTAGCTGTTTTTACCATTGCAGCGGCAAAACTAAATCACTTAGAATTACCATCTGTACCAGTATCAAAAGTCTGAAACTTTCTTACCTCAAATGTGAAAAAAAACGTACATACCTCTTATACTTCAAACTTTTCTTTGAAGTTTTACTTGTATTTCAACAAATAGTAGATTAAACAGCAAAAATGAGCTGATTTACTTTTAATTTATTGAAATGGACCGCAAAAGGTATTAATCACTATTGAAATAATTGCATAAGAGAAGTTATAAATATATTTATTTCACGCCTCCACCTGCTGTTTTAATTGCATTTGGATCATTCCAGACACCACCTGAAATGAGAGCGCAACAAACTCAGCAATGCATTGAACAGTAATACATTTTAAAAACAAAACATCAAAGTCCCAGCATGCATTATATTCGGGCTGGGACATTTCAATTTGATAAGAATAAGCAGAGTGTGACAATAACAGAAGTGACATTAAATTTGACTGTATTATGGCTACGTCTGTCTTCTTTTCATACATTTACTCTGTAAAACACGAGGCTGAAGTTGCCTTATTCGCCAGCTTCTTATTCTTAAGCTTTTAAGTGCATAAATGTATTTCTCTACGTTGAAGAAGTAACCTTGCATTTAAAGGGTTAGATCACATTGGGCTGCCAATTTCTCTGCAGGTACCTGAAGAGGGGCAACCCTCCTACAAGCCCCACTTGTATTTAGCCCGGCCCAATGTGGTTTACTGGGGCAGAACAGAGGGCAAACATGCCACATATGCCAATTACTTAGCTTCTTATTCGCTCTTTATGTATCTACGTTGAATAAGTAGATTTGCATTTAATGGGTTAAATCACGTTGGATCGCTGATTTCTCTGCAGGTACCCAGCGAGGGGCACCCCCTCTGCAAGCTACACCTATATTTAGCCCGACCCAACGTAGTTTACTGGGGCAGAACAGCGGGTACACTTGCTACATATGCAAATTGCTCAGCTTCTTATTCACTTTATGTATCTATGTTGAATAGGTAGCCTTGCATTTAACGGGTTAAATCACGTTGGGCCGCTGATTTCTCTGCAGGTACCTGAAGAGAGGGGCAACCCCTCTGTAAGCCCCACTTGTATTTAGCCCGGCCCAACGTGGTTTACTGGGGCAGAACAGTGGGTACACTTGCCACATATGGCAATCGCTCAGCTTCCTATTCGCTCTTTATGTATCTACGTTGAATAAGTACAGAAATCGGCTGCACAAAGTGATTTAACCCTTTAAATGCAAGGCTTTTTCCAGCGAAGAAGCTGTGCAATTGGCATATGGGGTACGTGTACCCCAGTTTGAAAACCTCTAGAAGAAACCACATTACCAAGAGATACAGTTTAATAGTAGTCGTATTTAAATGCCATTGTCCTGACTGGTAAATTCTTACCTTCCAGCTTCCCCTTTATTTTGACAATTTCCATATAAAAAATGGCATTTTTTTTCTTGACATTTTTCATTCTTAGCCCCCAAGTAAATATTTTGGACAGTTTTCAAAACAATTGTTGCTTTATTTTTACAACACATGTTGGTGTTGTTGATATGATAAACGTGTAGCAGACACGATCCTGCTGCTACGATATTTTTCTCTGCACTGCTTCATAAACCACACGAGTGCTAACGAATGTTGATTCAGTCTCTGTTTATTGTGCCTGTTTAACAGAAAATAAAAAGAACACCAGCACATGCAGATCACTCCAGACGTTCTCTCCCCTCAGCATTAACAACATGGCGACTGCTAATTACATTTTTCCTTGTAGTAATCAGACATGTACCAATTCATAGTAAATTAAATAAAAACAAAAACAATAAACAATTTCTTCTTTTTTAGATCGTATAGTGGTATTACAGGTTTCTTTTGTCTTTTGTTCCTACAAATTAAAAGTTTACAATGCACATCCTTATTACTCGGATTCTAATTGTTTTTTTCCTATCTTTCCTCTACACGCACACACATAGGCAAAGACTTATCAGTTTTACATTTTTTTAGACCACAAAATAACTAGTCGGAAACATACCTGTTTAACAGAAAATAAAAAGAACACCAGCACATGCAGATCACTCCAGACGTTCTCTCCCTATATAAAACAACAACCATTAGAAGTGCGCAACACTACACTCTCAATAATACAACACGAGTTATCAAGAAAAAATAATAGTTTTAACACGATTTGAAGAGCGAGTTATTATTAACACATCATAAATACATATTACAACATGAGTTACAACAGTTTTCTCCATGTACAAATGTATTTTAAATAAAGATTCTAGTCTATAAAAGAGAGAGAACATGAAACACGTCTTACCCTCAGCATTAACAACATGGCGACTGAGGGATTACTGGGTAATTCTTACATGTGCTTGGTCTTAAAGTCGTATTCCCTATTAATGACCTCCGACTAAAATTAAAGGAAACCAACATTTTCCTTTGAAACAAAACAGCAAATTAACATGAAACTTTGGTGAAACTCAAAAAAATAAAATAACAAATTACACTTGTTACACCCTCCCCACTGAATTTCACCAAAATTTTTACAAAAATCATTGACAATTAACAAAAATAAAACATCTTAATTATCCCATTACTCTTCACATTTTAGCTTTAACCGCTCCAGCACACAACATGTCATTTATTACCAGGACTATTATATTACACAATATGCAACATCCAGTTACCCAACTAAGGGAAAGTAACAGAAGAAAGCAGCGCAAAACTCTCATTCTGTCACCCGCTTCACAAGGTGCCCTATACACCTCACATTGAATCCTAAATGACTTCACCATGTAATTAACGATGTTTCAACAAAATACTGTAAATTGTCAATCAAAATACGCTTCTTTAAATGGATCTCTATTTTAATTCACTGCAGTTGAAATTAACGATTTAGCCCATTTTCTAACAGAAACACTGGGGTTTTTTTCCTCACTCTGTTGTGTCATATTCTGTATAAGCCTGTTTACTGGCTTAACAAGTCTACCCACTCTTGTTCTAATCTGTGTAACAGTTCCAGAAACAGGTGGCGACTTAATTGTTAATATTTTCTCAGAAGCTTCGGACACAGTTTCCAGTCTTGAAGATCCATCGTCCATGTTCACGATCTTCTCCCTCACACTTGGGACTTCACAAGAAACGTCTATTGGATCCTTCTGAAGTGGACTGCCATTACTCCAAGTTTTTGGTTCATCATCAACTTCATCCACAACCACGCTCTCCCCGAAAATGGAGGTTTGCATAACCCAATCAGCCGTCCGTCTGCTTGATTCTTGCAAATCTGATAGCTCCTGAACAGGCTCTCCGCTTGCAGAGTTTGATTCGGATAGCTCACTGAGTGGAAACTCCTCAGATTCACTTACTGTTACAATTGGCAAGAAATTAGCCAACATTAGCAAATTGCGATGGACTATTTTCTCCAGTCCTGTTCTGGAATTTTTGATTTTGTAAGTGTGACATCTTGCATTCTTAGCAACTACAGTATACAAAGTAGACTCCCATTTATCTGCTAATTTTCTGCGCCCTCGTTCCCCCTTGTTGGCAAGAAGGACTTGATCACCTACTTCAATATCAGCACCCTTGGTCCTTTTATTGTACAATTCGGCCTGACGTTGTTGACCTTTTGTGGCATTGTCTTGAGCTAACTTTAAAGCCTCCTGAAGGTCCTTTCGCAGGGCAACAACATACTTGTCATAGTCTGTGAAATCACAATTTCTCTCCACATTGTGGAACATGACATCTACTGGTAACCGTGGCACTCTTCCATACATCAAATAAAATGGGGGGTACCCGGTAGTCTCGTGTGCAGTACAATTGTAAGCAAATGTCAATGTTTGCAACAATTGTGGCCACTTTTGTTTCTCTCTTGGTGACAACGCTCGAATCATATTGCCCAGTGTTCTGTTAAACCGTTCAACGTTACCATTCCCCATGGGATGATAAGCAGTGGTCCTAGATTTCCCTACTCCAGCTACTTGCAGCAGTTCATGTATCAACTGGCTCTCAAAATTAGCTCCTTGATCTGAATGAATTCTTTCTGGGAATCCGTAAATGCAGAAATACTTGTCCCACAGCTGACGGGCTACTTGTTTTGCAGACTGATCGTGACAAGGGAATGCATGAGCTAATTTAGTAAAATGGTCTGTAACCACTAACACATCCACTCTTCTGTTACTGGAGTCTTCCGCAGACCAAAAATCGATACAGACCAGTTCCAATGGGCTTGTTGTTTTGACACTTTCAAGGGGAGCTCTCCCCTCAGGCTCAACAGCCTTACTTACTACGCAACGTTTACAAGACCTGACGTAATCTCGAACATCCCTCTCCATATCTACCCAGAAAAACCTCTGTCTTGCCAAATACAATGTCCGATACTGGCCCTGATGCCCTGCCTCGTCATGTACACCCTGCAGCACATGTTTCAGTAAAGTAGCAGGCACAACGTACTGATACCTCTTTTTACCAGACAGGGGATCTTTAGACACCCTATAAAGAATCCCATCAAGCAACTTCAACTTGTTCCACTGCTTTAACACTTTTACAGCTCTGGTTGGTTCTTTAAACTTCTCCCTCCTGGATGGTCTTCGGCCCCTGCAAACATAATGAAATACTCTGGACAGTATGTCATCTTCTTCCTGTTTATCTTGAAGCTCCTTAAGTGTGAACACAGGTAATGCACTTTGACCTGGTGGAGTCAACTGTTGGATGTCTTGAGCTAGGCAGATTGCCCTGGTTCTTGCACCTAGTTCCCACTCAGTGTGATTTCCGAATACTGCGGCTACTTCCTCACTATAAAGCGACATGGGCCCGGGGTTACTCTGGGTCTTGAATTCTTCAATCTTTTGATTGTTGTTGCTTACCCTGAACACATCTTGTACTGCATTTTCCATAATCTGTTCCGCCTCCTCAAGCAAGGCTCCATAAGGTTCATTAACTAGTCTGTGACCAACTCGTCCTTTGGTGAAAGGTTGTCTACTTAAGGCGTCAGCGACCACATTCTTGGTGCCTGGGATGTACTGGATACTGAAATTATATGGTGCTAACTTTGCAACCCACCTCTGCTCACAAGCATCCAACTTTGGCTTAGTCAGGATGTATGTGAGAGGATTATTATCGGTCCATACTGTAAATCTGTGGCCTTTTAGCCAATGACTAAATTTGTCACAGACGGACCACTTAAGCGCCAGAAACTCTAGTCGATGTGCTGGGTATCTACTCTGAGCACGATTGAGAGTCTTACTTGCAAATGCTATAGGCCGAGCTTTACTCTCTCCTTCAGAGACCTGGGACAGCACAGCACCTAAGCCGTCTAGCGACGCATCTGTAGATAATATGAATGGACGGCTGAAATCAGGATGAGCTAACATGACTGAGTTCAACAAAGCGGACTTAAGCTTCTGGAATGAATCGTGATGTTCCCGTGTCCAATCTTTTGGACTAAGCTTCCGAAACGCAGCAGCACCTCTATTATTGGGTTTCTTTCCCCCCGGAACAGCAGTGAGAGCAAATAGGGGTTTAGCGATCTTAGAACAATTCTCAATGAAATGTTGGTAGTACATTATCATACCTAGAAAAGATTTAATCTTCTTCTGAGATGGTGTGACACCATCAGTGTCCATGAGTTCCACTTCGTCCATGCTAGTAATGGCCTCCACCTTGTCTGGGTCAGTTGACACTCCACTCCTATTAATAACATGACCCAGAAACTTCACATTACATCTCAGGAAGTAACACTTCTTGGGAGCTAGCTTTAACCCATGAACACTCAACTTGATGAAAACCATCTCGAGCCTCTTCAGCGCTTCCTCCTCCGTGGGTGCAAAAACCAGCAAATCATCTAAATAACATAACAGTGTCAAAAAATTCTGATCTCCAAAAATGTTAGTCATGAGACGCATAAAGCTTGCAGGGCTGTTACATAGTCCCTGAGGCATCCTATTGAATTCGTGGAGCCCCAACGGAGTTGTGAACGCTGTGTATTTCTTATCACTTTCACTCATGGGCACGTTGTAAAACCCAGAAGTCAAATCCATTGTGCTAAAGTATGCATTTCCCCCCAAAGCAGCCAAACAATCCGCCTGATGTGGCAATGGGTGTGCGTCTTTGATTGTACGCGCATTTAACCAGCGATAATCTACACAGATGCGCAAGTCCCCATTTTTCTTCCATACAAGCACAAGGGGGGAGGCCCACTCACTAGTGGATTTCCTGATGATTTCTCTTTCTTCCATTTCAGTTAAGACCTGTCTCAGTTTTTGATAATGCCCCGGGGGAACACGTCGGTAAGGCAGTCTAAATGGTCGATCATCAGCTAAATGAATCCTGTGAACAAAGCCCTTTGCTTCTCCACAGTCTAGTTTATGTCTTGAAAACACCCCTTCATATCTCTGTATCAACTCAACTAGCCGTTTCTTCCAGTACTGAGACACTTCACAAGACTTAACATCAATGTCACTTAATCCTAAATTGTTGAGCGTGTCACAAGGATCAATACCGTTTGAAGGTGCAGTGTTACTAGCAGTCACACTCCCATGTACTTGCTGGCTTTGCATTCTCAAGACTTCACTAGATGCATTGTCAGAGTTTACGTCCAGATCCTCCATTGCTACACAGGGATACACATCCGCTATCTTGGAGTTCCTTCTCAATGTTATTGGCTTATCACAGGGATTCATAACCTTAACAGGTACCCATCTGTCTCCCCACATGGAAGTAACAACCCTACCCACCATGACATCTTTCTCGTGAAGTTTAGATCTAGGGGATTCTACTAGTATAGTACTGCCCTCGGAAACTGGTGCATTCACTGGTAACCTGCCCCATACAAGGTGCTCATGTTTAGGTAACAATGTCACTGCTTGAGTCAACTTAACTGTTCCTATCTGATCAGGTATACTGTTACCTTTCCACCGGTTTAATCCAGACAACATGCTCAGAAACTGTTCACCCCCTTGAGTGTCAATAGGTTCAGGTTTATTCATAACACGCCAGTAACTGGGTGCTTGTTTAAATTGACATAGCAGATACTTGATAACATTGGTGCCTAATATCAATTGATCGCGTTGCCCCTGTACAACCAAGGTAGGTACACTAACCACATGCCCATACACTTCCATCTCCAATTGATAAATGCATTTAGGTTGCACTTGTACTCCGCCACATCCTACAAGAATGATATCTGTGTGCAACTGGCTGTCTTCAGGAATTATACCTGCATTCAGAAGATCCTGTTCTGCTACCTCACTCATTGTACACGCCATAGACCCACTGTCCAGCAAGGCCTGCAACAAAACTTGCTCATTCACTCTCACTGTGGTATAAAACAGATTATCAGCTTCCCCTACCCTATGCACATTCTGGTATATCACTTCATTACCATGAGAAAGAGTTTTACAACTTTCCTCATAAATGGACTGTATATCTTCTTCATTACTGAGGGCTTGACACAACACGCTCACATCACCCCCTCTCAGATGTGAGCAGCCTAGTTTTCCTGATCCTGTACTGTGTTGCCCCTCACCTGCTTAGGCTGGGTTGTGGGGGTCTTGACATTAGTGCACTCCTTCTTTTGATGTCCAACCCCAAAACATGCAAAACACCTTTTTTCTCCCATACAATGTGAACGGGTAGAATGAGTCTTATCCTCACAGACTCGACAAGGTAGATTGACAGGGCGGTTCCAGGGAACTGCATCACCTCTTGGCTGTGACACAACTCCATGGTTGTTGGTTTGGTTAGCTTTCTCAAGAACTTTCTCCAACATACTGAGCACACGTTCTAAGGTAGTTCCTTCAGAAACCACTGGGTCATGCGCTTTTGGTGGGTTGTTAGGTTTCCGTACCCCTACATTCATTGCCCCATATTCCTCACAATTGACTGCTGGAAAGCTAGCATCAGCGGCCGCAACTTGTTGGACTTTGACTTTTTCAGAATTTGTTACTTTCTGATTACAAGGTTTGTGCTCCCTTTGATGTTCATCAATGGCCTCCTGAACCTCTACAACTGTCCATTTACTTATGGGTTTACATCTGAACACACCAGCCAAATCAAGATCAGGGCAGTTCCTTATAAACATCATTGCTATCTCCCCACTCATGTTTTCCATTTTCCTACCCTGTTTTTGCAAATACTCATCAGCAACTTCAGCTGCTGTGTTTAAGCGAACCCAATAATCTACGGGACTCTCTCTTGATTTGGGCTGAGTGGCATAAAAGTCTGCCAAAGGCAAACACGACATGGGACTTTCACTAAAATACCTCTTCAGTATGTCAAAGATTATTTCTGGATTACTAGCAGGGTTTAACAAAGAGTTACTTTTCAATCCCACCTTGACTATATTCTTGGCCCGCCCCATTAAATGGCTCAAGATCTCACCAGCCTGCTCTGAGGTAGAATAACCTCTTTTATGCAAATACGTCTCCATCATTTCTATCCATTCCTGCACAGTACACTTTTCTGAGCCATCTCCCCTGAAAATAGGTGGCTCTCTGACATCAGATTTAACTACCACATTCACTTTAGTGAGGTCAAAGCTAGGTACGTGGGTCGAATCACTCTTCTTAAATGAGGTTCCACTCGCTGGAGTGAGATTACTTGGGGTGGTGTCACTATTCTGACTAGCTAATAGCCGGGTTGCAATAGAATCCCCAATTTGGTGCCCTAATTGCTCAATCATATCACACAATTGCTGGGTAGTGTCCATTTCATTACTGGCAGGAAATGCATTTGGCGTGGATGTAACAGGCTGTACTTTGGGAATAGGCATGGTGTCTTCCAATCCTAATTTGTTCCTAAATTGTGGTAGATTTGCACTATCTTTGTCTGCACCTTTCTTGAGTAACAAACCCCTACCCATTCCCTTAAAAGATGTTTCAGGGTCATAATTATTGTCCTCAATTCCCCCACTTGCCATTTTACAGTATACAATTACACTTTATGAATAAAAAAAATATATAAAGTATTTCACCTTTAACAGTTTTTCAGAAAAAAATAACAATATTATACCTAAAAAAACACATACATTTATGGAAAATAAATTGCAGGAATAACAGCGTCGAATAACTGGTCCTTTAACCTAATACCTTACAGACATTCACAAGCTCACTGCTTCATCCCCGGCGATCGGCATCAGCTGACCAGTTGATCCGGGTCACGGCACCACTTTATGTAGCAGACACGATCCTGCTGCTACGATATTTTTCTCTGCACTGCTTCATAAACCACACGAGTGCTAACGAATGTTGATTCAGTCTCTGTTTATTGTGCCTGTTTAACAGAAAATAAAAAGAACACCAGCACATGCAGATCACTCCAGACGTTCTCTCCCCTCAGCATTAACAACATGGCGACTGCTAATTACATTTTTCCTTGTAGTAATCAGACATGTACCAATTCATAGTAAATTAAATAAAAACAAAAACAATAAACAATTTCTTCTTTTTTAGATCGTATAGTGGTATTACAGGTTTCTTTTGTCTTTTGTTCCTACAAATTAAAAGTTTACAATGCACATCCTTATTACTCGGATTCTAATTGTTTTTTTCCTATCTTTCCTCTACACGCACACACATAGGCAAAGACTTATCAGTTTTACATTTTTTTAGACCACAAAATAACTAGTCGGAAACATACCTGTTTAACAGAAAATAAAAAGAACACCAGCACATGCAGATCACTCCAGACGTTCTCTCCCTATATAAAACAACAACCATTAGAAGTGCGCAACACTACACTCTCAATAATACAACACGAGTTATCAAGAAAAAATAATAGTTTTAACACGATTTGAAGAGCGAGTTATTATTAACACATCATAAATACATATTACAACATGAGTTACAACAGTTTTCTCCATGTACAAATGTATTTTAAATAAAGATTCTAGTCTATAAAAGAGAGAGAACATGAAACACGTCTTACCCTCAGCATTAACAACATGGCGACTGAGGAATTACTGGGTAATTCTTACATGTGCTTGGTCTTAAAGTCGTATTCCCTATTAATGACCTCCGACTAAAATTAAAGGAAACCAACATTTTCCTTTGAAACAAAACAGCAAATTAACATGAAACTTTGGTGAAACTCAAAAAAATAAAATAACAAATTACACTTGTTACAAACGCGTATATCTGCTTCCAGGTACTGTATTTAATTTTTTTCAAGGTAAAACAATGGCCCATGTTACACAGAACACTACAAATAAAATGTCAAATATACAATATGTATTTCGTTGGTTTTGTGGATTTGCTATATTTTTTTTTAACTTATTTTAATACTGCACATAATGATATGGTTTAGAAAATGCTACTTATCAAAACTGTGACTGCACGTGAACTGTATTACATAATAATTTCCTTTATTCCAGTGGTGTTTTCTCAGTGCAAGATATACAGTGCTGTATAAAATCACATACACTGTGTGTATATATATATATTTTACAAATTTCACATATTTTATAACGTTACCGTAGGCTACTTTTTTTTTTTAGTCTATGATGAGGTTTTCGGAGACTTCCGGTGGCTTCTACCCAAGATGGTACAATATACACAAAGATACACAATGGAGACACCAGAGAAAAGGGATTCGTTAGCCATGGACCCGAATACCCCTTCCCCAATTATGAAAGCCAAGAGTAAAAAAGCCGGAAAGCAGCTACTTACCTTAGAGTGCGCAGCACAGACCGCGACTGAGCCCAGCCGCGAGGATCCACGGGGTCAGACGCTGCCCTGGCTAACAGAGTCACAGCTTCATTCGCTGAGAGATTTTATTGTGGAATGCATCAGGGAGTGTTTAAAAAGCGAAATCACTGCTGAGATTAAAACGGTTTGTACCGAAATGAAGTCCATCCAGTCTCGGCTGCAGCAAACCGAGGAGAAGATTTCCGTTACTTTCTCCACTGTTGACAAGCAAAATAAGCGCGTAGATATTCTCCAGGCTGCCCAGCGCCAAAACGGGGCTAGCATTAAAGAATCTGAAACGGAGATTGCCTTGCTTAAATCTCGACTGGCTGAGTTAGAGGATAGAAACCGCCGATCGAATTTGCGGATCGTGGGCTTGCCAGAGGGTACCGAGGGGGGGGGGGACCGAGGGGGGGGGACCTATTGACTTCCTGCAAAAATCCCTACCAATGTGGCTGCCATCTTTGACCGGGCCTATTGAAATTGAGAGGGCCCATCGCATCTATGATGGATATAGCGCTCGCAGAGACAGGCCTCGCACCTTCATTTTTAAATTACTTCGCTACACTGATCGGCAGCTCATTCTTAGGGCTGCCAGAAATGTAGCTACACCACCCCGGCTAGACGGAAGCTCTCTACTTTTCTTCCCCGATTACTCCGCCTTTACTGCCCAGCGAAGAAAATGTTTCGCCCCAGTTCAGAAATCTCTCAGGCAGCTTGGAGTCCAGAACTTCTTGTTATACCCGGCAAAACTGAAGATCATTCACAACGGCCAACCCAGTATGTTTGACTCGGCGAAGAAAGCGGAAAGATCCGTCTTGGGATTATCTAATACTCAATCTATGGACTAAATCTGCCGCATTATTTCAAACACCAGAAATGTGTGTGTTTTTTTTTGGTTTTTGTTTTTTTTTCTCGCTTTTGGAAAACACTACTGCTCTAATATGGTTAACTGAACCCTACAGCACGGGATCTGCTTAATCGGGACTGTATGTAAGTTACATCCACATGGTAGTATATGTTGGGGTGTAATTGTTTTTGTATTACAGTACATCTATCCATATATTGGGATGGGGTTAGTTAAGCACTGTCATTTAATTTAATTGTATTGCAATACAGACATCCTGATTTTCTTTTCTACGTTGCATTAACGTTGCATTATATATTTCTACCTTCCTGAAGTGCATTATGTTTTGGGTTTTTGGGTGTGGGTTTTGCATCTTGGTTCGAAACCATGGAAGCTAATATTTTTTGTTTTTGTTCTGGCAATGAGGGTCACGGCAGCGCTATGCTGCTTCTCTCAGCTAGTCAGTTTTGTAAAAATAGGTCTGTGTTTGTTTTTGTATATCAGATTACATTTATTAGGCAATCTCTCATTGTTATACCAGTGTAGGGCTATTTAAAACATTTTTTATTTTCGTTTTATTTGATCTGTCCGATGCTAATTCCAGGATATGTTTACTTCTTTCATTGCTGTCTGTTAACTATGCAATCTCTGTTATACACGCTCAGTACACCTGGGAGGAGTGGCCCCATATTGCCTATTTTAAACCTCCATAATGGCTAATTATAATTGTATGTCCTGGAACGTGCGTGGTCTTAACTCACCCATTAAAAGAGCCAAATGTTTAGATTTTTTACATCGTAAAAACGTTACAATTGCATTAATTCAGGAGACCAATCTCAAATCTGCTGATGTCAATAGATTTCAAAATAAACACTATAAAGTAATTGCTCACTCCTGTGCCTTGAATAAAACAAAAGGGGTACTAATTGTGGTTAACAGAAAGATAAATATTACCATTAATAGTTCAAGCAATGATACTGAAGGCGGTTTCTGTCAAGTAATAGCAACACTTAACAGTGTTAAACTGTGCTTAGCATCAGTTTATGCACCCACTGTTTTCGATCCTCGATTTTTTGAGAACATCAGGGTTAAGCTATCAGCACTCCCAGATTGTGCACTTATTGTTGGGGGGGATTTTAATTTGATTTTAATTTGACTTTCAATCCAGCTCTGCCTTGCTCTGCCTTGCCACTGCCCTGTCTCTTACATCTGCCTCTAAATACTTTCAAAAATTTGCACAAGACTTAAATGTACATGATGCTTGGCGTCTGAGAAACAATGGTGTTAAAGATTTCACATTCTTTTCACATAGATACAAAATATACTCTTGCATCGACTACATTTTTATCTCCCCAATTATTATGCATAATATCATTTCCACAGATATATTGCCCATTCTTATTTCTGATCATGCTCCGGTTTTGTATTCATTTGACTTGGTCCCAAGAATTAAGCGTGCTAAACGCTGGTGTTTTAACTCATTTTTACTTCAGAATGAAGCTTTCTTAAAACATCTCACAGAGAGTTTGAGAGATTTCCTAGAAATCAACCAACCCACATTCATTATGGGAGGTTACTAAATGCTTTATTAGGGGCTGCTGTACAGCCTTTTCTTCTAACTTGAATAAAACACGAAACAAAGACATCCTCCAGCTAGAAACTACTATTTCACATTTAGAAAAAGAACAGAAGTGTAACTTCTTAAAAAGTAAAGCAAAACAGTTAGCCACCTTAAAGACTGAATTCAAAAATCTTACTAGTAGCAGAGCAGAATTTCTAGTACACAAAACAAGACAGCTCTATTATGAGCACGCAGAGTTTCCTAGCAGATTACTTGCATTGCGATTAAAACAATCCGAACACTTGGCTTCTATTGAGGCAATCAGGGACAGTAATAATGTTGTACTTTCTAAACCAGAGCAGATTAGCAAAGTCTTTCAAGATTATTATTCTCAACTTTACACTTCTGAAGCTGGTGCAGACTTGGCAAAAATTGAGGATTTTTTAAATCCATTGGAATTGCCTCAATTAACTGCTGAACAGGCGGAGTACTTGGACGCTCCTTTAACGTTGCAAGAATTAGAGGCAGCAGCTCGATCCATGCAGAAGCGAAAGTCCCCTGGGTTGGATGGCATTCCACCTGAGTTATTGCTGGCAGTATGGGATCAAGTTGGTTCATTAATACTCCATTCTATAAATTTTTCACTGCAAACTGGCTCTTTCCATAGAGATCAGAAATCGGCTTTGATTTCGTTGCTTGTTAAAAAAGGAAAAGACCCTTTAGACTGTGCCAGCTACAGGCCCCTTTCCTTAGAACCATTGGCGCAAGCTATTAGACAAAGTAACAATATAGCTCCCATTACTGTACAGGGCTCCAAACACCATATATCACTCTATGCTGATGACATTTTATTGTTTCTATCTGATATTTCTGTTTGTTTATATGCCTTTGAATCGTATCGCCACAACAACCCCTCTTCCCCCTCATATCTCTATTCGGCCGCAGCTCACAGGCTTTACATATTTGGGCATTAAGATATCCCCAAATTTCCAGCAGATTCGTAAAGAAAATATGCTTGAAGTTCTAAATAAAATCAAAACAGATATGACTAGATGGTCTCCATTACAGGTTTCATTACATGGTAGGATTTATGTTATAAAAATGAATATACTGCCTCGTATTAATTTCCTATTTTCTATGATCTACTGCATTTCAAAAGTCACTGCCGAAGCTGATTACTTATTCTTCCAGAAGTAATGGTTGGGTGTAACAGGGATACAAGGTTATATTTGCGCCGGGCTATGTTGTTAACAAGTCTGATGTTGCCGTCTAGGCTTTACTGTGAAACTACCTGTAACTAGGGAGGGTGTGAGTGCATTCTACTGGACTGGAGAATATGGCACGGGAGTTTAATTATGAAAATGCAAGTGTAAACAAACACGTAAGAACGATTAGCCTGTCGTCAGACATGTCATGCTAATACAACAAGCATTAATTTACTGCGTATTGGTATTGCGTCTGGTCTGGGAAGGGGGACACACGGGCGCGTTAAGAGAAATTCAGCAGGACATTTTTTATTTCAGGGGGGTATTGGCGCAATGGCGCGGCCTAGCGCGAACACTGCATTCACAAATGTCAGGGGATGACTCTAAAAACAGTTATGATGGATTGTGGTAACTCCATTTTCTCCTATGGACAAAGTTTCGTTTCACTTTCCACAGTTACTTCTTTAAGCGGTATCCACCTTATCAACTTTAACCCCACCTGCATCTACACATGTCAAACTGCAGTTGAAGAGTACCATCGGCTCAGAGGCATTTATTGTCTTAAGTTGATAAGTTTGAAGGAGACTAACACGCTCAAGGGTCACAAGGTAAAAGATCATGCACATTTCATTCACCGAGCCATCATTAATGTTCAGGAACAGCAAAAGCCTCAATCTTCTAAGAGAACACTTGCACTTACACATCCACTCAGAGGCTTGAGCAACCCCAATTTCACCTCATGCTATACAAATGCAACATTGCAGTGCCTTCTTCACTTGCAACCTCTGAAGGGTTCATTAAAACACAGTCAACAAGAGGCTATCAGGAGCTTTGTTCACAAATAGGATCACATGCCATCCACTGCGTCTCTAACTACTGTGGATATTTGTCACTTCTTAGGAGAACCTTTCAATAGAGGTGAGCAGCAACATGTTGCAGAGGTTCTCACCAAATTGTCTGAAATTTGTCCTGAAGTATCTTGCATGGTTTCAGTCACAATAAGTCATGACATTCTATGGACTAGACGTAACTACTGCTCATCAAACTGAGAGGTGTTGCATGTTTATCCTCTACATGTACCTGCTGGTACAGATTCCATGTGTTTGGAAGAACTCATTTATAGAAATGACATGGGCAATGATTCCTGGTAGCAAATGTAGGCAATGCAAAACTTCTCCAATCATGAAACGTGAACTTATTCAATCAGCAGGGAGACTGATTGCAGTCCAACTTATGCTTTGGGAAACCAAACCAGACGGAACCGTTACAAAGTGACACAATGCTAAGTTTACTGCTGTGCAGAAGAGCACAATTACTGTGGACAACAGGAATGACCAATTAGATTCCATTATCGTACACCAAGGACAGGATGTTACTTCAGGACACTATGTGTCTGTTCTTGCTGTGGGTGCTACTGGAAAATGGGTGCATGCAAATGATGCACTTATTGAAGTCAAACCATGGTCAAGAAATGCAAATGAAATGTATATGGCCTTTTATGAAGAGGTCTAATGCTTTACAAATGCCTTAGCCTAAGTTCATAACACCACTATATCACAGAGAATAAGGTTTTTATCCAGCATTAAAATGTGTTAGTATACTACCCTTTAGCACGGACATGCATATGTACCTTTTGAATCATTTATAACATTGAAGTTTTGTACCTACATAAATATCAATATGTCAATACCTACCAAAATAGACATGTTGTTTTCACCACTCATGCAACTATAAGAATACAATGTTTACACTTTCAATACTGTCCCTTCTACCATTATTTTACTTTCAAATCTTTTCTCATTTCTCTTATATTACTCTACTTATTACTATCTTGTAATGTTTGTCTGTCTATTTACCATACACATTCTCGAATATATTTCCCTTGCTTTATTCATTATTTGATGAAGTAAAAAAAGAAGTGATATCTATAACAAAAACATTGTCAATGTAAAAAAACAAATCAGAAAAACGCAACAGCCATTTAAACCTTTGCGGTCCTATGTCGGACCTGGTACGACATCGTAATTTTCCCTTTCCGGTCCAATGTCGGACCCTGTCCGACGTCATCAAAAAGGCATACAACAAAGGTCTAGTTGTTTTTTCTGCGGAAAAAGCCGAGAATACCATTCAATGGCCGAGTGAGACCGATAGGAGCCGAGAGAAGCTGAAAAAAAAGAAAAAAAGGGGCGGATCTGAGCAATACACATAGCCCGGGCACCACAGAGATAACACAAACATAAACAAGATAGCTGCTTCTCCATCCAGCGCTCAAAGAATATCACAGACATTTGCAGAGTTTTTTGAGATGTTACCGTAATAAAATAATGACTTGGATCGCAATATTGAAGAGTTTGGTGATAAAACGAGTGATCAGGAGATGATTTATCAGTATGCACGACTATGAAGAGGTATGTGAAAAATACAGCGAACAAGGGGTGGGGCGGGGCTGGAGATGCAGTACTGAATGTCCTGTTGATATGCAGTGCCTTTTAAACCTGTTTTACTGTGAAAAAAAACAAACTTTTAAACAGCGCATCTAAAATAAACTGCGCGTGTAAAAATAAATTGGACCTGAAGCGCCTGAGATGCGCTGAATAAATGGACTGCAAGGGGTTAAAAGGCATGTCATATGCAGACAGGCTAAAATAATTGAATCTGTTCAGTCTTGAACAAAGAAGACTACGCGGCGATCTGATTCAAGCATTCAAAATCCTAAAAGGTATTGACAATGTCGACCCAGGGGACTTTTTCAACCTTGAAAAAAGAAACAAGTACTAGGTGTCACACATGAGGGGCATTCAGAACAGAAGATAGGAGGCACTTCTTTACACAGAGAATTGTGAGGGTCTGGAACCAACTCCCCAGTAATGTTGTTGAAGCTGACACCCTGGGATCATTCAAGAAGCTGCTTGATGAGATTCTGGGATCAATAAACTACTAACAACCAAACGAGCAAGATAGGCCGAATGGTACAGAGTTGAAAAGGACTGCGAAATCAAATGGCCAATTTACCACAGTATTATGAAGAAGCGTTAAAAAAAACAAACAGACTACTAAAGGAAACAAAAGAGAAAGGAATTGATCTGTTTGAGTGTAAAACCGAACAGGAACTGTCCACATGGTGGCAAGAAACCGGCAGTAAAATAAAAAATGACAAAAACAGAATGAAAATTGCCACGCATTAACGATACTATTAGCAGGTTTAAAGAATAAAGAAATTACCAAAATTATATCTCAATTGACGGTCACTAAAAAAAGACAGAGACAAATATAAACAACAGTGTCAGGATCTAAAAATGGAAATTGATAGAATTAAATTAAAAACTTCCAAAATACTGGTTGACAGCAGAGGCGTGCAAGCATTTTAACTGTAAACAATGCATATGATATCATATCGTACGTTGAGCCCGGACCACTGCGCACACTGTTTTTGCAATATGTAATAATAATAATATAATATAATAGGAGCATGATATAGACCGCCAAATTCAGATGCTGAGCAAAATAATCTGTTATACAATGACATTAGAAATGCGGGTAGAGAAGGAGAAGCCATACTAATGGGGGATTTCAACTTCCCCCGTATAAAATGGGAAAACCCGGTGGGGGGCACGACAGACGAAATTGAAATGGTGGAAATGACAAATGACTGCTTCCTAACGCAATTTGTCACGGCACCGACTAGAGGGGAGGCATGCCTTGATTTAGTCTTTTCAAATAACAAAGACAGAATAACTAAAACAGAGGTCAGAGAGCCATTGGCAAACTCAGACCACAACATGTTCTCATTTGAAGTATTTTTTTAAAACCCCAAAAGTAATGACTAAAGCTAAAGTTTAAAATTTTAGAAAAGCAAACTATGAAGGTATGAAACAGAAGACTAACTACTTCTGAGACTAACAGAAGTAGACTGGAGTAAAATAGAGAAAACAGCCACAGAAAAAGGATGACTGTTTTTTTAAAAATGTAGTACTAGAGGCATAAAACAATTACATCCCAAAAGTAGACAAATCTAAATCTGAAACAAAATGGCCAAAATGGTTTAATAGATCAATTAAAAAAAATATTCAGCGAAAAAAAGGCACTTTACAGAGTGTTTAAAAGGGACCAAAAACAAAGCACACAGAAAGAGTACTTGGAACTGCAAACACAAGTCAAAAAGGAAGTTAGAAAGGCCAAGAGAGAGATAGAAATCAATATTGCTAAGGGGACTAAAACCAATTCCAAAATGTTTTTCCAATATTATAACAGCAAGAGAACATTCAAAGAGGAGGTTAAATGCCTAAGAGACACAAATGGCACAATCATAGATGAAGAAAAAAAAATAGCAAATATATTAAATGATTACTTTTCACAGATTTTTACAAAGGAGGACACGGACAACATGCCCCACATGTCGACCCGTTCCTATCCAATTTTAAATAACTTTAGTATAACAGGGGCAGAAGTGTTAAAGGGACTAGGACCTCTTAAAATAAACAAATCCCCTGGGCTGGAAGAGATCCTCCCAATAGTACTCAAAGAAATGAAAGAAGTTATTTACAAACTGCTAACCAAGATCATGCAACAGTCTCTTGACACAGGGGTTGTACCGACAGACTGGAAAATTGCAAACGTAATACCGATCCACAAAAAGGGAGACAAAACCGAACCAGGTAACTACAGACCAATAAGCCTGACTTCTATTATATGTAAACTTATGGAAACTATAATAAGTTTCACCGTGCATCAGCGACCCCTGTGGCCGATAGGGCGCCTGTGGCTCTGCAGCGGAGCCGCCAGATCTGTGTTGTCCTCCGGCACTATAGGTCTGGTGGCATTGCTGTGGATCTGCAGTGCGAAAAATGACGGCTTGGAAGGAGCACGTTTCGGAGGACGCGTGTTTCAGCCTCGGCGGGGGGGTTGCGAGCGGTGAGCCGGGGATACAGATAATAATTGGGCATGCTAAATTGGGGTGAAAACCAGGGTAAAAATAATTGGCGACGACTAAATTTATAAAAAAAATAAAAATAAAAAAAAAATAATAAAAAATAAATAAAAAATGGAAAATTACCTATATGGTAACAATATCCTGGGAGACAGACAGCATGGTTTTAGGAAAGGGAGATCGTGTCTAACTAACCTGCTTGAGTTTTTTGAGGATGCAACATTGACAATGGATAATTGCAAAGCATACGACATGGTTTATTTAGATTTCCATAAAGCTTTTGACAAAGTCCCGCATGAAAGATTAATTCTCAAGCTGAACACAGTAGCTATTCCTAATCTACATTAATGATGTAGTAGGAGGAGTGGCAAGCACTGTTGCAGCAGCAAAGTTCATTCAAAATAATCTAGACAGCATTCAGAACTGGGCAGACACATGGCAAATGACATTTAATAGAGAAAAATGTAAAGTAATGCAGGCAATAAAAATGTGCATTATAAATATCATATGGGAGATACTGAAATTGAAGAAGGGAACTATGAAAAAGACCTAGGAGTTTATGTTGACTCAGAAATGTCTTCATCTAGACAATGTGGGGAAGCTATAAAAGGCCAACAAGATGCTCGGATATATTGTGAGAAGTGTTGAATTTAAATCAAGGGAAGTAATGTTAAAACTTTACAATGCATTAGTAAGACCTCACTTAGAATATTGTGTTCAGTTCTGGTCACCTCGTTACAAAAATGATATTGCTGCTCTAGAAAGAGTGTAAAGAAGAGCAACCAGAATTATCCTGGGTTTAAAAGGCATGTCGTATGCAGACAGATCTGATTCAAACATTCAAAATCCTAAAAGGTATAGACAATGTCGACCCAGGGGACTTTTTTGACCTGAAAAAAGAAACAAGGACCAGGTGTCACAAATGGAGATTAGATAAAGGGGCATTCAGAACAGAAGATAGGAGGCACTTTTTTACACAGAGAATTGTGAAGGTCTGGAACCAACTCCCCAGCAATGTTGTTGAAGCCGACACCCTGGAATCCTTCAAGAAGCTGCTTGATGAGATTTTGGGATCAATACGCTACTAACAACCAAACGTGCAAGATGGACCAAATGGCCTCCTCTCATTTGTAACTGTTCTTATGTTCTTATGTTCTTATGAACAAGTATATGAGGGTAAAGAGAAACTAAAAGGAGGTAAAGTTAAGCGTGGGTTATTTGATGATATAGCCGGATGGTTTGGGGCAGGTAACTCGGCTGCAAACAGCTGGGATATCTATCAGATGTCTAAGGGACAGGCTTGGGTAGCAGGAAGTGCAGGCACAGAAATAGAGAAGTTTGGTAATGGACAGATGTATGCAAATCATGGTATTAGGTTACAGGGAAAAGCCATATACATGAATTAATGGAAGGGACAGAAGGGGCCCTACGTAACTTGACTAAATTAATTGATTAAAGACTGTTTGCAGAGGACCTCCTGAGTAATATGCCGGAGGAGACAATGGATATTAGGCTTGGTAAAATCCCCCGTCATGCTTGGAACTAACTTAAGGCCCAATTGTCCATTTTTCACCCTAAACAAACTGATCTATTGGGGGCAAGCCTAGTGCAGCCACAAGAAAATGGAAAATAGCCACTGGGACATATTGACTTCTATCTATGAATACATTATACAAACCCTGATAACCAATATAGAAATAGCATGAAAGTTGGGGACCAATAGGGGTATTACATAATGACACTGTTATTGTATTGGAGAAAGCCACATGAAAGGTACAACATGGGGGCTGGAGTGGTATGGTTCATAAAGCATGCTGTTATGAAACCAAATACTCATGTGGTGTGTCAATGTTCTGCAATTACCCCTACTAATTGTAATATTACTACTGAATTGGAAATCTACCCCTTAGAAGGATGGGAAAAAAGCAATACAAGTAGAAAAATTCCAGTGGTGCATCATGAGCAATTGCACTGAAATGAAGTATGGTTGACTTACATGTCAAACTGCACCTGGATTCTGTTTTGCCCCAACTCATAGAGCTCAGATAGGTGATGTGTATATACCTGAACCTGAAGCAGAGGAATTTGAAATCTCAGCTTGGTGGGATGATACATATTTGGAATCGTACTCTGTTGTGTTCTCACAGGTACATAAACTGGTTAAGATGGCCTTGCGACAAGCAGAAGAGAAATTGCTTAAAGCAAAGGTTGAAGTCGATCTTGCAAACCTGAAAGCCACAGTACTAAAGCAGTATGGCTGGTCAGGAGAAGTGATGGCAAATAACTTCTGGGATTGGATACTCATCATTATCCTTGGGGCTCTAGGGCTACGTGTACTGTGGAACTTGGGGCAGTGTATGTGGTGGAAATATCAGCATAAACAATTGAAAAGAATGATTGATAGACAAGAAACAGTGAGATTGCTTCACCATCACTGGTAAACTATGAGATATAGCTCAAATTGTACTCTTGTGTTCTTTTTGTCCAAAAGTACAAAATGGGGGAATTGTAGGAAATTACATTCTTAAAGTATTAATTATGTAGTTGATTATTTGTATGAGTTTTTATATTTTCATATTTTGATACATCTTAAAGCACATGTAACTAGCTAAGCAAGACTCTGCAATGTTCCTTTCTCTCTAAAAAAAAAACTAGACATTTGCAGTCTCTCGTATCTTGGCATCTGGGCAGAGCGCCAAAGTTAGCAGGTGTTTAATCAAGATGGGTGGAGGAGTCGATACACAGTGTGAAAACAGAACACCACGAACAAAGAACTAGTTTGAAATAGTTACTAACAGATTAGGTTAAGAATGTTATAGATTTGGGCGAGTTCCCTCCTTACCAGAAGGTGTGTTGAAGGTGTGTGATAATAGGGTGCACTGGTAGTGTAAGGACTATTGGCCACATTGTCAAACACATAACACAGCAATAATGATCCATGATGTGGTACAGAACAGAAAAGCCAGAGCACTACTTGTTATTTTTTTATTTTTTTTAAATCGCTCATCCTGCAGTGATTTAGAGGACAGATCTCAAACCCCAGTGCACTAGAGCAGACATCTTGAAAAGAGCTTTGAAATAGACTAAAGTTATAAGTGTAAAGGTTGTCAGGATGTTAACAATGTTAATCTGCTAAAAGATGTTCTTGGTGTTATTAATACCCACATTTTAAAAATGATAAATGGTTCACTTTCTTCCGGTATAGTTCCCTCAGCACTTAAGGTAGCTGTGTTAAAGCCTATGCTTAAGAAACACAATTTGGACCCTAAAGTCCTCAATAACTATAAGCCAATTGTATATTCGAGAAGTTTCAGTCTCATAGCACAGAGATGGCCCTTGTCAGAGGTGTGAACGATCTCATGATAAACTCTGACTCGGGCTTCCCATCAATATGAATTCTTCTTGATCTAAGTGCTGCCTTTGATACTGTAGACCATTCCATCCTACTGAATCATCCTGAAAACACAGTAGGACTGTCTGGCCTTGTCCTATCTTGGTTCAAATCTTATCATCTGATAGGTTTCAGTTAGTCTCAGTTGGGGAGGTGGTAAAATCAGCATTATCGGAAGTTGTCTGTGGTGTTCCACAGGGCTCCATTCTCTATCCCTTGTTGTTTTCATTATATATGCAACTGTTAGGTGACATTATCCACAGACACAGAGTGAACGCCCATTGCTATACTGATGTTGCCCAGCTATATTTGTCCCTAAAGACAGGAATTTCTTCTGCCTGGGTGTTATTAGCTACTTGCCTTACAGACATCAAGCATTGGATGTCACAGAATTGTATAATGTTGAATTCAGATAAAACACAGGTTATGCTAGTGGGACCACAGAACCAACAAAAAGGAAATGTGGGGTTACATGAGCTCGACCCTTGCAGTCTCTCATCAAAACTTAAACTAGCAATTAAGAGTTTGGGGTCATCTTTGATCCTGGTCGATCATTTAAGACTCATATTAGGGAAGTTACTAAAAGTATATTTTTACCATTGGAGAAATATAGCCAAACTTAGACCAATTATTTCCATATCTGATGCCGAGAGACTAATGCATGCCTTTGTCTCATCTAGAATTGATTATTGTAATGCACTTTTTTCTGGTGTCCCAAAACGTGTGGTATCCCGCTTGCAGCTTGTATTGGGCACGCCCACCCCGCACCCTAACAGCGCACCAGTAACACACAGAGCACGCAGCAAGCAAGTAAAAACTTAAATCACTTTTTATTTACTTTTTGGTTCTTTATTTATAGTTATACAGAGAACTCCGTAACCCACCGCCCCCCTTGCACAACCCGGGACCCAGCCCCCAAAACTGTTTTTTTCCCACAGACACAGAACATCACTCCCCATACAGGTAAGTACATTTTGTTTCATTAATAATTGTTTTCAGGCTTAAAATATCTTCCACAAGCGATCTGTTACGCAAACAACAACAAAGTCCCTATGTCAAACCTAGGTTGGTTGTGTTGGTAACAGTGGGGATTTCACTCTGTTACACCAGGCAACAGGCACAACATCACAGAACAGTGCAGAAGAACATTCACAGTATCAGGAAGAACTAAATGAAACACTGAGGGTTTCGTTTTTTACATCGAAACCACAATTTTAAAATTACTATAAAATGTGGAAATCACAGTGACAGACTGGAGTGTAATATGTAACAAATGTTGTGGCCCGTGATCTTAAATGAGATCTTTGTAATTTGTTTTAAATCCAAGTGGTGTTGTGCTTTAGAGTAGTCAGTTAGAGCCTGTGGCATCCCACTCAAAATTAAAGCTATCAGTAACATGTAATATAAAATATTTTATACCAGCAGGAAGTCCACTAGAACTATTAAAAGTATTAGCACATTAGGGCTGTTACGATTAAATAAAAAATCATTACATACATCAATATAAATACTGGTAATCGATTCAATAATTACATTTTTGTAACATACAGTCATAACATTATTTCTCAATGAAACTGCACCGAACGCCCTACCTTGCCAATTACAGTATTTCTGCAAAAAATAAGCAGTGGGTGTGCTTTTTTTTCTTCTTGCTCAAGTGTTAACTATCATCTGATTTGCTGGTCCCATCCTGACTATCAGCGAATCAGTTTTGAGAATGCTTTTAAGTATGTTCCCTCTGTGTATTTGATGTAAACAAAAAGCTTGCAGCCGCCGCTGTCTTGGATGCAGAGCAGGTCGACAGGCTTGTATTCCTGGCAAACAACATGTAAATTGTGCACATTGAAGAAAACTGACTGATACAGTTTGAGCTTCTTTGGAGTTTAAAAATGAACAGCTAAACCTGGGAATACTTTTTTGCGTTTATTATGTTTTGCATGATGTATTTCTCAAACAGGGCAGAGTGCAGTCTGGGTTTCCTGATTGATCGCATCAAGACGCTGTATACAATCAATACAATCAGCGATGCCCACGGCTGAGAAAAAAAATGAATGCCTGTATTCCTACCACGCACAAAGCTATATTACAGTTATTACCCCTCACATTCCATTGTTGTACACAAGCTTTTACTTAACAGCAATGATATTAAAACAATCACGTCTCGGGAGCACTGAGTACAGTTATCAACATTTTAATTGAACAATTATATTTTGTGTGCCCAATTAATCGATTGCTATTTGGATGCTTAACTGACAGCCCTACAACACATCATTTAAAAGTTTGCGAAGACGCCTTATTCAAAGTACTATTAAGAATTTCAAGATAAGTATTCTATTTGTAATTTAACTGGCTGCTAATAACAGTGTTGGTTGTTAGAACCCCTACCTTAAGGACATTCCTGAAGCCCCGTGAGTTGAAGACTTCCTGAGGCTCTTTGTCCTCCTCATCCTCCTCCTCAGTTGCCTCAAAGCCCTCGTCTCGACTCACATCCCCATCATTTTCCACAACATTAGTCATGCGGTCGATAAGATGCTCCAAGGGTGGGCTTAGCTCCCTCTCCTCAGTCTCCTTTAGGCCATAGTCCAGTGCTTTGTAGATCACGATGCCTAAAGACTCAATCACCTATAAAATACAAGACAGAAAAACCTTGATTTTTTTTTTTTTCAATCCTGTTTTTCTCTTAAATGTAAAATTCCCATCTCACTTCTACAAAACACATACAGGTCCAGGAGGACTAAAGATCAATGGCCATCCTATTTCCGCTGACTAGCCAATCACCTGGAAGACAAAAGCAGTAGATGTTGCCAAGCAATGGAAACCTTGGGGAGAGGGTTCAGCTCGTGCTAACCCCAATCTGTGGGAGTGCAATGTCCAGCTGGAAAACTGGAACGCACAGTTACTGTACTTGCTTATTGTTTACCCAACAATATATCAATTGACATTCATAATGTTATGCGACTTATGTACATCCTGCCTTTGTGTTAAACAGCTGAAAATATCTGTCCACATGCTGCTTGTTAAACACAGTACTTTCACCTAAAATAACCGCATTAAACATGCCTGGAGTTAGGACAGACTTCAGTATTGCCAACGATTACCCCACATGATCCTAAAATTAAGCCACTTATTTCCATGAGGCTAGAGCACATGAATCACAAATAGGATATACTCCATTAGGCGGGAATTTAAAAAAATAAATGAAAGGTTAGTAGTTTATAGTAACAGCAAGGACTACGTGAGTAGCTTGTTCCACATTACTAGTACTTAATCTGGGAGGGTGTGGCTTCATTCCTTTTTTAATTGCCCTGTGAACTGTCCCAGATTGGCGCAGGTACTGTGCTAATTGCCGCTGGATCTATAAATTGGGGTCTGTAAAACAGCTACATTTTTTTGTCACCAATTTCTAAGACCTCCACCAGTCCTACTAACCTGTGACAGGCTGCTGCTGGTTGAGCGGAACTGTGTATGGTCCAGAACAGGGGTAAGTCACTAATAACCTATGCTATAATTAAGGCTTCTGTTTTTCGGTTTTTATTAATTGCATTTTTCGGTGCTTATTTTTAGCAATTTCGAGTTTTAGTAAATCGTTTTTTTCGGGGCTTTCATTTTTTATATACTGTATGGAATTAGTGTTTTCAGTTATTTTCCAAAATGCTTGAGCATTTTTTTTCTGTCAAAATATTTATAGTAGTAACTTGACAGTAATTGCATAAGCTGTACCTTGTTTCCTTTGCTGTCTTCCACAACGAAATCCCTTTGGTCACAGGCACATACTTCTGGGGTTTTTGTGTGTCGGCATTTTTTTACATTTTGCCACAATTCTGTTTTTTAAATCCTCCATATCTTAACTGTAATACAGCTTTAAATCCTGCTAACAAGCGTTCATTCCTGATTGTAATCTCGTTTTAAATCTCGCAAGCGGAGTCTCCAATAGAAATGTAGGAATGTGCTGTCACTCAGTAGTGGGGTGGGTTTAACGTATTCAGAATGAATCAATGATAGATACAATTCAGGAAGGCGGGACATTGCTCAGCAGCACTGGGAAATGTATTTATTATTATTTTTGTAGTAGGTTTTACTTTTTAATGTGAAAAGGGTAAAGTCAACATGAATTGATTAACCACTTCCACAGTTTTCTGGTGTTTTCTGGTGTTTATTGGCTATCCACCGATTTCATTTTTTTGTATCAGGGGTGTTTTAATCGGATTTTATCGGTTAAAACCGAAAATCAGAAGCCCTAACTATAATTTTACCTTGTTTTTATTCAGTTCTCACCATTTTTTCATAAAAACATAAGAAGAACATAAGAATATAAGAAAGTTTACAAACGAGAGGAGGCCATTTGTGACACCTGGTCCTTGTTTCTTTTTTGAGGTTGAAAAAGTCCCCTGGGTCTACATTGTCAATACCTTTTAGAATTCTTTGTTCAAGACTGAACAGATTCAATTATTTTAGCCTGTCTGCATATGACATGCCATTTAAACCCAGGATAATTCTGGTCGCTCTTCTTTGCACTCTTTCTAGAGCAGCAATATCCTTTTTGTAACAAGCTGACCAGAACTGAACAAAATATTGTAGATGAGGTCTTACTAATGCATTGTTATGTTTTTTATTTTTATTTATTTATTTATTTTAAATTTAGTCGTTGCCAGTTATTTGTATTATTTTCTCCCAATTTGGAATCGCCAATTATTTTTAGGCTCAGCTCACCGCTACCACCCCTGCACTGACTCGGGAGGGTGAAGACGAACACACGCTGTCCTCCAAAGCGTGTACCATCAGCCGATCGCTTTTTTCACACTGCGGACGCACCATGCAGCCACCCAAGAGCTACAGCGCTAGGGGACAACGCAGCTCTCAGGCAGCTTACAGGCAAGCCGGGCCAGACTACAGGGGTCGCTGGAGCGTAGTGAGCCGAGGTCACCCTGGCGACCTAAACCCCCTACCCCCCGGGCGACGCTTGGCCAATTGTGTGCCGCCCCCTGGGAGCTCCCGTCCACGGTCGGCTGTGGAATAGCCTGGACTCGAACCAGCAACGTCCAGGCTATAGAGCGCATCCTGCACTCCACGCGGCACGTCTTTACCGGATGCACCACTCGGAAGCCGCTGCATTGTAAAGTTAACATTACTTCCCTTGATTTAAATTCAACATTTCTCACAATATATCCAAGCATCTTGTAGGCCTTTTTTTATAGCTTCCGCACCTTGTCTAGATGAAGACATTTCTGAGTCAACATAAACTCCTAGGTCTTTTTCATAGATTACTTCTTCAATTTCAGTATCTGATATATGATATTTATAATGTACATTTTTATTGCCTGTGTGCAGTACTTTACACTTTTCTCTATTAAATGTAATTTGCCATGTGTCTGCCCAGTTCTGAATGTTGTCTAGATCATTTTGAATTACCTTTGCTGCTGCAACAGTGTTTGCCACTCCTCCTATATGTTTGTGTCATCTGCAAATTTAATGAGTTTGCTTACTATACCAGAATCTAAATCATTAATGTAGATTAGGAATAGCAGAGGACCTAATACTGATCCCTGTGGTACACCACTGGTTACCTCGCTCCATTTTGAGGTTTCTCCTCTAATCAGTACTTTCTGTTTTCTACATGTTAACCACTCCCTAATCCATGTGCATGCATTTCCTTGAATCCCTACTCTGTTCAGTTTGAGAATTAATCTTTTAGGCGGGACTGTCAAAAGATTTCTGGAAATCTAAATAAACTATGTCATATGCTTTGCAATTATCCATTGTCAATGTTGCATCCTCAAAAAAATCAAGCATATATTACAATAATATATAATAATATACAATGATTATACACTTTCTTTTTTTTAAAACTCTGGCAGAGTAGAAAAACAGAGAGAAGAACACAAACTGACTTGCTAAGGTCCCAGGAAGGACGGCACTTGAGCCGCAGGCTTCCCGCGGAGCAATAGGCCGCGGTGGGACTTTACCAGCACTCGGCTGTAATACAAGAAAAGATAGAAATAAACCATTTCTACTTCAGCGATTCATATTATTAATTTAGCATTTCAAAGCAAAGCTACAAAACGCGAAAAAAAGGTAATTAGAAAGATGATACATTTTTATCAACGCTCTCTGATGTAATCAGGTTCAGCTGAAAATGGCATTGTTGTCAGTGTGCATAGCTCCTATACTGCTCTCGGGGGAAGAGCAGCAGCCACGTCACACTGCTCTGACGAGAAGTCTTTGGTATAAGTTTTCAGGTTCAGGTGTGTGGTCCAGTGGTTAAAATAAATGGGCTTGTAACCAGGAGGTCCCCGGTTCAAATCCCATCACAGCCACTGATTCATTGTGTGACCCTGAGCAAGTCACTTAACCTTCTTGTGCTCCGTCTTTCGGGTGAGATTGTAAGTGACTCTGCAGCTGATGCATAGTTCACACACCCTAGTCTTTGTAAGTCGCCTTGGATAAAGGCGTCTGCTAAATAAACAAATAATAATAATAAAGGGAAACACCCATTTGTAATGAATGGTTAATATTCCCTAGTTGAAAGGGAACCTGCTGTTTTACTCCCATACCAGCAATGTTATGCGGTTAAAACGGCAGGTTTTCAGTCCCAAACAAAAATGTTTCACAAAATAACAAAGTTAAAATTAATTAAAACAGACTATTTTCATAATTATATGACAGTTTGGACAGTCACTTTGTCTCCCACACCACTCACCTCCTGACAGGCATGTATACAAGAGATCAGATTGAAAAAAAAAAAAAAACATAGAATAGATGGCAAACTTTGACGTACACAGGTATGGCATGGTACTGCAAGTGCTCTTTCATTTGACGTGCATGCGTACGTCCTGGAGCTGAAGTGATTAAAAGTAATTTTGCAATATTTAATTTTATTACATTATCCAAGACTCTCAACTTGAATCTTAAACAAACTATTAATATAACCATTGATAAATGCTTGGTTAAACTTTTTTTTTAAAAAATTATTAATATTATTATTATTATTATTATTATTATTAAGTATAGCTGCGC
Organism: Acipenser ruthenus; assembly: GCF_902713425.1. Classification (NCBI taxonomy): domain Eukaryota; kingdom Metazoa; phylum Chordata; class Actinopteri; order Acipenseriformes; family Acipenseridae; genus Acipenser; species Acipenser ruthenus. Next base: position 56,280,650 of record NC_081192.1, read on the forward strand.
GGTTCTATAATCGCAGGTTGGTTTTGATTATATCATAATAATCACTCTCATGGGTCTGCAAAACCTGTTGAGAATGAAAGGTGAAACCCGCTAGTGACTTTATATTAACAGGATTACTTATGGGAAATTTTCTTGCTCCTGTTATACTTGCAGCAGTAAAAGGCTACCCTGTTATAATGCAGCTTATAAAGCTCCCGTGCTAACCGTACTGTATTTTTTTTCTAAAAGTAAAAACAAACTAACTGTCTGTTAATGTTACAAAACAAGTACGAAACAATACAAGTGTGTATAAACGTCCTTGGATTCTGTGTTATTTATTTAGTTTACAACATTAATTATAAAAAAATATACAATTTAATAAGAGTGGTGTAAACTTTAAATTGGTGGAATAGTGTTTTTTTTTTTTAGTTAACTGTAACGATAACGAAAATGTCTATTAACAAACATAAATCATATCCGTTAATAGAAGTAGTATAATAACTTGTGAGACACATTCCCTGAATATGATAATACATGAATGTGTATTAATGATATAACTGGACTAATTTATGAAACTACTGTGTCTTAAGAAAAAGGGCCCCTTGGTTCCTCGCAGACAATGAACTATGAACTAAACTATGTGACCTATTAGAGGACCGGCGCCTGAACTGGATTAGGCTGAGCGGACAGTTGAATTATATACAGATAATTCACACGTGCAACAACAATCGTTTTGATGCAAGGAAGTCATAAACTAGTGATGTCCCAGTGGAAAAGTTTAAAAAAGGTAAGATACACAAATGATCTCTTGAAAGTGGCTATTTAGCAGAGTGAAAAAGACTGTAAATATCTAAGCAAAACTGAACATTTTGCCCTCCACATCGAATGCTAAACAAGGTGCTGTTACTCTGCTAAGCAAAGCTGCCACTCCGGGACTCAAGACGAATCAAGCCGGGACTCTGCCTGAAAACAGACCCAAGACAAGGAAGCAAGCTGCAAGCGAGTCAACGACCACAAGCAAGAGACTGAGGCCCAGCTGATGGACGGCCGTAAAACTTACAGATTCTGTTATTAGACAAACCAGTCTGGGTCTGCTGTACACCTACAACCACCGTATCCAAAAGAAACTGTGTCCTGCTACCTGCGGAGCTAAAAGATTCAGCGAAGAGGACGAGCGGACGGGCGCTTTTTTACACAGAGAATTGTGAGGGTCTGGAACCAACTCCTCAGTAATGTTGTTGAAGCTGACACCCTGGGATCCTTCAAGAAGCTGCTTGATGAGATTCTGGGATCAATAAGCTACTAACAACCAAACGAGCAAGATGGGCTGAATGGCCTCCTCTCGTTTGTAAACTTTCTTGTTCTTATTAATGCATTGTAAAGTTTTAACATTACTTCCCTTGATTTAAATTCAACACTTCTCAGAATATATCCGAGCATCTTGTTGGCCTTTTTTATTGCATCCCCACATTGTCTAGATGAAGACATTTCCGAGTCAACATAAACTCCATTTTCATAGGTTCCTTTTTTCTCCCATGCAAATCGACAATGTCAGTGTTATATTACAACTGATATAGCATTTCCAGGGCATTTGCCTCAAAGCAATACAAGCCTTTACAATAAAATATAATATAATATTAAAATTGGTACGATCTGTCCTGAGATCCTAGTTCAGTAAAATGTGACAATTGAGCGTAACCAAATTGGGGACGGGCGAAAATACAAAACTGTGAATAGGATGGCTGTAGGATGACGTCAGACCAGAAAAAGAAACCAAAACAAGGAATGGCGGGGCAAAACTGCGATGCTACGGCGCTCAGTGCTTTTATTAAACAACAAAAGGTTTAAACAAAACACACAAAAGCAAACGGCAGGTTGGCCAAACAAATAAACAATAACAAATATCATGCTGGTGCTTCCAACCCGAGTAGCAGTTGTTATACTTATTTATGTTTATCTCTGCTATACAATAAAATACGAACTAGAATTTGCAGGCAACTTCCAGGCATTTACAGCAGAACAAGATACAGTTTGAGACTTGTGAAAATGGTTAAGATTTCCATTACACGAGACTTCATGCTGATTTGAACTCGGCTCTCGCCAAGATAAGCACCAACTAAGACGTAGCTTTACAGTAAACTAATGTGATCCATATGTGTCTCCATCCATTTACGTTTCCTTCCATATGATGATGTAGATATCCTTCTGTCTGGTGTTAATGGCTGAAGTGTAATGCTGGCTCCAGGGATCAGCTTATTTTGCCTCCCTGGTGCATCAGCACACACAACGGCTGCGATGCTGGCTCCGGGGATCAACCACAGTGCGGCCTCCCCAGCGCATCAGCATGACAACCGTCTGGATTGAGCTAAGTAGGGTACATCTCTGGGGTTTTCAACTGGGCACCTTCCACCCTCAGTGTTTCGTCGACTAGCCCACGACACCTCAAGAGGGCTCGACGGTGATTCTGGCGTCCCAGCATCACCCCCCTCCATCCCCCACTCAACTCAGCCCAGCTTACTTACCTGTACATCAGCGTTTCTTTCTTTCTATTGTGCTTGAGATCCCTAGCCAGAATCTTTCCGTCTCAACCACAGCCAGTTGCTGCTCCTCTCTGCTGCTTCAGATAAGTTCTTCACTGTGCAACGCAACTCTTGGCCACTGAATCCGACATCTCTGAGAAACCGGGTTGTAGAGCCACAAATCCTCGACAACCCACTTCCACTGGGTAAACCCGAACTCTCCATCCTCGCTGTTCCGCTTCACTGGCTAGTTGAGCATACCGCAGTTTCTTCCTCTCATACGCCTCATCTACAGCATCCTCCCATGGCACTGTTAACTCTACCAGGTGAACAAGGCGTGCTGATCCAGACCACAAGACAATATCTGGTCGAAGGTTAGTGGTGGCAATCTCAGGTGGAAAAATAAGCCGTTGACCAACATCTGCCAGCATTTTCCAGTCTCTAGCAGCTTCCAGTTGTCCTGGGCGAGGATTGGTTTTAACACCTTTTCTTGGTGGTTGCTCTCCTGGGCGGAGGAATGTAGTCTTTTGTGTGTAATGTTTTGATGGAACAGGTGACAACTTATTGGTCATGTTACGCTTGTTTTCCAATGCTAAGGCCAAACATCGCAGCACCTGGTCATGGCGCCAAGTAAACCGTCCTTGGCTAAGAGCCACCTTACATCCTGTCAAAATGTGCCTTAATGTTGCAGGTGATGAACACAAAGGACATGAGGGATCCTCTCCTACCCAGAGGTTTAGGTTCTGTGGTGATGGGAGAACATCATATGTTGACCTGATGAGGAAACTGATCCTGCTCTGTTCCATTGACCATAGGTCTTGCCAGCCAATCTTGCGTTGTTCCACACTCTCCCATCTCATCCATTCTCCCTGCTTGGCCTGGGAAATGGCCTTTATACACCTCATCCTCTCCTCCTGCTTTTGCACCTCGTTGACTACCAGCTTCCTCCTTTGAGCTGGGGCTGCCTTGTGCCATGTAGGAGGAGCTGAACTGAAACCAAGACCCCCTCTTCCATGCTGAACTTGCCCCATGATATCACCAATTCGAAGGGCAGCCTTTGCATCTTCCACAGCTTTCTTTGCCGCCCACTTTCTTCCAGTTTTCAACACAGGTGCTGCCTCCCTTACGCATTTATCGCGTGATAAATGTTGATTTAGTATTCATTTTCATAACTACTTGTGATTCGTTGAGAGTGCATTGCGTGCTGTGGAACTTTCAGCTGCATATTTTAAATAACCCAGCTGTCAAATTTCTGTACAGCCCGAGATCACAGTAATGTTATGAATAAACGGCAAATAATAATATAAAAAAGTGTCAATTTTACAGTCTTAAAAAAATAAAGTGGGCACAGTATTTTTATTTTTTTTTTACCATTATATGATTTACTGTTAGATGTGATAATAGTATTAACCCTTTGCAGTCCTATGTCCAGACTGGTCCGACATGCAATTTTCCCTTTCCGGTCCAATGTCGGACCCTGTCCAACATCATCAAAAAGACAGGTTTCTAGTCGTTTTTTCTCCAGAAAAAGCCGAGAAAACCATTCAATGGCCGTGTGAGACCGATATGAGCCGAGAGAAGCCGAAAAAAGGGGTGTATCTCATGAATACAGATAGCCACATAGATAACATGGACATAAACAAACAAGATAGCTGCTTCTGCATCCAGCGCTCAAAGAATATCACATAATTATATGATGCTTTTTAAGCAAACTGTATTCGTGTGACTTGTAAAGCTCGTATATTAAATATTTGATTATTACGATTGTGTTCTTGTTTAAAAATAGTGCCTTTTTTTTTTTTTTTTGCCTTCTGTTCAGTTACAACAGCGTTTCAAAAAAAAAAAAATCTGATTACAAAACATTTCTATACAGCACAAGATCACGGTAATTTCTTTCAAATAATTAGTGTGTGTTTCAGTATGTCTGCAGTTCTGTATATGCCTGCATGTCCACGAGGTTATTTTAAATAAACAAAAAAACATTAGGGCAGAGATTACAGTCATTTTTCTAATACTTAGTGTGTGTGTGTGCGCGCGTGGTGCATTTTTCTTTCCCAGCGTTGATGCAGCTTCAACAGTTCTTCAAAAAACTTTTTCTTAGTTTACAGTATGTGTCTTTTTATACTGTAGTGTGTGTAAAATAACAGCCTTTCTAGTGTAATTACTGTGGTTTAAGTTACAGTGGTTACAGTCTTGTATTAATATTAATATATTAATATTTTTCCAAGACTGTACTCACGTTTCCATGGCAACAGCAGGCCCTAGTGGTGGGAATGTGTCATTTTAGGGTGAAATATGGTCAAAACTTGCATGTCACCCATATTGATTGGCTAATGGCATCCATGTTTGTTCATGTAGGATCTTTTCCTGAATAACTTTTTTAGAGGACACTACAAAGATAACGTATACCCAAGATTCACGTCAATCGGCCAAAGGGTTCATGAGGAGATGTCACACATAGCTTCCACACCATGTGACCGATCCATTTTTCCTTACGTAGAATCAATCGTGGACATGAGCGCACTATGTACAAAAATTTTCACAGCTGTACTGTTTACCGTTCATGAGAAGAAGGCATTTGAAAATTTCCCAAAATTTTCATTAAATCCAAAATGACTGCCACACCATGTGACCAAAAGCCGCCATACTGACCATGGCACAACATCCCATAGTCCTCTACATCCGTGCCAAATTTTGTGTGTTTTAGTGCAGCCGTTTAAAAGTTATAGGCTTTTGTGATTTGGGTGGAAGGAAAAAAATAATAATAATAACTAGAAGTTGCAGACGGTGGAAACGCCCTTCTTCTTTGTTTACTGTTGCAACCAGGCTTTTTTTTCTTTAACTTGACAACACATTGTCACCCAGTCTCTGACCAGTGGGGAGAGTTTCATCTCTGCAAAGGTAGAGGTAGGGTCTGCTGCTAGTCAAAACTTGATCGCAAATTTGACAGGTTTGTTTGTCCAGCGACACCGTGCTTTTGTCTGAAATAGCTGCTTGTCCATGTAGTGTTTTATGTTTCGCTTGAAACAGGCAGTGTTGTTTTCGTGAAGTCGTTCCAAATTTCGGATGCCAATGTAAATATAGCTGTAGTTGCTCTCAAATCAAAACGCAAAAATAACACGATTTCTTGTAATAGTAATATTATAATACAGCAGACTATGCTCACGTAGACAGCCAGATGGCAGTTCTGCAAGGAATTGATATCGTAACGTAGCGGTAAAGAAAGAAAATCAGGCGGGTATTCCGGTATCAAAGGCTCGGTTTAATATCCCACAATGAGCAATTCAATAAAATAAACATAACCAACAATAACGAACACAGGTTAAATGAAAGAGTTGAACAAACAGGCAGGTAACGCACACAAAGGGAACAGTCCCTGCGTGTCTCCTCGAGCCCTCTCCAGCCCCGCATAGTAACACACGCATAGTAATTAAAATTTTAAAAGTGAAAACTGTCAAAATGACTACCGTGGCGGTTCTGGTGTTAAAAAGAATAGCGCAGGTGTTTTTTTGTTTTTTTTTGGCTTCTGCCTGCATATCCACGAGGTTACTTTTAACATTATAGCAGAGAAGCTGGTCAGCTGGTATTTATTTAACTGAAATAACCAGCTAATAAAAGATATGTTTACAAAGTGCTCCCCCCCCCCCCAATCACTGCTGCCTGCTTCACGTCGTTCCGCTGTCTGACAGCACGAGTGTCAGAGAGCACTGCAGTTCTAAAGGGACAGCCAGAACGTGATGCGCTTTTGAAGTTCTGCTCGTAGTTTTATTTATTATTTTTGTATTTATTTACTAGCTCGACATAACTACAACACGCATGTTTCCCTGTGGTTGCCTGGCTACTCTTATATGTCCACGTATTATTTTAAGTAAACAAATAACATTACAGCAGAACAAGCTGATCAGCTCCTATTATACTAAAATGTCTGCTGTTTTGAGGAGGGATTCTCTGTGAATAACCGTACGATCTTCATCCTTACAATTGTATTTAATAGAGCAAGCGATTCTGAACAGTTCTGTCTATGGCACTTCCTCCCTCCAAAGCAGAGTTGCCAGGTCAGCGGTTTTCCCGTGGAATTGGGCTACTTAAAAAAGACAGCCGCGGGAAATACTTAGGAGTCGCTGATTGCTACTTTTTGGGCTACTTTCAAGAGGTCTCGTGGTTTTTTGGGCTAGTTTACTTTATATATATATAAAAAAGAATAATTTATTAAAAATGAATAAACTTTTGCAGCCTATCCGCTGCAGTGCACACAAACTATGTAAAACTGTGTTTCCCAATAAAATAACATATTGCGCATGACCACAACCACCACTGACTGCGCATGACCATGCGAGTGAACAGGACAAACGATTGTGTTAATTGACAGTAAAAAGTAGCCATTTTAAGAAACAGCGTAGAAACATTGAAACCGCTAAAAGCAGGAAAAATAAAGAAGTTTAATTTGAACCAGAGATGCCACTGGGTAAGTGGGCTAAATACGGGAAAAAATACTGCAAAGACTGGGAGAAAGAAAAAGGGTTAAAAGAATGGATTAGCAGTGTACCTGGTGATGACTCAAAAGCAGCGTGTAGGTACTGTAAATGTGAAGTGCGAGCGCATCACAGCGATCTGTTAGCTCACAGTAAGACAGAGAAACATATTAGAAACGCGGCTCCCTATTCAAATGCAAGAAGCTTATCTGACACGGGATTTAAGAAACAAGTTGACAATTCCGTTAAAATATGTGAGTTGAAGCTGGCAGCCCATATTGCTTGCCATTCCAGCATCCTCACCGTAGATCATTTGGGATGCATAGTCAGGGAAGTTGCACGAAGGATATTAGTCATCATAGAACAAAATGCTCGGCACTTATAAAATCTGTCATCGGGCCCATTGTTCATCAGGAGATGCTTGAAGACATCGGCAAAGAGCCATACTCTCTAATTGTCGACGAAAACACAGACATCAGTAAACAAGCAACTCTGTGTGGTGTTCAGGTACTTCAGCAGAAAACTTGAACGTATCGTGACATCGTTTGCCGGGATTGTTAGCTTGCCAGCCGGTGATTCTCACAGCATTGCAACAGCCTTGTTCAAATTCTTAAAGGAAAACAAATTGGAAGTGGAAAGATGCATTGGTCTGGCAACAGACGGTTGCAATACAATCTGTGGGAAAAATAATTCGTTACTAACAAAGTTCACGGAGGTGAATCCAAAAATTGTGTACATCAAGTGTGTTTATCATTCACTGCAGCTCTGTGCATCTAATGCAATGAACGTACTTCCTCGAAACATTGAGTACATGGTATCACAGACATACTCGTGGTTTTCCCACAGTACTCAGCATCAAAATAAGTACCGCGATCTCTATGCCACCATTCATGTTAGAGAAGCCCCGCTGAAGATTTTGCAGCTTTCTGACACAAGATGGCTTGCAATTAGCCAGTGCGTTGATCGAGTGCTTTCTCAGTACGAAGAGCTAAAGCTTACAATGGACACTGAAAGGAACTACAACTCTGAACTACTGTACCAGATGTATTCAGACCCCGTAAACAGAATGTATCTGGTTTTTCTTCAGCCCCTCGTCACTGAGGTCAACAGAATAAACAAGCTGTGAAACAGAGACAGTGCCAATCCAGCGAAACTTCTTGCTGATTTAATTACATTTTACCGCAGTTTGATCCAACGAATCGTGAAACCTCACGATTTTCCAACATGGTCATCTGTAATGGATTTTGACATAACGTCCGACAGAAACAGCTTGCCACTTTCAGCAGTGGACTTCGGGATCAAGTTCCAGTTAGAACTGTCAGAATCAAAGATCGAACCCCAGAAAGCAGAATATATCAAACGCAGATGCAGAGATTACATGTTCGAGTTTCTGAAAGAGATCAAACAAAGATTGCCTCCCAATATCCAGCAATTTAAGTCACTTGCCGTTCTCAGCCCATCTGTTGTACTCAGTTCCAAAAAGCCACAGCTGGCAAATTTATAATTTTTGCCACTTTACAATGGAGATCTTGGCAAACTCGAACAGCAATGGCGAGCTTTGAACAATGTACACTGGGAGCACACTGAAGACAGCCAAATGGAAGAGTTCTGGGTTGAAGTGGCTAAACACACCGATGCAGCTGGTGATAAAGATTTCACTGAACTTGGTCTTTTTGCCTTTTCTCTTTTAGCCCTACCATTTAGCAATGCATCAGTGGAACGTTCTTTTTCACAAATGGCCCTAATCAAAACCAACCTTAGGAACCGAATGCAAGAGAAATTGTTGGAAAACATTCTTAGGGTCAGAGCATATATGCAGCGTAATAAGTGTTGCTGCAACCAATTCCAGCCATCCAAAGCAATGCTGTCACTGTTTACAGGCGACATCTATGAAGTAAATAATGCAGAAGATGGTGCTGACTCAAAGGAGCTTTTTTGAAACTAAAACAAATATATAAAAAAAAACAAAGTAAAAATGTTTTATTTTGTACATATTTTTTTTCTTTTGGACTTTTTTCTTTGTACATATTTAAAATCGAATTGAGATACACCTGTGTGATGATAACAGCTGGACCTTGGTTGAGGAGTTTGAAGGTAAGAAGTTAAAAATGTTTTTATGTGTAATTTCAGTGCATGGGGCATACTTTCAATTTTTTTAAAAAAGCAAGCTGTTGGCTCTATTTTTTGCAGTTTGTTAGGTGCATTTAATTGATGTGACTGTTTAATTGATTTAATTGATGTGATCATCTAATTAGATTGGTGGCATAACTTTAAAAGATTGAACTGTTTTCTTCTTTGGGAAACGGTAGCAGCATTAAAGGATAGGGCTACATGTTAATAGTAATAAGCTTGGTTTCAGTAAAAAAAAACCAAATTGGGCTAGTTTTGGGCTAGCGCGGCTTTTTTGCAACAGATTCAGGATTTGTGACTGTGTTGTAAAAATAATTATATGATGATTTTTAAGCAAACTGTATTCGTGTGACTTGTAAAGCGCATGTATTAAATATATTATTATGATTGTGTTGTGGTTTAAAAATACATGGTGCTTTTTTTGTTTTTTTTTTGCCTGCTGTTGTTACAAAAGCGTTTTTAAAAAAAATGATTACAAGACATTTCTATACAGCACGAGATCACAGTATTTTTTTCAAATAATTAGTGTGTTTCAGTATGTCTACATTTCTGTATATCTCTGCATGTCCACAAGGTTATTTTAAATAAATAAACAACATTAGGGCAGAGATTACAGTCATTTTTCTCATATTTAGTGTGTGTGTGTGTGTGTGTGTGTGTGTGTGTGTGTGTGTGTGTGTGTGTGTGTGTGCACGCGTGGTGCATTTCTTTTCCCAGCGTTGATGCAGCTGCAACAGTTCTTAAAAAAATAAGTTCTTAGTTACAGTATGTGGCATTGTACACTGTACAGTGTGTATGTGTAATATAATACTAGCCATTCCAGTGTAATTACTGTGTTTTAAGTTACACGAGTTAGTAAAACAGTTCTTGACACCAGCCTTTTTTTCCCTAGACCTTGCTCACGTTTCCATGGCAACAGGTCCCTAGTGGTGGGAATGTATCATTTCAGGGTATTTTTTGGGCAAAAATGCCACATCACCCACATTGATTGGCTCATGGCAGCCATGTTTGTTAATGTAGAAACTTTTCCTGAATAACTTTAGAGGACACTACAAAGATAACATATGCCCAAGATTCACGTCAATCGGCCAAACGGTTCATGAGGAGATGTCGTTTAAGCGTTTTATGCAAAATGGCACAGTTTCCACACCATGTGACCGATCAATTTTTTTCTTGCATAAAATTAATCGTGGAGATGAGCGCACTACGTACAAAAATTGTCACAGCTGTACTATGTACCGTTCATGAGAAGGCATTTGAAAATTTCCCAAAATTTTCATTAAATCCAAGATGGCTGCCACACCATGTGACCAAAAGCCGCCATATTGACCATGGCACAACATCCCATAGTCCTCTACATCCGTGCCAAATTTCGTGAGTTTTGGTGCAGCCGTTTAAAAGTTATAGGCTTTTGTAATTTGGGAGGGAGGGAGGAAGAAAAAAAAAAATAATAATAAAAATCTTTACAACAACAATAGGCTTCCCGGCCATTCTGGCCTGGAAGCCTAATAATAATAAACAAATATATACAAAGGGGCAGGATACTCCACCAGAAAAACATAATTGGCAACTTTTAAAAAATGGATGCTTTGAACGATGCATTTGGATATACAGTCCCGTGAAAAAGTATTTGCCCCGTCTGATTTTCTGCATTTTTGCATATTTTTGACACGGAATGTTATCAGATCTTCAACCAAAACCTAATATTACATAAAAGGGACCCTGAGTGAACAAATAACACAAACATTTGATACATATGTAAGACCCAATGCCCCTTTGTGAAAGTAATCGCCCCCTTAGACTCAATAACTGGTTCCGCCACCTTTAGCAGCAATAACTGCAACCAAACGCTTCCTGTAGTTATTGATTAGTCTCTCACAGCACCGTGGAGAACTGCTTAAACTCAGTGACATTTGTGGGTTTGAGAGCATGAACTGCTCGTTTCAGGTCCTGCCACAACATCTCAATGGGGTTTAGGTCTATTTTAGGAATGACTAGGCCATTCCAAAACTTAAAATTTCTTGTTCTTCAACCATTCTGATGTAGACTTGCTTGTGCGTTTCGGATCATTGTCTTGCTGCATGACCCACTTCAGCTCACGGACGGATGGCCTGACATTCTCCTGTAGAATTTTCCGATACACAATTCATGGTTCCTTCAATGATGGCAAGGTGTCCAGGCCCTGTTGCACCAAAGCATCCCCAAACCATGACACTACCACCACCATGCTTGACCGCTGGTATGAGGTTCTTACTGTGGAATGCAGTGTTTGGTTTTCGCCAGACATAACGGGGTCCATGTCGGCCAAAAAGTTCCACTTTTGACTCCTCTGTCCATAGAACATTGTTCCAGAACTCTTGAGGATTATCCAGGTGCTTTTTGGCAAACGAGATGAGCATTCATGTTCTTCTTAGTGAGCAATGGTTTCCACTTTGCTACTCTGCCATGAATCCCATTTTTGCCCAGTGTCTTTCTGATGGTGGAGTCATGAACACTGACCTTAGCCGAGGCGAGAGAGGCCTGCAGATCCTTGGATGTTGTTCTAGGGTTCTTTGCGACTTCATGGACGATTTTGTGCCTTGCTCTTGGAGAGATTTTGGCTGGACGGCCATTCCTGGGAAGATTCTCTACTGTCCCAAACTTTCTCCATTTGGACAATATGGCTCTTACTGTGGTTTGGAGGTCTTCAGTAATTTCTTTTGTTTGTGTCAAGATGTGCCTCTAGAACCTGTGTGCTGACAACGTCACTCTGATGGTAAGGGCCAAAGTTAGTTAGATTTATATTGGGCAGGGCTGGCCCAAATCAGGCCTGGTTGTTAACCAAAGTACTCAAACAGCTAACCCTAATTATCCCTTTAATTGGGTTGAGTTAACTGGGGGGGGGGGGGGGGGGGGGGGCAATAACTTTTCCACACCTGAAGATTGCATGTTTGATTACCTTGCACACCAAACAAATGAAAGAAGCACCAAACTTTGTTGTCGTTTTTTCTCTCAGACTCCCTCTATATACTACTACAACTCACAAAAATCTGACCAAATACAATGTGAAAAATGTGCAAAAATGCAGAAAATCAGACAGGGGGCAAATACTTTTTCACGGCACTGTATGTATGGAAATACAGATCACTCAAAAGGATGAAATGGTATTCAAGCCTTTGGATAAGAAGGTACAGCGAAATTAAAAGGCGCTTAGTTCATACACTTCATTCTGCCTCCATCTTTACATCTGGTTCATTGTTTACAAATCATGCACAAAAGTGCCTTCTCTGGCCACAAAGTCGCATTGCATTTTGAATTTACTGACTTTCCTTTATAAAAAACAAGGTTACTTGACGTCCTCTGCTTTTGACCAACTCTGAGGTTGTTTTTAGTCCCGTGCAAATCATTCTTTAGTTACTGTGTAATGGTTTTCAAATCAATGAATATATTGTTGAATTAGTTATTTTAAATTTTTACAGACTTTTAATGTAAAGGTGTTAATACTTTTGTCATGAACAAATATTTTAAATTGCTTAAATTGTTTATTTTTTTTTTAAATATTGTTTGTTAAACTACCAGAAATTGTGTATTGGTCTTAATCGGAGTAATTGGAATGCCAATACTTTTGTCTGCGACTGTATATATGTATGTGTGTGTATATATAGAGAGAATTGTGAGGGTCTGGAACCAGCTCCCCAGTAATGTTGTTGATCCTTCAAGAAGCTGCTTGATGAGATTCTGGGATCAATAAGCTACTAACAACCGAATGAGCAAGATGGGCTGAATGGCCTCCTCTCATTTGTAAGCTTTCTTATTTATTTATTTATTTATTTTGCAAAAACAAAACATCCTGTAGGAGTGGGTTGGAGGCGGTGTCATTAATATATAGTTTTTCCCAATATCCCATATATAAACATGCACATTATATATATATATATATATATATATATATATATATATATATATATATATATATATATATATATATATAGACGTGCTCAAATTTATTGGTACCCCTCCACAATATTTTCTCTGAAATAACTTGAAACTGACAAAAGTAATTGGCATCCACCATTGTTTATTCCATATTTAATAGAAATCAGACTTTGCTTTTGATTTTTTATTCAACATAATATTGTAAATAAGAAAACAAATGAAAATGGCATGGACAAAAATGATGGGACCGCTAACCTAATATTTTGTTGCACAACCTTTAGAGGCAATCACTGCAATCAAACGTTTTCTGTAGCTCTCAATGAGACTTCTGCACCTGTTAACAGGTAGTTTGGCCCACTCTTCCTGAGCAAACTGCTCCAGCTGTCTCAGGTTTGATGGGTGCCTTCTCCAGACTGCAAGTTTCAGCTCTTTCCATAGATGTTCAATAGGATTCAGATCAGGACTCATAGAAGGCCACTTCAGAATAGTCCAATGTTTTGTTCTTATCCATTCTTGGGTGCTTTTAGCTGTGTGTTTTGGGTCATTATCCTGTTGGAGGACCCATGACCTGCGACTGAGACAGAGCTTTCTGACACTGGGCAGTACGTTTCGCTCCAGAATGCCTTGATAGTCCTGAGATTTCATTGTGCCCTGCACAGATTCAAGGCACCCTGTGCCAGGCGCAGCAAAGCAGCCCCAAAACATAACCGAGCCTCCTCCATGTTTCACTGTAGGTATGGTGTTCTTTTCTTTGAAAGCTTCATTTTTTCGTCTGTGAACATAGAGCTGATGTGACTTGCCAAAAAGCTCCAGTTTTGACTCATCTGTTCAAAGGACATTCTCCCAGAAGGATTGTGGCTTGTCAATATGCATTTTAGCAAATTCCAGTCTGTTTTTTATGTTTTTCTTTCAAAAGTGGAGTCCTCCTGGGTCTTCTTCCATGGAGCCCACTTTCGCTCAAAAAGCGACGGATGGTGCGATCAGAAACTGACGTACCTTCACCTTGGAGTTCAGCTTGTATCTCTTTGGCATTTATCCTTGGTTCTTTTTCTGCCATTCGCACTATCCTTCTGTTCAATCTGGGGTCGATTTTCCTCTTGTGGCCGCGCCCAGGGAGGTTGGCTACAGTTCCATGGACCTTAAACTTCTTAATAATATTTGCAACTGTTGTCACAGGGACATCAAGCTGCTTGGAGATGGTCTTGTAGCCTTTACCTTTACCATGCTTGTCTATTATTTTCTTTCTGATCTCCTCAGACAACTCTCTCCTTTGCTTTCTCTGGTCCATGTTCAGTGTGGTACACACAATGATACCACACAGCACAGTGACTACTTTTCTCCATTTAAATAGGCTGAATGACTGATTACAAGATTGGAGACATGTGTGATGCTAATTAAAGAAACTAATTAGTTTGAAATATCACTATAATCCAATTATTTATTATCTTTTCTAAGGGGTACCAACAAATGTGTCCAGGCCATTTTAGAATGTCTTTGTAGAATAAGCGATAATTCTTCTCTTTTCACAGCTTCTTTACTTTATTCTATGACATACCAAAGGCATGCAAGTATACATGATAAAATAGCTTTTAATTTTATCACTTTTCAGGAGGAATGAAGCATTATTTCAATGAGCTGTAAGGGTACCAACAAATTTGAGCACGTCTGTATTATATATATATATACACACACACACACACACACACACACACACAGTGCCTTGCATAAGTATTCACCCCCCTTGGACTTTTCCACATTTTGTAGTGTTACAACCTGGAATTAAAATGGATTTAATTAGGATTTTTTGTCACTGATCTACACAAAATAGTCCATAATGTCGAAGTGGGCAAAAAAATCTACATATTTTTTCAAAATTATTTACAAATAAAAAACTGAAAAGTCTTGATTGCATAAGTATTCACCCCCTTTGCTGTGACACCCCTAAATAAGCTCTGGTGCAACCAATTGCCTTCAGAAGTCACATAATTAGTTGAATGGAGTCCACCTGTGTGCAATTAAAGTGTCACATGATCTCAGATTAAATACACCTGTTTCTGGAAGGCCCCAGAGTTTGTTAGAGAGCATATCTAAACAAACAGCATCATGAAGACCAAGGAGCTATCAAAACAAGTCCCAAACTTTGAACATCCCCCAGAGCACCGTTAAATCCATTGTTAAAAAATGGAAAGAATATGGCACAACCGCGACTATGCCTAGAGAAGGCCATCCATCAAAACTCAGTGACCAGGTAAGAAGGGCATTAG
The DNA here is from genome assembly GCF_902713425.1 of Acipenser ruthenus. Classification (NCBI taxonomy): domain Eukaryota; kingdom Metazoa; phylum Chordata; class Actinopteri; order Acipenseriformes; family Acipenseridae; genus Acipenser; species Acipenser ruthenus. The sequence goes on from NC_081192.1 coordinate 56,295,929, forward strand.
TCAGAAAAGCAACCAAGAGGCCAATGGTAACTCTGAAGGAGCTGGAGAGATCCACAGCTGAGATGGGAGAAACCGTCCATGGGACAACTACAACCCAGACACTCCACAAAGCTGGGCTTAATGGAAGTGGCGAGAAGAAAGCCATTACTGAAAAAAACCCATATCAAATCCCATTTGGATTTTGCCAAAAGGCATGTGGGAGACACAGCAAACAAGTGGAAAAAGGTTCTCTGGTCTGATGAGACCAAAATTGAGCTTTTTGGCCTTAGCGCAAAACGCTTTGTGTGGCGCAAAGCCAACACTGCTCCTCACCCTGAGAACACCAACCCCACGGTAAAGCATGGTGGTGGCAACATCATGTTATGGGGATGCTTTTCATTGGCAGGGACTGGGAAACTGGTCAGGACTGAGGGCAAGATGGATGGAGCCAAATGCAGGGAAATTCTAGAGGAAAACCTGTTTTAGTCTGCAAGAGACCTGGGACTGGGGCGGAGGTTCATCCAAAAGCTACACTGGAGTGGTTTAAAAACAAGAACCTGAATGTCTTGGAATGGCCCAGTCAAAGCCCAGACCTCAATCTGATTGAGAATATGTGGCAAGACTTGAAAATTGCTGTTCACCAACGGTCTCCATCCAACCTGACAGAGCTTGAGCAATTTTGCCAAGAAGAATGGGCAAAAATTGCAGGATGAAGATGTGCAAAGCTGGTAGAGACTTACCCAAAAAGACTCACAGCTGTAATTGCTGCCAAAGGTGCTTCTACCAAGTATTGACTCAAGGGGTGAATACTTATGCAACCAACAAATGTCTTTTTTTTGTTTAATTAACTTTTGTGTCACAATAAAAAATATTTTGCACCTTCAAAGTGTTAAGTATGTTGTGTAAATCAAATAGTAAAAATCCCAATTAAATCCATTTTAATTCCAGGTTGTAACACTATAAAATGTGGAAAAGTCCAAGGGGGGTGAATACTTATGCAAGGCACTGTATATAGTACCAGTCAAAAGTTGAGTACACTAGCTGGAAACTAGGTTTTTTTCATAATTGACAATTTTTTACATCGTATACATTTCTGTAAATACTTGAAAATGAAAACACATGTTACAATATACAAAACAAAACATAAGGAGTATCAAAGCAATGTTCAAGAAAATTGTCTCTAAATCTTGGATTCCTCAAAATAGCCACCCTTTGCCTTAATAACAGCCTCACAAACACGAGGCATTCGGTTAACAAGTTTCAGCAGGAAATCACGTCTTCCCAGCTCTTCTGCAGCAATTCCCAGAGATGTAGGGCACTTGTGGGTAGCTTTGCTTTGACTCTTCTGTCCAGTTCCTCCCATACAAGTTCTATGGGATTGAGGTCTGGAGACTGGGCAGGCCAGGACATTAGTCTGAGTTGTCCTTCACTTTCCTTCTTCACCAGATAGTTCTTGCACAACTTTGATGTGTGTTTCGGGTCATTATCTTACTGAAGAATGAAGGACTGCCCAACTAGCCGCAATCCTGATGGAATGGCATGCCTCTGAAGTATGCTATGATAGCCATGCTGGTTGAGCTTGCCATGGACTTGGTAAAGATCACCAACTCTGTCACCAGCAAAGCAACCCCAGACCACGACACTGCCTCCTCCATGCTTGACAGTGGGAACCACACATGCACAACTCATGCGCTCACCCTCTCTGCGTCTTACAAATACTCGGCGGTTGTATCCAAATATTTCAAATTTTGACTCATCGGTCCATAAGACCGACTTCCACTCTTCAAACGTCCAGTTTCTGTGTTTTTTGGCCCAGGCAAGTCTCTTCCTTATACTGCACTCTTAACAATGGTTTCTTTGCAGCAATTCTTCCAGTTAGGCCAGCTTCATGCAATCTCCTCTGTTGTTGAAACATCTGTACTTCTAGTAGCATTTAGCTGAGCTTATATTTCAGGGGCAGTTAAATCGCTGGTTTCGCAGACTTGTGACTCGAATGAACTTGTTCTCTGATTCTGAGGTCACCCTTGGCCTGCCTGACCTTGTTCGGTCCTCATGAGTGCCAGTTTCTTCAAGTCGTTTGATGGTCTTGGCCACAGCATTTACAGACACTTGCAAAGTTCTTGCGATTTGTCTTTTTTCTTTGCTTAACTGAGCGTATTTTGCCATTTTCTGCTCCCTTACATTCAGGAATGACAAACTTGTGCCTATGCTACCTATATTTATAGTAATCATGGACCCTCACCTGTTAACAATAATTGGGGATAAAAGGTTAATTAGGTAACATGCTAGTTAACTCGGAGAACATCTAACAAAGAGACTTTTATATTTAGGCCAGTGTTCTAACACCGTGTTATACACATTTCAGACTTTAAACTGACTTGGGCTTGACTAAAATGACTGAAATCCCCATATGTTCCGAGTCAACATAAACTCCTAGGTCTTTTTCATAGGGAACTATGAAAAAGACCTAGGAGTTTATGTTGACTCAGAAATGTCTTCATCTAGACAATGTGGGGAAGCTATAAAAAAGGCCAACAAGATGCTCGGATATAGTGTGAGAAGTGTTGAATTTAAATCAAGGGAAGTAATGTTAAAACTCTACAATGCATTAGTAAGACCTCACCTAGAATATTGTGTTCAGTTCTGGTCACCTCGTTACAAAAAGGATATTGCTGCTCTAGAAAGAGTGCAAAGAAGAGCAACCAGAATTATCCCGGGTTTAAAAGGCATGTCGTATGCAGACACGCTAAAAGAATTGAATCTATTCAGTCTTGAACAAAGAAGACTACGCGGCGATCTGATTCAAACATTCAAAATCCTAAAAGGTATAGACAATGTCGACCCAGGGGACTTTTTTGACCTGAAAAAAGAAAGAAGGACCTGGGGTCACAAATGGAGATTAGATAAAGGGGCATTCAGAACAGAAAATAGGAGGCACTTCTTTACACAGAGAATTGTGAGGGTCTGGAACCAACTCCCCAGTAATGTTGTTGAAGCTGACACCCTGGGATCCTTCAAGAAGCTGCTTGATGAGATTCTGGGATCAATAAGCTACTAACAACCAAACGAGCAAGATGGGCTGAATGGCCCCCTCTCGTTTGTAAACTTTCTTATGTTCTTATGACCATTACATTGAGATTGACAAGATTTACATTTTCATTTAAAAATAAAATTTTTGAATGCAATTCACTTATGATTATCAGCTTATATAAGTACACATATCATATAATGAAATATGTTTATAGACAAGTTTATACAATTAAAAGCATAGATAATCATGAAAAACCTGGTTTCAAGCAGGTGTACTCTTTTGACTGGTACTCTGTGTGTGTGTGTATATTATATATATATATATATATATATATATATATATATATATATATATATATATACACACACACACACACACACACAGTGCCATGCAAAAGTATTCAGACCCCTGACCAATTCTCTCATATTACTGAATTACAAATGGTACATTGAAATTTCGTTCTGTTTGATATTTTATTTTAAAACACTAAAACTCAAAATCAATTATTGTAAGGTGACACTGGTTTTATGTTGGGAAATATTTTTAAGAAAAATAAAAAACTGAAATATCTTGCTTGCATAAGTATTCAACCCCCACACATTAATATTTGGTAGAGCCATCTTTTGCTGCAATAACAGCTTTAACCCTTTGCAGTCCATTTATTAAATGTGCGTCAGGCACGTCAGGGCCAATTTATTTTCACACGCGCAGTTAATTTTAGACGCGCTGTTTAAAAGTATTTTTTTTCACAGTCAAGCGGGTTTAAAAGGCCCTGCATAACAACAAAGCACTCACTAGGCATCTCCAGCCCCGCCCCACCCTTTCGTTCGCTATAGCTTTCACCTATGTAAGAAATAAATAATAATAATAATAATAATAATAATAATAATAATAATAATAATAATAATAATAATGATAATAGTCATACATACCGATCAATCATCTCCTGATCACTCGTTTTATCATCAAACTCCTCAATAATGCGATCCAAGTCATTATTTTATTACTATAACATCTCAAAAAAGCTCTGCAAATGTCTGTGTTCTCTGTGCACTCACTCACAGTCAGCCAGCTTGTTTACTTATGACCGCCCCGTTATCTGATGCCAGGGCCATGTATGACTAATCATGAGATAAGCCTTTTGTTTTTTTGTTTTTTTTCGACTTGTCTCAGCTCCTGTCGCTCCCACTCGGCCATTGAATGGTTTTTCGGCTTTTTCCGGAGAAAAAACGATTAGAAACCCGTTTTTTGCGTTTCTAAAATGATGTCGGACAGGGTCCAACAGTGGACCTGATAGGAATAATTGCAATGTCGGACCAGGTCCAACAAAGGAATGCAAAGGGTTAAGTCTTTTGGGGTAAGTATGTACCAGCTTTGCACACAGTGTTGGAGTGATTTTGGCCCATTCTTTTTGGCAGATTTGCTCCACGTTGTTCAGGTTGGTTGGACGACGCTTGTGGACCGCAATTTTCATATTGTGCCACAGATTCTCAATGGGATTGAGATCAGGACTTTGACTGGGCCACTGTAGGACATTCATCTCTAACTTCTGTATAATGCTCTTTGGTCTTCATTTTCCTTTAGATTCACAGCCTGACCAATGATCCTTCAACAGTGGGGTTTTTATCCAGAAAAGGTGACAGCAACTTTAATGGTTCACAGGTGGAGGCCAATGGTAAGGTAATTGTGTCCTCGTTAGGGCAATTTCTTTCATCGGTGTAAACTGGGAGCTTCAACAGAACAGTGGTTGAATACTTATGCAAGCAAGATATTTCAGTTTTTTATTTTTCTTAAATATTTCCCAACATAAAACCAATGTCACCTTACAATAATTTCAGTGTTTTAAAATAAAATATCAAACAGAACGAAATTTCAATTTGTAATTTAGTAATATGAGAGAAATGGTCAGGGGTCTGAATACTTTTGCAAGGCACTGTGTATATATATATATATATATATATATAGATATACACACACACACACACACACACACACACACACACACACACAGTCGCAGACAAAGGTATTGGCACTCTAATTACTATGACTAAGACCAAAATACACAATTTCTGGTAGTTTAACAAACAATCTTTATTTAAAAAAAAAAACACTTCAGCAATTTCAAATATTTGTTCATGACAAAAGTACCAATCCGAAGTTAAAGTTTACTATGTAATATAGACAAACAAATACATTTTTTAGATATATTAATTTCAGTAAATGATGAGGGTTCTCTTAATGCATCTATTTTTCATAAATCAACAGATAGAAATACAATCTTTTGTGCCAATAGTGACCATCCAAAACATTTGATCAAAAATATACCATATGTTCAATTTGTATGGCTAAAAAGAATATGCAGTGATACGTCTGACTTTAAAATTAAAGCTAGACATGTAGGCTCTCATTTGATCTAGGTGGTGTAATAGAACTTAACTGATACTGCTTTTAATATAACTGAAATTAGCTTATAGAAACTATAAAGATTAATGATTCGACTACACAAGAAAGATTGACTTTTGTCACTGAGTATAATTATATCTCCAATGACATTAAAAGAATAATCTCGAAACATTGGAGGATATTGGAATGTGATCCTCCACCTACGTTTTGTTTTAGACGTGGCAGGAATATCAAGGATGTGTTAGTCGCTTCTATGTATAAATGAATACCATCTAATGACAATTGGCTTACTAAAACAGTACATGGTGAAGAAGATGTGTTCATTGTTCTAACATGCACAATACCAAATATTTTAATCATCCACACTCTGGTCGTAAATACATGATACAAGGTGTTATCAATTGTAATACAACCCATGTGGTATATATGCTTAATTTGAGTTCAATTATTGTACAATTACACCATGTATGGACGAACAATGGATTCTAAAACAATTTTCAATTAATGAATGCTGTGATAGATGAAAATTGTCATCAGTAATTTTAAATAACGTCTACGGCTTTTATCCATGCGGCACATAATTATTAGCAGTCAAGTCTGAAAGAAGAAAATATTTTTGAGTGTACGATCAACCTCGTCTCTATTACTTGGAGAACCTAATGAACAAAGTAAGGACTGCATCAATTAGTCAGTTCACAAATTACAATATGCAAGATACTCTAATGCTGTAAAAGTAAACTAAACACAAGTGCTAAACTTCATCAATATGATGAAAAATGTGACACTCACCTCAGTTGCTGTAAACATTGATAGTCTGGATTTGTCTGTGGAAGAAAACAAAATTAAATTAATACTTAATTTACTAAAAATTAGTTTAGTAACACTCCTAAAGCAAGAACATCCAACACAAAGGAAATTGTTCAGTGGCTGAAGCCAAAGACCTATAATAATAATAATAATAATAATAATAATTATTATTATTAGTCGTAGTAGTCTTAGTAGTATTTAGCCTAAACCATTACTTCCAATCATTACTGAGTGATTCAGTTTTGGGTTCTCTGAATGCAGGATGTCATGATTTACAAGATTCAATAGTACTATTCATCTGTGACATACGGAAAACACTGCCTGGACACAAATGGCTAATTAGCATTCCTTCAAATTAAGTACAAATATTTACTACAATTAGATTTGACAGTTCATACAGCGACAGTGAGGAGAGTGGTGTGGAGAAGTACTTATAGAAAAGTACAGAGCAAGGAGAAATTCAATATTTAACTGCTTAAATCAGAAATTTGGGAAATTACTGCAGCTTAAATTCTAACAGCGGTGTGTCTTTTTCTGATAACAAACTAAAACTCAGAGCAACTGATTCAAATTCGGCGCCGATCTGACACAAGGGGGCGGGGACAGACTGGAAAATAGCAAACGTAATACCGATCCACAAAAAGGGAGACAAAACCGAACCAGGTTAACTACAGACCAATAAGCCTGACTTCTATTATATGTAAACTTATGGAAGCTATAATAAGATCTAAAATGGAAAATTACCTATACGGTAACAATATCCTGGGAGACAGTCAGCATGGTTTTAAGAAAGGGAAATCGTGCCTGACTAACCTGCTTGACTTTTTTGAGGATGCAACATTGACAATGGATAATTGCAAAGCATACAACATGGTTTATTTAGATTTCCAGAAAGCTTCTGACAAACTCCTGCATAAAAGATTAATTCTCAAACTAAATGCAGTAGGGATTCAAGCATGCACATGGATTAGGGAGTGGTTAACATGTAGAAAACAGAAAAGTACTGATTAGAGGAGAAACCTCAAAATGGAGCGAGGTAACCAATGGTGTACCACAGGGATCAGTATTAGGTCCTCCGCTATTCCTAATCTACATTAATGATTTAGATTCTGGTATAGTAAGCAAACTTGTTAAATTTGCAGACGACACAAAAATAGGAGGAGTGGCAAACACTGTTGCAGCAGCAAAGGTCATTCAAAATGATCTAGACAATTTCAGAACTGGGCAGACACATGGCAAATGAAATTTAATAGAGAAAAGTGTAAAGTATTGCATGCAGGCAATAAAAATGTGCATTATAAATATCATATGGGAGATCCTAAAATTGAAGAAGGAATCTATGAAAAAGACCTAGGAGTTTATGTTTATGTCTTCATCTAGACAATGTGGGGAAGTTATAAAAAAGACCAACAAGATGCTCGGATATATTGTGATAAGTGTTGAATTTAAATCAAGGGAAGTAATGTTAAAACTTTACAATGCATTAGTAAGACCTCACCTAGAATATTGTGTTCAGTTCTGATCACCTCGTTACAAAAAGGATATTGCTGCTCTAGAAAGAGTACAAAGAAGAGCAACCAGAATTATCCCAGGTTTAAAAGGCATGTATTGCTGCTTTTAGGCAGACAGGCTAAAAGAATTGAATCTATTCAGTCTTGAACAAAGAAGACTACGCGGCGATCTGATTCAAACATTCAAAATCCTAAAAGGTATAGACAATGTCGACCCAGGGGACTTCTTTGACCTGAAAAAAGAAACAAGGACCTGGGGTCACAAATGGAGATTAGATAAAGGGGCATTCAAACAGAAAGTAGGAGGCACTTTTTTACACAGAGAATTGTGAGGGTCTGGAACCAATTCCCCAGTAATGTTGTTGAAGCGGACACCCTGGGATCCTTCAAGAAGCTGCTTGATGAGATTTTGGGATCAATAAGATACTAACAACCAAATGAGCAAGATGGGCTAAATGTCCTCCTCTCGTTTGTAAACTTTCTTATGTTCAAATATTCCTAACTTAGTTGCAATGACTATTTAAAAAAAAAAAATGAAAACACACACATTAAAACCAGTTTTAGTACTGGAGGCTGTGTGGTCCAGTGGTTAAAGAAATGGGCTTGTAACCAGGAGGTCCCCGGTTCAAATCCCACCTCAGCCACTGACTCATTGTGTGACCCTGAGCAAGTCACTTAACCTCCTTGTGCTCCGTCTTTCGGGTGAGACGTAATTGTAAGTGACTCTGCAGCCGATGCATAGTTCACACACCCTAATATCTGTAAGTCGCCTTGGATAAAGGCGTCTGCTAAATAAACTAATAATAATAATAAAATATGTGCTACAGTGTTGCCAGGGATATAGGAAACCATAACATTCTGCTTGCTCGGTAGCGAGCCTATTTGGCATTTCTGGCACTGTCCTTAGTTGGTTTAGCTCTTACTTCTCTGAGAGAAAGCATTTAGTTTCTGTGGGTGGGTTTAGGTCCGTTACTGGGACGGTTTCCTTGGGGGTTCCCCAGGGCTCCATATTGGGCCCTCTTATTTAGTATATATACATGTTCGCACTTGCTCAAATTCTTAGACATCATGGTGTGAATTTCCATCTCTACGATGATGACACTCAGATTTACTTGCAAACTAAACCTGACATTGAAGTGGCTGTTTCCGTGCTTACTAATTATAACTGATATTAAACTTTGGATGCAACAAAATGTTTTGCAATTGAACCGTGATAACACTGAGGTCATCTTACTAGGTTCTCCACACCAACTACATAAATTTAAGAGTTTAAGCATGCTGTGGCAGGGTGGCTGGGCGGTGACGTCAGATCAGAAGCAGGAACTAAAAACAAACGGACACCAGACACTGCAGATTCCAAACAAAAATAAATAAAATATTTAAACACAAAAACACTGTGCTCACAGAGCAAAATAAAAGATCAAACAAAGCAAATCTTGGACACAAAATACTACAAAACAACACAGGTCAGGCTGGGCAACTGCTGTCACTGTTCCTGTATTTAATTTTTAAGTTTCATTTTCTCTCTCTCTCTCTCTCCTCGCTCTCTCCACTCTCACTGCTAATACACCCACCCTGCAGCTAAAACAGCAGGTCTTTTATATCTTGGCCAAGGGGCTAACTGGCTATCAATTCTCTCATTACCCCTCGGCCACAGTCTGCACAGGTAGAATTACTATGCGTGACTGCCAACTAATTCAATAATCACCAGCTGACAGTCACGCATTCCCACAAGGTATTTTTAAAACAAAAACAAAAACACATGGCGCTTCACCGTCAATACAAAATAACAATCTGCACAGGGGCGGATGGGAAACTCAGTTCTAAAAATAAACAAATAAATACGCACAGGGCTCCTCACCCTGTTCCATATCCCCCCCCCCCCCCCCTTGTGCGCAGCACACATGGCCCAACGGCCACCTCCCCCCCCTTAGTCCCAAAGTCTCGGCTAACAGTACTGGCCCAGGAACAGGGGAAGCAAGGTGTCTCCGGGGGCGGCCACGACAGGATGTCCTCCTCCCACCCAAACAGCTCTAGCGTCCCGGTGGACCGTGCAAAGGCCGGCTCCTCCGGCCAAGGAAATTTTGAGGGTGGTCTCCAGACCTCTCCCCACTTCATGACCGGCAACTCCCCTCCGTGGGGATTCAACCACAATTTCTCCTGCCGCGAAAGTGCGGCTGGGGGAGCTGGTCTCCTGACCTCCCCCCCCTTCTTCATGGACATTATTTCTGGACTGGTAGCGACCCCAGGCGAAGCAAGAGCCCCCGGCGACCCCAGGCGAAGCAGGACCCTCGACGACCCCAGGCGAAGCAGGACCCTCGACGACCCCAGGCGACGGCAGCAGCAGCAGCGGACCCTCAGGAGGCGACGGCAGCAGCAGCGGACCCTCGGGAGGCGAACTCGGGAGGGGAGCCCCTGGCCATGGAGGCGGCAGCGGGAGCTCCACTTCTCCCTTGTGCCCTGTAACTGGTGCGGAGCAACAGGCAGCCCCAGGCGATGCGGAGCAACAGGCAGCCCCAGGCGATGCAGAGCAACAGGCAGCCCCAGGCGATGCAGAGCAACAGGCAGCCCCAGGCGATGCAGAGCAACAGGCAGCCCCAGGCGATGCAGAGCAACAGGCAGCCCCAGGCGATGCAGAGCAACAGGCAGCCCCAGGTGATGCAGAGCAACAGGCAGCCCCAGGCGATGCGGAGCAACAGGCAGCCCCAGGCGATGCGGAGCAACAGGCAGCCCCAGGCGATCCAGGCGTGGCATCCCTGAGCAGTGCAAGGCAGGCATCCTTGGGCGGTGGCCAACTGGCATCCCCGGGCGATGCACGACAGGGCGGCAACGAACCCTCTGGATCTTGTCCCGGTCCATCCTGAAGAGGCAGCTCCTGCTCCTCTCTCTCGGGTGGAGGTGGCACCAGCAGGTACTCTCCCTCTGCTGGTGGAGGTGGGAGCGACACCCAGTCCTCCCACGGCGGTGGAGGTGGAACCAGCAGGTACTCTCCCTCTGCTGGCGGAGGTGGGAGCGACACACAGTTCCCCCAGGGCAGTGGAGGTGGCACCAGCAGGTATTCTCCCTCTGCTGGTGGAGGTGAAGGGTGTGTCTCGCCCACATAACTGACCTTTTGTCTATATATATATATATACCCCTGGAAGCAATCTGTGTTCTACTAATGTTGGATGCTTATGTGTACCCACGAACAGACTACGAACTGTGGGTGATAGGGCCTTCTGTTCCTATGCCCCTAGGTTGTGGAATGCCCTTCCCAAAGAAATTAGGGACTCTGAACCCTTGGGTGTTTTTAAATCTTGCCTTAAAACTTATGTTAAACTGGCTTTTTTTTATTTCATATTTGATATTTTTCTTATTGTCTATTTGTCTGTGTTGTAAAACGCAGACAGTTTTTTCTCGGTTTCTTTATACTTATTGTCTGCGTTGTAAAACGCAGAGGTTGTTTTCTCTCTGTTCCATTATTATTATTATTATTATTATTATTATTATTATTATTATTATTATTATTATTTAGGATTATTAGGCTTCCTAGCCGAAGGAAGGAACTGCACTATACTTTTTAAACCAGAAGACAATCGAAAAAATAAAAGGTATAATACATGCGCTTTACAAGTCACACGAATACAGTTTGTTTACAAATCGGAATAAAAAAAATTTTTACGACTGAACTGTGGTAAAACTACAATCTCATATTCTGACTGTGTTGCAAAGAAGCCGCGCGTGTAACCCATTTAAAAGACGCATAACGCAGGGTGGCGCAACTTTGTGAGCGTATCTTTCATTGAACTAATTATTTTAGGTAATGAAAAGTAAAGACAGAACTCTTCAGAATCACTTGCTCTATGAAATACAATTGTAACGGTGAAGATCACACTGTTATTCATGGAGAATCCCCCCAAAACACTGACATTTTAGTATTATTGGAGCTGAGAAGCCTTTCTGCTGTAATGTTTGTTTACTTAAAATAACCTCGTGGACATGCAGGAATATACAGAACTGTACACATATGGACATGCACAAGTAGGGTTGCCACCTTTTCCACAGACCAAACCCAGACATGCTTTGGAAACAAATTCTGGAAGTGATTGCGTGATACCTACAGAGTTTAGCAAGATTGTCTCTCAAATCTCGCATTTCTCTCTCCCTCCTCTTTGTTTTATATGTATGGTAATTGACTTGTGAATACTTTTTAGTTAAACCATTTAACTGTAGTAATTTCTTAAAACCCACAACTAATTTGGTATTATATACTGCCCGCCTAGTTAAAGTTACATAAAACCCGTTCAGTAATACTACTTTTATATTGGAATATTAACTTCAGCTCTTTCTTAAACCTGCTTTACCCTATATTAAATACTGTCCCTGGCAAACTTTATACTGAAGTAGCTCAGTGTGTTGTGCATGTATGATTTTCACACATAGTAATTTTGAAATACTCACTATTTATATAAAATTTTTATGTTTTATTATTTAATATAGGATGTGCAGTGCTTAATTTGAGCCGGATCCTGCCGGAACAGGATCCGGCACCTCTCAGATTTGACTTTTTTCGTTCCGGCACCTAATCTGCCCGGATCCGGTACCTCTCGCGGCATGATTATTTTTTTTTTTCCACTGTTTGCACTGTAAACATTCTGATAAAAGTGATCAGAGTTAAAGTTGCCTCTGCCTTCTCGTTATTTCTCCCGTCCCCCGTAAAAGCGCATCCTATCCAGCCACACCGATTCCAGACCTGCTCTCTTATTTGTACATAGAGGTTATGGGATAAGCCTACTAGTGAGTCAGACTCGGCGGGAGAGGGGGACGGGGTTGGGGAGGACTAGTGGATGGGCAGTTCGATTCTTTTTAGTGACTCGATTCATTTGATTCAGTTCAGTTTGGTGAATCGATTCATTTCGTTCATTTGATTCACTGATTCAATGACACAAAACCAATCAATGTAGACCGCATTAAGACTGTTTACGTAGGTTTATTTGAACCGGAAAGAACGAGTCGTTCACAAACTGCACATCACAAAAGCTAGGGAGAATCTATATTTGGTTGACTGGGTTCATAAACATTAAATTAAATATAGTTTGACAAAAAATAATATATATTTAGAATCGTGGAGATAACATAACAGTTTGAACCATTAGCATTGTTTAGCCATCAGTATCAATCTAATTTAATTTAATCTTTTAAAAAAAAAAAGTCAATTGCATTTCTTACGTGTTTTTTTCTATACATTTGGAGTCACCCATTGTTTTTTACAACAACAAGAGAGGCTCGAACGAGTGGTATTTGTGGAACTAATCCGTGGTATTTATTCAGCACATAGCAAAACACTGTTTGCCCAATTCCTCTTCTATCCAGTAAACCTTTGGGATTAGTCATGTGATCAAGTTTAAATGTGTATATATTTAGTATTTAACACAGTAAAATAACATTTAGAAAATGTATATTTAATGTGCGTGTAAAATATAATAGACGTTTAAGAACGTCGTGCATATGCAATATCCTCCTAAAAGGTTGTTCTATCGTAGCTGATACTACGTGTCACCTTGTGGACTAAGGTGAATCGCCGTCATTATTAAATTATAAAATATTTAACCGTAGTTGTAAATTGACATGTATAAAATACATTCATTCCTCAAGGTCAAATATGTCATCACAAGTTATATAATTAAGGCTTGGGTACAATAACGTTACAATACCAGTAGATGTTTGTATTTATTTATTTTGGAAATAAGGTGTATCTCTCAATTATTATTATTATTATTAATATTATTTAGTAATTTGTCTGACTTTACTCAAGATGACTTAGAAGTATTACTCATAATTTGTGCAAAATAGTTAATTATAGATATGATTAATTTTGTAATGTGTATAAAAAATAACAAACACATAGGCTACAACTAGTAGCCTATGTGGCAGACTTACACAAGGTTACGTACATAGTAAACTAAGAAGAACTGTAAGAAAAATAATAATTCTGGTGCACAAACTTGTAATCTGAGTTTCTGACAGCGTGAAGCAGCACTCTAGAAAGTACACACCGTCTGGATCATAGATACATAGCTATGGTCTGTGGATGTAACTGACGCCATTTTGGCTCACACAGAGTTCTTATCTTGCACTAAGTAAGCGGGAATTTGGATCCAACATGGCACATACGGTCTTCAGTTTCATAACACTCAACGAGCTGAGAGACAACCCGGTTTCCTTGTTACAACGAACAAATCAGCCAGACTCGAGAGGTAAAGAATCACTTCATGACTTTTGATAGACTGGTAACTCGACTTCTGTGCGCCACGCAGCTTGTTCATAGGGTGAATCAAAAGAACCGATTCAATGGGGACTCTGATCCGATTCCCATCGTTCACCTTAGTGAGTCATTCAAAAAGAACGATTTGTTCGCGAACTACACATCACTAGGAGGACAGTGCAGCCACCGACGAAGTGCCCGGAGCAGGTGCAGTTAGGCTCAGTTCAAGAAAAAGCAAACTTATAACCCCTGGCTTGTAATGCAAAATTCAAAGCTGGGCTGTACAACATGCAAAAAGATAGGGAGCATGTGTCCGGAAAAGACTGGAGGGATGAAACTAGCAAAAGAGTGGGTGGAATGTACAGTAACGTCCTCTGCCTCTGACGTAAAAAAACAACAAAGAGTCCTCAACAAAGGTTTTTGAACAGGCCCGAACCAAAGCCCAATTAGCGACAACAAGCATTGTAGCCAAGATTAAAGACACCTTAACACAGGTTATAGTTACATTGTCTGGCTACATTGTGTTTGTCACTTTTTTTCTCATGCGTTCCGGTACCTCAGAGCCCCCTGGAACACCCCCCCTCTCGCGCTCACTCTGTGTTCCGGGACCTCCCGATTTACAAATTAAGCACTGAGGATGTGTGTTGATATAAATTGGTTTTGATTTGTTGTGGATTGAACAGAATTGCAAGGTTTGTATGTTTGTAATTTATTAGATGTGACTTTTGTTGTTTTACAAAACCGGTGTGTTTATATGAGCACTATACAGTGCCGTGAAAAAGTATTTGCCCGTCTGATTTTCTGCATTTTTGCATATTTTTGACACTGAATGTTATCAGATCTTCAACCAAAACCTAATATTAGATAAAAAGGGACCCTGAGTGAACAAATAACACAAAAATTTGATACATATTTCACTTATTTATTAAAGAAAGTTATGCAACACCCAATACCCCCATGTGAAAAAGTAATTGCCCCCTTAGACTCAATAACTGGTTACACCACCTTTAGCAGCAATAACTGCAACCAAATGCTTCCTGTAGTTATTGATTAGTCTCTCACAGTGCCGTGAAGGAATTTTGTCCCACTCCTCCATGCAGAACTGCTTCAACTCAGTGACATTTGTGGGTTTTCGAGCCTGAACTGCTCGTTTCAGGTCTAGACTTTGACTAGGCCATTCCAAAACTTTAACCCTTTGCAGTCCATTTATTAATTGCGCGTCAGGCACGCCAGGTCTAATTAATTTTCACACGCGCAGTTAATTTTATACGCGCTGTTTAAAAGTATTTTTTTTCACAGTCAAACGGGTTTAAATGGCCCTGCATATCAACAAAGCACTCACTAGGCATCTCCAGCCCCGCCCCACCCTTTCGTTTGCTATAGCGTTCACCTATGTAAGAAATAAATAATAATAATAATAATAATAATAATAATAATAATAATAGTCGTACATACCGATCGATCATCTCCGGATCACTCGTTATATCACCTCAATAATGCGATCCAAGTCATTATTTTCTTACTATAACATCTGAAAAAAGCTCTGCAAATGTCCATGATAGTCTCTGTGCGCTGACGCACTCAGCCAGCTTGTTTACTATGACCGCCCCGTTATCTGATACATTATACCATGTATGACTATTCATGAGATACACCTATTTTTTTTTATTTTATTTTTTTCGACTTGTCTCGGCTCCTGTCACTCCCACTCGGCAATTGAATGGTTTTCTCGGCTTTTTCCAGAGAAAAAACGACTAAACACCCATTTATTGCGTTGCTATAATGATGTCGGACCCAGTCCGACAAAGGACCTCTGAGGAATAATTGCAATGTCGGATCCAGTCTGACAATGGACCGCAAAGGGTTAAATGTCTTGTTGTTCTTCATTTCAACCATTCTGATGTAGACTTGCTTGTGTGTTTCGGATCATTGTCTTGCTGCATGACCCAGCTGCACTTCAGCTTCAGCTCACGGACGGATGGCCTGACATTCTCCTGTAGAATTGTCTGATACAGAGCAGAATTCATGGTTCCTTCAATGATGGCAAGATGTCCAGGTCCTGATGCAGCAAAGCATCCCCAAACCATGACACTACGACCACCATGCTTGACTGTTGGTATGAGGTTCTTACTGTGGAATGCAGGGTTTGGTTTTTGCAGACATAACGGGGCCCATGTCGGCCAAAAAGTTCCACTTTTGACTCATCTGTCCATAGAACATTGTTCCAGAACTCTTGAAGATCATCCAGGTACTTTTTGGCAAACTTGAGACGAGCATTCATGTTCTTTTTAGTGAGCAATTTCCGCCTTGCTACTCTGCCATGGATCCCATTTTTGCCCAGTGTCTTTCTGATGGTGGAGTCATGAACACTGACCTTAGCCGAGGCGAGAGAGGTCTGCAGATCCCTGGATGTTGTTCTAGGGTTCTTTGTGACTTCCTGGACGATTTTGTGCCTTGCTCTTGGAGAGATTTTGGCAGGACGGCCATTCCTGGGAAGATTCTCTACTGTCCCAAACTTTCGGTGGAGCCCCAGAGCCTTAGAAATGGCTTTGTAACCCTTTCCAGAGGGTATTATTTTTTTTTTTCTGCCAAAACATGCTCAAAAACTCAAGAAATTCGGTACACCGGTAGATGCCTATAGGGGATAGTCGGTGATATTCAGCAAATTTGAGCAAGTCACATGGTTCGGCAGCCATATTGGATTTTGCGGAATTTGTTAAAACGCCTATGTATCGTAACCACTTACTGCAGAGTTCTGAAAATTGCTATACATGTTGGGGGTTAGTCCATGATTAAGTATTGTTAATATGAAGTTGATTGGTTCTGTGGTTTGGCAACCACATTGATTAATGACATAAAATTACCATAAAATATCAAATCATCAAAATTCAAACATCTTCTTTGAAACCGCTTATCCGATTGAAACAAAAATTGGAATAAAACACCTCAGTATGGTCATCTGTTACGCTTGTTCAAGGTAAGTTGCTACTGTGAAAATCATGGCGTCCATGCTGCATGACATCATCAACATACGCAACAGGCTATAAAAGTGCTTATAACTTATCGGCTGCACCAAAACGCACAAAATTTGACAAGGATGTTGAGGACTATTGGATGTTGTGCCGTGGTCAGTATGGCTGCCTTTGGGCACATGGTGTGGCAGCCATCTTGGATTTAATGAAAAGTTTGGGAAATTTTCAAATGTCTTCTTCTCATGAACAGTAAATAGTACAGCTGACAAAATTTGTACATAGTGCGCTCATGTCCACGATTGATTCTACTTAAGGAAAAATGGATCGGTCACATGGTGTGGCAGCTATGTTGGATTTTGAGTGAAACGCTTAAACAACAACTCCTCGTGAGCCCTTTGGCCGATTGATGTGAATCTTGGTTATACGTTATCTTTGTACTGTCCTCTAAAAAAATTAGTCAGGAAAAAGTTCCTACATCAACAAACATGACTGCCATGAGCAAATCAATATGGGTGACATGCCAGTTTTGCAAATATTTCACCCTGAAATGACACATTCCCACCACTGGGGACAGCTGTTAACATGGTACAGTCAACAAGCTATAGAAAAAAGACTTCTTAAAACGGCAATTTTTTCCTGGTGTTTAACAAGAACAGTTTTACTAACTCATGTAACTTAATTACAGTGGAAAGGATTATATTAATTCACATGTACACACAGTCCACTATACAAAGACACATACTGTAAACTAAGAAAACATTATTTTAAGAACTGTTGCAGCTGCATCCACACGGGGGAAAAAAAAAAAAACCTAATGGCAAAATTCAAAGTCTTGAGACAAAAGTTGTATGCGGTTTGTAATACTTGCGTAATGTTGGTTGCTGACTTAAAATATCCTCGTGGATATGCTGGCTTCACACAACTGCACACATGCTCACATTCGCTTGCTCTATCAAATTCAATTGTATAGAAGACCGCACGGCTATTCACAGCGAATCCTCCCAAAAAACATTTTACTATAAATATTCTCTAAAACACTGTGTATAATTGTTTAATCGCTGTTTAGCAGCTCAACGTGAACCGCAGATGAAAACATACACATTTCACGTCCACATTTTTCACCTGTACGCTTGAGTGATTTCTATTGACTGACTTTTAATAATATAGGTCATTTTAGGTAACAAAATGTATCCACAAAACTCTTCAGAATCGCTTGCTCTATGAAATACAATTGTAACAGTAATATATAAAGTGTTTATGTTTTATTATTTAATATAGGATGTGTATTGATATAAATTGGTTTTGATTTGCTGTGGCTTGAACAGAATTGCAAAGTTTGTATGTTTGTAATTTATTAGAAGTGTTGTTGTTTTACAACTGGTGTGTTTATATGAGCACTACAGGTAATGCAAGTAGTGTAATGTGTAATGCATAAATAGGTTTATATAGTATGGTTAAGTTCTGCTAAAGGTCAAATTTAAAGCTGGCTGTAAAACTTCTCATAATTTCTTATTGACTGCAGATAGTTGTTATATAAACATGCAGAGTTCTGATTGAAGCCAAAATGAGCATAAATGATCCAAGTATGATTATCTTTTACGGATGTTCAAGGGAAGTTGCTACAGTACAAAACATGGCTGCTGTGGGCCAATGACATTTCAGCATTGAGCATCTAACCAGTGATTCCAAAAAGTTAAAATAAGTTAGTCAGGAAAAGTTCCTACATGAACAAACATGGCTGCCATGAGCCAATCAATATGGGTGGCATGCCAGTTTTGCCCATATTTCACCTTGAAATGACACATTCCCACCAGTAGGGACAGCTGTTAACATGGAAAAGTCAGCAAGGTATAGAAAAAATATTTCTTGAAGCAGGAATATTTCACTGGTGTTTAACAAGAGCAGTTTTAACTAGTGTTGCAAGCAACTTTACGGCTTCCAAGCAGTTAGCGTGACATTTAAGCGCATTGGTTGTTATAGATGAAATGTTATCACAAATCATTTTGGACACAGCCGACTGTCAATTTTGGCCAAAATATTGTAATCACTGGTTAGATGATCAATGCTGAACTCTCACTGGCCCACAGCAGCCATGTTTTGTACTGTAGCAACTTCCCTTGAAAAATCATAAAAGATAATCATACTTGGATCAATTATGATCATTTTGGCTTCAATCAGAACTCTGCATCTATATAACAACAATCTGCAGTCAATAAGAAATTATGGAAAGTTTTACAGCCAGCTTTAAATTTGACCTTTAGCAGAACTTAACCATACTATATAAAACTATTTATGTATTACACATTACACTACTTGCATTACCTATAGTGCTCATATAAACACACCAGTTTTGTAAAACAACAAAAGCCACATCTAATAAATTACAAACATACTTTTTTCTACACCTTGCTATATTCTTTCTATACCTTGCAGACTTTTCCATGTTAACAGCTGTCCCCAGTGGTGGGAATGTGTCATTTCAGGGTGAAAAATTGGCAAACCTGGCATGTCACCCATATTGATTGGCTCATGGTGGTCATGTTTATTGATGTAGGAACTTTTCCTGATCTTTTTTAGAGGACAGTACAAAGATAACGTATACCCAAGATTTATGTCAATCAGCCAAATGGCTCATGAGCAGTTGTTTTTAAGTGTTTTACGCAAAATCCAACATAGCTGCCACTCCATGTGACTGATCCATTTTTCCTTAAGTACAATCAATCGTGGACATGAGCGCACTATGTGCAAAATTTCACAGCTGTACTATTTACTGTTCATGAGAAAAAGACTTTTGAACATTGTCCAAACTTTTCATTAAATCCAAGATGGCTGTCACACCATGTGACCAAAGGCCGCCATATTGACCATGGCACAATATCCCATAGTCCTCTACATCCGTGTCAAATTTTGTGCGTTTTGGTGCAGCCGATAAGAAGTTATAGGCAGTTGTATAGCCAGTTGCGTATGTTGATGATGTCATGCGGCGTGGACGCCAAGATTTTAACAGTAGCAACTTCCCTTGAACAAGCGTAACAGATGACCATACTGAGATGTTTTATTCCAATTTTTGTTTCAATCGGATAAGCGGTTTCAGAGAAGATGATGTTTGAATTTTGATGATTTTACATTTTTATGGTAATTTTATGTCATTAATCAATGTGGTTGCCAAACCACATAATCAATCAACTTCATATTAAACAATACTTAATCATGGACTAACCCCCAACATGTATAGCAATTTTCAGAACTCTGCAGTAAGTGGTTTCCGATACATAGGCGTTTTAACAAATTCCGCAAAATCTAATATGGCTGCCAAACCATGTAACTTGCACAAATTTGCTGAATATCACCGACTATCCTCCATAGGCATCTGCCAGTGTACCAAATTTTGTGAGTTTTTGAGTACGTTTTGGCAGAAAAAAAAAATAATAATAATCCTAACAAAAACAATAGGCTTTCCCAGCCTACGGCTTGGAAGCCTAATAACTCATGTAACTTAATTACAGTGGAAAGGAAATTATTATTATTATTATTTATTTCTTAGCAGACGCCCTTATCCAGGGCGACTTACAATCGTAAGCAAATACATTTCAAGTGTTACAATACAAGTAATACAATAAGAGCAAGAAATACAATAACTTTTGTTCAAGCAAAGTATAAGTGTGACAACCACAATTCAATAATACAGCAGATAATAGTGATAGTTACATCAGGGTATGATTAAATAGTGATAGTTACATCAGGATATGATTAAATACAAAGTACTACAGGTTAAGCACTTGGCAGATTATAGTATTCTGAAGTACAGGATTAAATGCAGTAAAATAGGGGCAGATAAGAGCAAAATAAAGCACATTTACATGAAGAAAATGCAAGCACATGGATTAAGCAGTGGTTAACAGGTAGAAAACAGAAAGTACTCATTAGAGGAGAAACCTCAAAATGGAGCAAGGTAACCAGTGGTGTACCACAGGGATCAGTATTCGGTCCTCTGCTATTCCTAATCTACATTAATGATTTAGATTCTGGTATAGTAAGCAAACTCGTTAAATTTACGAATAGGAGGAGTGGCAAACACTGTTGCAGCAGCAAAGTTCATTCAAAAAGATCTAGACAGCATTCAGAACTGGGCAGACACATGGCAA
Source organism: Acipenser ruthenus (assembly GCF_902713425.1). Classification (NCBI taxonomy): domain Eukaryota; kingdom Metazoa; phylum Chordata; class Actinopteri; order Acipenseriformes; family Acipenseridae; genus Acipenser; species Acipenser ruthenus. The sequence goes on from NC_081192.1 coordinate 56,317,021, forward strand.
ATGACATTTAATAGAGAAAAGTGTAAAGTATTGCATGCAGGCAATAAAAATGTGCATTATAAATATCATATGGGAGATACTGAAATTATGGAAACTATGAAAAAGACCTAGGAGTTTATGTTGACTCAGAATTGTCTTCTTCATTTAGACAATGTGGGGAGGCTATAAAAAAGGCCAACAAGATGCTTGGATATTTTGTGAGAAGTGTTGAATTTAAATCAAGGGAAGTAATGTTAAAAACTTTACAATGCATTAGTAAGACCTCATCTAGAATATTGTGTTCAGTTCTGGTCACCTCGTTACAAAAAGGATATTGCTGATCTAGAAAGAGTGCAAAGAGCAACCAGAATTATCCCGGGTTTAAAAGGCATGTTGTATGCAGACAGGCTAAAAGAATTTAATCTATTCAGTCTTGAACAAAGAAGACTACGCGGTGAACTTTCTTATGTTCTTATGCCGATTCACGAAGGCACCGTGTAATAGAAATGTTACCAAAAATAGAATTGGCTCGACAATGTACTGGCCTTTTGAACTCCTATAACCTTGCTCGCATAACCTTGTATGCTTTGCCTAAGATAAAGTTTGTTACAAGGAACCGCAAGTTGCCTACACTGCAGCTGTGGCTGTGAAGATAACAGGATGAGCCAGACGTGTTTCTTTGTACGTACACCCAAACCACCCATCCTGTTATCTGCTTGCTTAGCTATATGCCAGGTATGCATAGTTATAAGTTGTTTTTTCTTATATGCTAATATCTGAATCATCACTGGCTAACCCTCTGCCTTGTTGACAGTTTTAAGGTATATAAGAAACTGATCTAACTCTGTATGTTGAAACACTGCTCGATGATTATCTAGCACCCTGTGTGTTGGGAGTGTTTTCAGTTTGAAAACTTAAGAAATAAAGGCCTGTGTGTTTGGAACTCGCAGTCTCTCTTCCTTTTATTTGAATTTCCACGACAATTCTTGGTGACCAGGATGCTAGCTCCTTTTGCTGATTGTTCCCGGGGACTTCGAGGTTAACCGTCGACAGGGGCTGCTTAGGAGTGGCTCAGGGAACCACACTCTGAAATAATATCGGAGAAGGACCCGCCTTGAACCCGGCTGGGAGTATCAGTGGACGGATACGCCATCCCGAACAAAGACAAAGGGTGTGACTGGTTTTCCTCATGCATAAAATAGACCAATTGGTAAGATTCTGGGAACCTGATAAACCCCGCTCTGGGAACGGGCTGTGCAGAAAGAGTTCTGGGAATTCTATTGTCTAGAGGACAAAAATAAGATAGACCACGTGGTTCAGGTTCTGGGAACCTGATAAAACCCGCTCTGGGAACGGGCTGCGCAGAAAAGTTCTGGGAACTTTGTTGTCTAAAAGACATAGAAATCCTGATCCGGAAACAGGTAAATCAAGTGATTCGACTGATCTATGAATAATACTAATAAGTAATTACAAATGAAACTAGTTAAAAAGACATTGTATGAAATACCAAATATTGAACCAAAAATAACAAATCGAAAAAATTAAATGCAGTTTTAAAAAGTCATACTACTAGTGGTCAATTAAGAAAAGTCATTTTTCTGTGCAGGTGGTGCAAATAAAAATAGGCAGTGATATAGTGTGGATGACAGATAACCATGTGAATGAGTGAGTGAACGAGTGTTATCTAATAATTGTGTGTGTGTGTGTGCGCGCGTGGGTTTGATTACAATGGGGTCAAGTAATAGTAAAAAGGAGGTTGGTTGGACCGGGACGAACGATGGCTGATAAATGGGGTCGCGGTGTTGTAGACCAGGTTGTTCTGTGGCATAAAATAGCTGATTTCCCATTAAAAGGGACCCTGAGTGAAAGAAAATTACAAGAATGTAGGGGAAAGGTTAGAAGAGTTTTTGAAGACAAAGAAAGAGAAAAAGAAAACTAAAGTTGACTGGGATAGTTATAGGAAATGGGAACGAGAAGCTGAACGACAAACAGCATTGCAGGCTAAAGGCATAATGGTAAAAGCAAGTCAGAAAGATAGTACTGAGGAAGAGAAAAAAAAACGGAGAAATAGAGATTACGATGAGGAAAGGGACTGTCCCCCCCGTATTGTGTTCCTGTTCCCACAGCCCCTGCTCCTCAGCCCGACCGGCCCGTCCAGGTCCATCAACAGCCTCCGCCCGCAGCAGAGAGTCCGCTGCCCGCACCTCCGCCTCTGACATCCACCCCAAGCAACCCGACTGGTTTCCAGGGTGGTTCCCGATGGATTTGGTCCCCTTGGTCGCCCCCTGGACTGAGCTCCTTACCATCGCCAGAATCCCCCGAGACATCAGGATCTCCCAGCACGCTCACTACACGGTTGGGACCAAAAGGCAATCCGAACAACGCCATTATCATGGCCCCCCTGACAGCATACCCAAATCCACAGCCAAGACCGGCAGAAGGACAACCGGGACATGAAGACTGGCTGCCAGAGGTCCTGATTCAGCGCACCTGGAGACAAGATGAGATTAAAGACATTGCTAAAGACTTGCCTGACCCAACTAAGGATGCAGTTCAGTTCAGTGAGCAGATGACCCGTCTTGTGCGCCAATACAAACCCTCTGCCGCCGAAATAGGGCACATTATGCGATGCAAATTAAAGCTTCGCTGGGAGGATATCTAAAACACCTTTGACGAAAATCTGATGTGGAAACCGGCGGGGGATGGAGAATATCAACCGCAGTTTGAACAGTTGCTGGACAGATTGAAACAGCAATACCCTGCTAAGACCGATTGGGATGCTATACATAGCTGCATACAGCACTCCAAAGAGTCTCTAGAGGAATATAGACAAAGATTGGAGACGTGCTTCCGCAAACACAGCGGACTCCGACTAGGCACCGATGAATACAACAGTCTTCTAAAAGCAGCCATAGTAAACTGACTCATACCTGCCCTGAATAAACAGGTACGGATGAAATGCATTGGATGGGAGACGGCTCCCCTCATTCAGGTTATCGAACATTGCAAGCATGCTGAAAGACAACAACAGAAGCAAGAGAGCAACCAAAAGACAAAAGCCGAAAAAGGAGGAGTCATATTGCAAGCAGCTCAGCTGGCTTATTATCAGGGCGAAGGACCAACCCGAGGCGGATACCAACGCGGACGGGGCGGGCGTGGAAGGAGGGGTCGAGGAGGGGGAAGCGGAGGTGGTGGCAACAGAAACTTCCAGAACCAGGATAAAGACACTAGTTGCTATAATTGTGGCCAGGAAGGACATTTTGCTAGAGATTGTCAGAGACAGCAGCAACAACAACAAACCAACGGGAGTAACTGACAGAGCGCTCCCCCACCGCAAGTATCACTATACAAACCGAAACCAGAATGAAACGATGCAGGGACAGCTGACACCAAAACAGCGAACAAGCAGTACGTGCTAACTTTTTCTAAACCACAAGAAGCCCCCACCGTTGATCTCTTTGTGAATGGTGAGTCATTTGAATTCTTAATTGATACTGGTGCTGCAATGTCTGTCATAAATGCTAGAACTATGCCCAACCCAATGATATCAAATGAATCAGTAAAAACAGTGGGAGCCTCGGGAGTAGTATTGAGGGAGAAAATGATGATGCCTTTACCCGTACAATATGAAGGGAAAACGTTTATGCATCAGTTTATTTTCTCTGAATGCTGCCCTTGCAACCTAGCGGGACGAGATCTACTATGTAAATTCAATTGTGAAATTAAATGTGAGCTAAGCGGAGTTATCGTCTCGTGTCCCTTGATGATGGCCCAAATGATTGAGACCCGTAGTTGGTTCTATTCATGGGATATACAAAACGGAGGTGAACAAATTGAGGAATCATTTAAATTGGCTCGACAACATTGGGGTCATGAAACTGGGTTTATATCACCTTATGCCTTACATTGCACTGCCCTGTACACACCTTTATCGAGAGATTATGCAGCCATTAAAATGGCGATCAGTCTTACTTTACCACACAACTGACTCTGTGCCACATATAAGCGTAGCAAAAACCAATGATGTAGAGTGGAAAGATACTGGCGTTTGGCTTAAGTCTGTGTTGCAGGTGACTGACTGGCAAAGTGAAGACAAATTCAAATTCTCCCCCAGTGCTTGCGCTGCTTGCGCTGTTTGCGCTCCTTTCTTTTGGGTCGCGCCTGTCCAACGGGGAATCCATGGGGCAGAGAACCGAGATGCGCCCCGAAGAGGCACTGGGAGGCACGTTTTCACCCTTGCTGATCGGCCTCCCCGATTCTCTATGGGCAAAAGTATGATATTGGCCTTATGAAAGGGGCAGAGCCACTAACAGTCACACCAAAAAGCACACACCGGCCTAGCCGCGCCCAGTATCCTCTCAGCAAGGAAGCACAGGAAGGCATTGCTCCTGTGCATGTGTCTTTGGTCTCTAGAGGAGATATCGTGCCCTGCCCAGACTCGCCTTGCAACACCCCGATTCTCCCGGTCCGCAAAGCCTCGGGAGAATGGCGATTTGTCCAAGACCTCAGGTTAGTAAATGACGCGATACATGCAAGGGCCCCTATTGTGCCAAACCCAATTACTGTTTTGTCAGCTGTTCCCCCAAGTGCGAAGTGGTTTACTGTCATTGATTTAGCAAATGCATTTTTTAGCATCCCTGTTGCAAGGGACTCACAGTTTTGGTTTGCTTTCACCTTTATGGGGAAACGGTGGACCTGGACAGTTATGCCTCAAGGGTTCACCGAGTCACCAGCTGTCTTTTCTGCCGCTTTGGCGCAGAATGTGGAAGGTTTTGTTCCCCCTGGTTGAAGCAAACTCATACAGTATGTGGATGATTTGCTTTTATGCTCTGACACTCAGCACGCGTGCTAAACTGATACAAGAGCTCTTTTAGAGTACCTAGCTCGTAATGGCCATAAAGTATCAAAAAAGAAGCTGCACGATATTACACCAGAAGGCAGGAAATTGGGCCTGGAGCGTGTCACTGCAATTCTGACACTGCCCCAGTCTGCCACAAAAAAACACATGATGACGTTGCTAGGTATGGCTGGCTACTGTAGAGCTTGGATTCCAGATTACGCTGAAGTAACACAGCCCCTAGCTGACTTGATACATGGCCATAAGATGACTATGAAAGACACAATTGACTGGACTCCTGACGGACTAACTGCCCTCAAAAAACTTAAACAACTCTTATCCTCTCCGCCCTGACTTGGGTTTGTTTGTGAAAAGGGAGGATTCATGTCGGCAGTACTGACAAGAGCATGGGGGAAAACAACGTCCTGTGGCTTTTTACTCTGAGCGCCTTGATAACATAGCCCGAGGGCTAGTCTGTTGCTTGAGAGCGGTGGCCGTCGCCACTGAAGCTGTGCTGGCTAGTGCTGACCTAGTTGCAATGTGCCCTCTAACTGTACATGTTCCTCATGCAGTACATGCTCTCATTTCACAGGCCAAGACAGCACATCTGACTCCAGCTCGTCTACTACATTACCAGAATGTATTAATGACCATGTCACATGTTGTGCTAAAACGCTGTACTGTGCTTAACCTTGCTACACTTCTTCCTCCAGAAGCCGAATGAGAGCCTCACGATTGCACCGCCTTAGTAGAACAGGTCTGCAAGCCACGACCCGATCTTACTGATGTGCCCCTATTGAATGTTGATTTAGAATTGTTTGTTGATGGCTCGGCACAGAGCTCTCCAGCGGGTGACCCTCTAGTTGCGTATGCAGTAACTACTGCGACTGCTGTACTAGAAAGCGCTAGACTACCTGGCAACCTTTCTGCTCAGGCCGCAGAACTGTTCGCCCTAACCCGTGGTTGTATTTTGGCTCAAAGTCAAACTGTTACCATCTGTACTGATAGTCGCTACGCCTTCGGGGTTGTACACGACTTTGGCACCCTCTGGCAACAGCGGGGTTTTCTCACTTCTACGGGGAAGCCCACATGTCACTCTAAACTGGTGGCCAACTTGTTGGAAGCTATTCTGCTGTCAAAAGCCATTTCTGTATGTAAATGCCAGGCACACACTGACGCTTCTGATCCTGTCTCTCAAGGGAATGCTGTTGCAGATGCTGCTGCTAAAGCAGCGGCCGCATCAACTCAGGCCCCTGTGCTCCAAATGGTGTCATTACCTGCCTTAACTGAATCTATATTTTCTTTACAGGACGTAGCTGACTTACAACACAGTGTGGGTCCTGCCGTGATAGCTCTGTGGAAAAACAAATGCTCTTATGATTCTACTCATAAGATTTGGCGAGGACCCACTGGGTTGCCTGCCCTTCCCCGTTCATGTTTCCCCTATGTAGCTAAGTTGGCACACGGCCAAGACCATGTGTCAAAGGGAGGGGTGGTGAATGTTAACAATTTTTGGTTTGCTCCAGGTTTTTCTACATATGCTAACCAATTGTGTGCTAAATGTGTGATTTGTATGACCAACAATGTAGGCCGCAGCACGCCCATGTCCGTATCAGCTCATCCGAGGCCTGAGGGCCCCTTCGAACATGTCATGATGGATTTTATTGAATTAACACCTTGCCAAGGTTACAAGTACTGCCTTGTGATAATTGACACTTTTTCTAAATGGATTGAAGCATTCCCCTGCAGACATGCCACAGCTATGGCAGTAGCAAAAAGCCTGATGAGAGAGATTATACCCCGATGGGGTCTGCCATCTAAATTGACATCTGACAATGGTTCTCATTTTGTGAACAGTGTAGTATTTCTGAAAGCCTACAAATTGATTTAAGCACACACTGTAGCTACCACCCCGCAAGCTGAGGCTTGGTGGAGAGAGCGAACCAAACAATAAAAACTAAACTAACTAAGCTCATGGCTGAAACAGGACTCTCCTGGGTTACAGTATTGCCATTGGCCCTGATGTACATGCGCGGACGCACGCACAGTACTACAGGGCTAGCACCCTATGAAGTATTAACGGGACGCCCAATGCGGATGCTGAACACACCTTTTCCTCAAAATAGGCTCACCCTAATGGGATGTGAGGATGAAATGGTAAAATATTGTGCTTCTCTTAATGTTCTGAAGTCTATTTTTCCCAGGGTAAAAGCTGCCCTACCCGAACCGAAGGAAGGGGCGCTCCACAAGCTCCTGCCAGGGGACTGGGTGATCATCAAAGATCTCCACTGGAAGCATTGGCATCAACAACGCTGGACAAGTCCGTTCCAGGTGCTCCTGACAACGCAGACAGCGGTTAAAGTCGCTGAACGATCAACGTGGGTCCACGCCAGCCATTGCAGAAAAGTGCCCTATAGCCCGAAGGAAGATGTATCGCCCCCTGGAACAACGTAGACGGCTCGGATGGCCTTGGGACAGTCAGCTTTGGACCCCCGGAGTCCTGACTGTTATTTTTCTTGGCAGCATATTAACTGAACTTAAAGATAATAAAAAAGAGCCAGATATTACAAACCACAGCTACGCTGAAAATCGCACAGAACTCAGAACAAAAAGAACATTGCACACATGGAGTGCAGAACATGATCGAAAACATGTAGACAACGGTTGGTGGGCAATGCTCAACCATACTGTACGGAACACTTTGAACATTACTGAACCTTGTTATATATGCTCCCTTATGACTCACTCAGCAGAGGAACCTTTTCCCTTGTACCCAGTAGAAGTACCTACTAACACTCTTGGGCCAGCCATGGCTGTAGTCACAGTTACCCGAGGGGGCAGTTTTGGACAAACAGAATGCATAAAGCATATGGAGCGCGTGGGGAATGTCAGCCAGAAGATTAATCTAAATATTTTCAGAGGTGCTTTAAATGTATGTGATAAAACTGTATCAGTTGATTGCTATGATAATAGTACCCTACCATTATATACCAGCTGGTGTGAGAAACTAGTAGGAGATCAACAAAAAACGTCGTTGGCCCAAGTTGTTCCCCGAACCGTTCCTTTTACGAATAAAACTCTCTGTTGGTGCAGGGGTAACTTGACTGAGGGGAAGTATATGGGATTATCTCGTTGTAGAACAAATGTATATTATGTGAACCAGTCTACCACAAACATATTGACAAGCCATGGCTCTGCACCCCTCAATTTTGGCGGCACAATCATATATGCTTTCCCCATTAATCTAGGACCTAGCGAAAATGGAGCAGGGACATTTATGAATCATTATTGGGTATGTGGACAGGCAGTATATGTCAGCCTGCCTAAACATTGGTTTGGTTGTTGTGCTTTTGTTATTCTTAATACTACTATGAAAGTCTTTAGGGTTAATGAATCCCACAAAGTACATAAACGAAGAGATAAACGTAGCCAGTTCTTCTCTCCTAATGATGTTCCTTTAGACTCACGCAGGTCCTCCAAATGGGACAAGCTGGGAGGTGCGCTCTTGCCTTTGTTTGGGGTTTCTCAAAATGCACACGAAATTGACAAAGTGGCATATGAATTGGAAACATTGACCAACCTAACCACTGAGGGGTTTCAAATGATGCAACCTGAAATGAGGGCTATCAGAATCATGGTGATGCAAAATCGAATGGTACTGGACATGTTATTAGCTGAGCAAGGAGGTGTTTGCCACATGGTAGGTGGACATTGCTGCACATACATACCTGATGGAGACACAAATCTAACTGAAGTAGTACAACATTTATCCACACTACGAGAGAGACTGGTCAGTGAGCATGCCCAGGATACTCACTGATTGGGATCCTTTTTCCTGGATCCAGTCTCTACTGAGAGTCTGGGGAACAAAGTTGTTTCACTGGTTTATATATGATGTAGTGATATTGTTGTTGTTTTTGCTTATCATAACCTGCGTGAAAAAGTTAATTACTAAAACTGTTGACACTGTTTTAAACATGCCCCTGCTTACTAATGATGACCAGTGTAATGATTCAAATGATGACCCTTTCAACAAAATGGCAGATGACCTGATGAGTTAAGATAGTGGGGAAAATCTGCAAGCGGGATACGTTGGGTCGTCACTTTGTTCATATTACACTACATGTTAAACTTTGTGAATCTCGCTTTAACTTGTACTATTGTGTGTGTTTGAATCCATTTTCTGAATAAGGTTGAGACAAAGTTACAGAAAATAGAATTGGCTCGACATAATGTACTGGCATTTTGCACTCCTATAACCTTGCTCGCATAACCTTGTATGCTTTGCCTAAGATAAAGTTTGTTACAAGGAACCGCAAGTTGCCTACACTGCAGCTGTGGCTGTGAAGATAACCGGATGAGCCAGATGTGTTTCTTTGTACGTACACCCAAACCACCCATCCTGTTATCTGCTTGCTTAGCTATATGCCAGGTATGCATAGTTATAAGTTGTTTTTTCTTATATGCTAATATCTGAATCATCATTGGCTAACCCTCTGCCTTGCTGACAGTTTTAAGGTATATAAGAAACTGATCTAACTCTGTATGTTGAAACACTGCTCGATGATTATCTAGCACCCTGTGTGCTGGGAGTGTTTTCAGTTTGCAAACTTAAGAAATAAAGGCCTGTGTGTTTGGAACTCGCAGTCTCTCTTCCTTTTATTAGAATTTCCACGACAGCCGCTCTCTTGACAGACATGGCGTATTGTTTTTTTTCTGTGATTTTCTTTATTGCGTTTATTCAAGCTTGCAATTCAACAGCTGAAATCACTCCATATCCAGTGTCAAATATGGTTAATTTCCAAATATTAAATTAAACACCAAAACAGACTTCGAACGATTAATAGAACTGCACAATTTCGATCGATTATTATACTATAAAACCTCTTTATGGTCAGTCATCATAGTTACTTCTGCATTCCAGCCACTTTAGATTCCAGCGGTTTGCACAACCACTAAAACTGCTTAGCGTAGCATAGTGTGAGAACTGTTCGTTATAAATATGTCAGAGAAATAAGGTGAGCGAGTGTTTAAATATACTGCAAGTTCATAAATACAAACATTTTTTTATTTTCTTTATACATATATCAACAACATGAGAACATAAGAAAGTTTACAAATGAGAGGAGGCCATACAGCCCATCTTGCTCGTTTGGTTGTTAGCAGCTTATTGATCCCAGAATCTCATCAAGTAGCTTCTTGAAGGATCCCAGGGTGTCAGATTCAACAACATTACTGGGGAGTTGGTTCCAGACTCCCACAATTCTTTGTGTAAAAAAATGCCTCCTATTTTCTGTTCTGAATCCCCCTTTATCTAATCTCCATTTGTGACCCCTGGTCCTTGTTTCTTTTTTCAGGTTGAAAAAGTCCCTTTGGTCGACATTGTCGATGCTTTTTAGAATTTTGAAAGCTTGAATCAAATCACTGCGTGGTCTAATTTTGTTTAAGACTGAACAGATTCAATTATTTTAGCCTGTCTGCATACGACATGCCTTTTAAACCCAGGATAATTCTGGTTGCTCTTCTTTGCTCTTCTTTTTGTAACGAGGTGACCAGAACTGAACACAATATTCTAGGTGAGGTCTTACTAATACATTGTAAAGTTAACATTACTTCCCTTGATTTAAATTCAACACTTCTCACAATATATCCGAGCACCTTGTTGGCCTTTTTTATAGCTTCCCCACATTGTCTGTCTAGATGAAGACATTTCTGAGTCAACATAAACTCCTAGGTCTTTCATAGATTCCTTCTTCAATTTCAGTATCTCCCATATGATATTTATAATGCACATTTTTATTGCCTGCGTTCAGTACTTTACACTTTTCTCTATTAAACGTAATTTGCCATGTGTCTGCTCAGTTCTGAATGCTGTCTAGATCATTTTGAAATTACCTTGCTGCTGCAGCAGTGTTTGCCACTCCTCCTATTTTTGTGTCATCTGCAAATTTAACAAGTTTGCTTACTATACGAGAATCTAAATCATTAATGTAGATTGAATAGCAGAGGACCTAATACTGATCCCTGTGGTACACCACTGGTTACCTCGCTCCATTTTGAGGTTTATCCTCTAATCAGTACTTTGTTTTCTAGATGTTATCCACTCCATAATCCATGTGCATGCATCTCCTTAATCCCTACTGCGTTCAGTTTGAGGATTAATCTTTTATGCAGAACATTGTCAAAAGTTTTCTGGAAATCTAAATAAACCATGTCGTATGTTTTGCAATTGTCAATTGCCAATGTTGCATCCTCAAAAAAGTCAAGCAGGTTAGTTAGACACGATCTTCCTTTCCTAAAACCATGCTGACTGTCTCCCAGGATATTGTTACCATATAGGTAATTTTCCATTTTACATCTTATTATAGTTTCCATAAGTTTACATATAATAGAAGTCAGGCTTATTGGTCTGTAGTTACCTGGTTCGGTTTTATCTCCCTTTTTGTGGATCGGTATTACGTTTGCTATTTTCCAGTCTGTCGGTACAACCCCTGTGTCAAGAGACTGTTGCATGATCTTGGTTAGCGGTTTATAAATAACTTCTTTCATTTCTTTGAGTACTATTGGGAGGATCTCATCCGGCCCAGGGGATTTGTTTATTTTAAGAGCTCCTAGTCACTTTTACACTTCTGCCTCTGTTATGCTAAAGTTATTTAAAACTTGATAGGAACATGTCGACATGTGGGGCAAGTTGTCAGTGTCCTCCTTTGTAAAAACCTGTGAAAAGTAATCATTTAATATATTTGCTATGTTTTTTCTTAGTCTATGATTTTGCCATTTTTGTCTCTTAGACATTTAGTTTTTTTCTAATCCACTAATATCTTAGCGGGGTTGTAACTTTACTAGATTGCAGCATTTAAATGTCAGGTTCATGTATTAAGAAAACAGGATCACTGATTCGGTAATTTACAAAAAACATAAATTATACCTTAGATTAGCGGGGTGTCAATTAAAATGAGTGTTCTTGATACAAGAGTTATAGTGTCTGTCTTAGTAAATATATGGATACCCAGAAGTCTGAGTACGCATTTGATTGGTTCAATTTTACAACATCTAATATTTACTGGTTTAACCCTTTGCGGTCCTATGTCAGACCTGGTCCGACATTACAATTTTCCCTTTCCGGTCCAATTTCGGACCCTGTCCAACATCATCAAAAAGACATAAAAAAAAGGTCTCTAGTCGTTTTTTCTCTGGAAAAAGCCGAGAAAACCATTCAATGGCCAAGTGAGACCAATAGGAGCCAAGAGAAGCCGAAAAAACCGGGCGTATCTCATGAATACAGATAGCCCCGGCATCACATAGATAACACGGACATAAACAAACAAGATAGCTGCTTCCGCATCTAGCACTTAAAGAATATCAGACATTTGCAGAGCTTTTTGAGATGTTATAGTAATAAAATAATGACTTGGATTGCATTATTGAGGAGTTTGGTGATTAAACGAGTGGTCAGGAGATGATTTATCAGTATGCACGACTATGAAGAGGTATGTGAAAAATACAGCGAACAAGGGGTGGGGTGTGGCTGGAAATGCAGTACTGAGTGTCCTGTTGATATGCAGTGCCTTTTAAATCTGTTTTACTGTGAAAAAAATACTTTTAAACAGCGCGTCTAAACTGCGTGTGTGAAAATAAATTGGACCTGACGCGCCTGAGACGCACTGAATAAATTGACCGCAAAGGGTTAATATTACAACATCTAAAGTTCTTGTAGCTTGTCTGACAAACTAAAGTTTGGTACTGTACTGCTCTTCCTGCAGCCTTCAGTTCTGCTCCTATCCGTTTCTGTGAGATTTGAAACTCTTTATTCCCGGTCCCACCCATTCCCGCTAGTTTCATTTCTATTTCCATTCTTTCCCGCTAACATAAAGAGAAATGTATTCCCGTACCGTGGGAGTCCCGCAGGCCCAGCGGCCCCCACAGGAGTCCCGTCCTAATGTCACTCTCTACTGTAGACTTGTGTAACCTTTTTCAGTACTTGAAACATCGAAATAATAATAATAATAATAATAATAATAATAATAATAATAATAATCTCAGTTTGAATACAGTTATGTAAATATGCATCATGCTGCGGGATTCTTTGCGACATCTACTGGCCATATTCCGCTGCTGTTGCTGTTGTTGTTGATGTAATGTAGTACTTGTATTCAGGTTCCAATAATGGAGGTTTTATTTATTTTCTCAAATCAGAAATCAGCGTAGTTTACACAAAACAAAAGTATATGCAAGGACTATATCTTACTGCTCTTTCTCTCGCTTTTGCTGTTTATCCCATTTTGTCACATCCGGTTTTTCTAACTTTATTGTTCACCAGTCTCTCTTTGGCAAACACAATAGTCCAAAACAAACTTAAAAGCTGCAGTCCTCCAAATCCAAACGAATAAAGAAACGTAAATATTTCAGTCTTACATGAATATGGAATCCATATTGTTTTTCTCATATTGTACTTGTACTTTGCACCTACGCATTTTGGAGTGCGTATGCATTTTCTTAGGGTAGTTTCTTAGGGTTTTCTGGGGTATACTGCTCACAATACTTTAGTTATTGTTTATTTATTTAAAAATAAAGGTTACTATTTAGTTACTATTATTGAGGTGTACTTGCCGCTAATGCAAAGCTGGTTTTAATGTTGTTGGACAGAGACCCACTCTTACAACTGCATTGTCATATTTGCTACAATTTTTTGCTTAAAATTCTCAAATTAATAAATCAAACCCAGGTAGTAAAGAAACCCAGTTCGGGTCGGGTAATTCAAAAAGGACTGTGACAGAAAGACAATGATTCTTGGTGGTAAATCTCCTTCCCGACCTGTGAGGGCGCTAAGTAACGGGAACAGAGTACCCTGGACTACTTGGCCTGACACTTCGTTCTGAGGGTTAAAGGAAAGTCGGTCATTTAGAAAAGGAGCTTCGGTACACTAACTCATCAACTGGGAAGGGAAATGATGTGGCAGCCGCAGATTGGAGGAGTGGCTGCAATCGTTTAAGAAGGGGTCATGAGTGACGGTATAAACAGGGGTCGAAGCGACGTAATCTGTTCCATAGTTTTAGTTAATGAAAAGTGACCCGGAAGGACCTGTGTTTTTTGTGAATCGGCATCGTGAGAGTTTGTTTTATTTTGTCTATTTGTTGCTTGTAATCACTAGACAGCTAACACGTTCTGGAGCTGTTGCCAGAGGCCAGCACAAACCCGGAACAGCACTTCACTCGTATCACAAACTGTATTTGTAACACAATCACTAATTCACGCACTAAACAGTCTTGTGTATGTGTTTTGTGTTTTAATGTGGGGGATACAATAATGGGACTATTTCGTGACAAACCAGGGGATTATAAAGTAAGTAATACACGCCCCTGTATTACTTACCAGCATTATTATTTACTGTTTGTTTTGCCATCAGGCACTGGACATAAAAGAAATAAAAATAAACCTTTGCACCTGGATTACAATTGTCTGTCTGTTCTTTGATCACCTGCACCTGCACACTATTAACCACAAGGACACAAGATTTCCAAGCATTTGAGTATCCCAATTTCAACTATTGTTTCTATTATCAAGAAGTACAAGACTCATGGTACTGCCACAGCGCTCCCTCGGTCTGGAAGAACGAAGGTTCTTTCACCAAGAACAAGTAGAAGAATTGCGAGGAAGGTTAATAGCAAAAGACATTCAAAGTGAATTGGCTGCAAGTGGGACTGGAGTTTCCATTTCAACCATAGGTCAAGTATTGCATGGTGAAGGTCTCAATGGTCGCAGGCCAAGGAAAAAGTCACTCTTAGGAAAATGTCTCTTAAAGTTTGTAAAACAGTATTTGAATGATGGATACGAGTTCTGGTCACAGGTTTTGTGGAGAGATGAAACAATAAAAATCGAGCTATTTGGTCACGCTGATGGTCGTTTTGTTTGGAGAAAAAGTCTGCTGAGGCACACAAAGAACAAAACACCATACTTACTGTCAAGCATGGAGGTGGTAACATCCTTCTATGGGTCTGTTTTTCCTCTAATGGCACAGGAAATTTAGTTCCAATACATGGTAAAATTGATTCCATAGCATACCAAAAGATATTGGCCAATAATCTGAAAGCCTCCGCTACAAAGCTTGGTTTAAAACGCAACTGAGCGTTCCAACACAAAAATGATCCAAAGCACACATCAAAATCTACTTCAGAATGGTTAAAGAACAACAAAATCAAGGTTCTGGAATGGCCTAGTCTAGTATTTTTACATACCTCTTCATAGTTGTGCATACTGATAAACATCTCCTGAATCACCAAACTCCTCAATAATGCGATCCAAGTCATTATTTTATTACTATAACATCTCAAAAAGCCCTGCAAATGTCTGTGATATTCTTTGAGCGCTGGATGGAGAAGCAGCTATCTTGTTTGTTTATGTCCGTGTTATCTCTGTGGTGCCGAGGCTATGTGTATTGCTCAGATCCGCCACTTTTTTTTTCGGCTTCTCTCGGCTCATATCGGTCTCACTCTGCCATTAAATGGTTTTCTCAGCTTTTTCCGGAGAAAAAACAACTAGAGACCTGGGTTGAACGTCTTTTTGATGATGTCGGACAGGGTCCAACATCGGACCAGAAAGGGAAAATTGTAATGTCATAGGACCACAAAAGGTTAAACCCGGAATAATTCTGGTCGCTCTTTGCACTCTTTCTAGAGCAGCAATATCCTTTTTGTAACGAGGTGACCTGAACTGAACACAATATTCCTTTCATTCTCTTGATGTTGGTTTTGATCATCTAAATTTTGAAGTGGCTCAAATTTGTTGGATGTTTTGATTTCTGGTGGTCGTGTTTGACGAAGTTTCTTTTTTTCCCTGCTTCTGCCTATCTGAACCCAGCTGTTTTGACCCTCTTCTATCTCCCTAGTGGCTTTCAGTCTGCTAGGGGTGCTGACCCATGAATTGCATGAATTGTGGGTGTGCCAGCTCCTCAAGCTCCTGTTGCTGTCTCATTTCCTGCAGCTCCATTTCTAGCATACTTACTAGCAAGTCCTAGATTGTGCGGCACTTTACACACACTTTGTTTAGCTCTGCTGGGTTTTCTCGGCTTTCCCACATCATGCAGGGGTCACAGATTACTGGCTTGAAGACCTTTTTTTTTGGAAGTTTAGTTTAGCTTCTGCAGCTGTCAACCTGCTTTCAAACTGCTTCTAACTGCTCTGTACTTTGACGACTGTACTTCCCCCACGCTGTCACTTCCACACGCTGTCACTGGGAAGACTGCCTGTTGTGCTGCGGGCTCCGCCCCTCCCCCGTGTCTCAGAACGACGGTGAATTTAAATTAGCTGCTCTGAGCTTCAGCTTGTTATCAGAAAGACTTGCAGCTGTTAGACTTTAAGCTGCATTGTTTTCTGATTAAAGCATTTCAAGACACTGTCTATATTATTATTTATTTCTTAGCAGACGCCCTTATCCAGGGTGACTTACAATTGTTAGAAGATATCACATTATTTTTACATACAATTACCCATTTATACAGTTGGGTTTTTACTGGAGCAATCTAGGTAAAGTACCTTGCTCAAGGGTACAGCAGCAGTGTCCCCCACCTGGGATTGAACCAATGACCCTCCGGTCAAGAGTCCAGAGCCCTAACCACTACTCACCACTGCTGCCCCTATATATGTGAGAGTTGCAGTGTGTTAATTTGGCTTTGGCCAGTTTATCTATATTTTATATAGGCAAACTAGCAATATGTTATTTACTACAATATATTACAAATTTTCAATATTTGTGAGTGCAACATTTTAATAAAAAAACTAGTCTGTATTAATGTTAATACAATTACGAATAGTGATTGTAATAAAGTGCGTCCTGCATTTATTCTTTTTTAAATTATAGATTAATCGCTAATTAAAATGTTGCACCCTCGTTTGCATGCAGGTTTCTTTGCTCTGCATGCACCAAAACACGTACATTAAACCAATTTTACTACTAAATGGCTACCAGGGATCACTCGAATTCTTAAAAGGGGAAGAAAACGTCGAGGGAAAAACACAGAAAAACAGCAATCCTAAATATAATAATAATAATATTGAGAGGAACGGTAGTTCCTCATACAAGTTAGAAAAACTTGGCGGAACTGCCGAAACACTCTATTCAGCACCAAGAGTTTTGCTGTTTGACCATGTTGCCGCGGTAAAACTAAATAACTTAGAAGTACCATTCCAATTTAAACATTACATTTTAAGCTTTCTTAGATCGAATGTGAAAAAAAAAATAAATACCTCTGTGATGGGGTGCAGCCTATTTTGTGGTGGTTCTGTGTTTTTTGTATTGTTTAGAGTGGATGTGAGTGAGTTTGGGGTGTGGTTCAGTGAATTTATGTGTGAGGAATGTGTGGAATGTGCCTGGGCTAATGAGGTGCGAATTGCCCAATTAGCCCAGGCACCTGTATAAAAGGGAGTGGTTGGGTATGTTAGGAGGAGAGTGTTTGTTAGGAGGTGAGTGTTTGGGACGGTGAAAAGACGTGTGTGAGAGAGTGAGTGATTCTTTCTGTATAGTTTATGTTTAAAGCCTGTTTTTGTGTTCGTCTTTTTGGTTGGCCACCGTGCCTTTTTATTTGTGTTTTGTTAATTAAAATATTTTGGTTTCACTGCACTTTCTGTCTCTGAGTCTTCCCTCTGCTGCTATCCTGCCACAGGTTGGTGTCAGAAGTGGGATAGCGCCCCCTGGAGACTCAGAGCGGAAGTGCAGTTTTTTTGTTTTGTTTAAAAAAAAAAAAAAGGGAAGAGAGGATGAGGTGGAGGAAAATGGAGCTGGCCCAGGAGGAGGCAGATGACAGCTGGGAGCTATTTTTAAAAGGGCTCGCGGCAGAGTTGTGCCCCGGCTGTGGGGCATATGGACACACAGTGGCCATCTGCCCCACCCAGTATGAGGAGGAGGAGCTGCCGCTGCAACAGCCCGAGTGGGAGGCGCCCGAACGTCCACAGCCCGAGTGGGAGGAGCCCGAACGTCCACAGCCCGAGAGGGAGGAGCCCGAACGTCCACGGCCCGAGAGGGAGGAGTCGGTGCGTCCACGGCCCGAGAGGGAGGAGTCGGTGCGTCCACGGCCCGGAGGGGAGGAGTCGGTGCGTCCACGGCCCGGAGGGGAGTAGCCAGTGCGTCCTGTGTCCGGAGGGGAGAAGCTGAAGGCCCAAACCCCTATTTTTTTTTGGGAGGGACGAGGGCGTGAAGCTCAGGCTCCACAGCAGCCATTGTTTTTGCTGCTGAAGGGAGCCCAGCGGAGACGCCCGCCACCAGCACTACCCCCGCTGTCGGAGGAGCCGGCAGCGCCACCAGCCCTACCCCCGCTGTCGGAGGAGCCGGCAGCGCCACCAGCCCTACCCCCGCTGTCGGAGGAGCCGGCAGTGCCAACAGCTCTAACCCCGCTGTCGGAGGAGCCGGCAGCGCCACCAGCCCTACCCCCGCTGTCGGAGGAGCCGGCAGCGCCACCAGCCCTACCCCCGCTGTCGGAGGAGCCGGCAGTGCCAACAGCTCTAACCCCGCTGTCGGAGGAGCCAGCAGCGCCACCGGAGGGAGACGAGTTGCTGTTCCCGCCTCCGCCACCAGAGGGAGACGAGCTGCTGTTCCCACCACCACCACCACCCGAGGGAGAGGAGCAGGAGCTGCCTCTGCCTCCACCACCTCCACCACCTGAGGGAGAGGAGCAGGAGCTGCCTCTGCCTCCACCACCACCACCACCCGAGGGAGAGGAGCAGGAGCTGCCTCTGCCTCCACCACCACCACCACCCGAGGGAGAGGAGCAGGAGCTGCCTCTGCCTCCACCACCACCACCCGAGGGAGAGGAGCAGGAGCTGCCTCTGCCTCCACCACCTGAGGGAGAGGAGCAGGAGCTGCCTCTGCCTCCACCACCACCACCCGAGGGAGAGGAGCAGGAGCTGCCTCTGCCTCCACCACCACCACCCGAGGGAGAGGAGCAGGAGCTGCCTCTGCCTCCACCTCCCGAGGGTCCGCTGCTGCTGCCGTCGCCTCCTGAGGGTCCGCTGCTGCTGCCGTCGCCTGGGGTCGCCAGGGATCCTGCTTCGCCTGGGGTCGCCAGGGATCCTGCTTCGCCTGGGGTCGCCAGGGATCCTGCTTCGCCTGGGGTCGTTGAGGGTCCTGCTTCGCCTGGGGTCGCTACACTGTGGCCGGAGCCCCACGGAGGGGAGCTGCCGGCCATGAAGAAAGGGGGGGAGGTCAGGAGACCAGCTCCCCCAGCCGCACGTTTGCGGCTGGATAGTGTGTGGCGGGAGCCCCGGAAGAGGGAGCTGTCGGCCACGAAGAGTTGGGGGGTGCCGGACCTCCCACCATGGCCACCCCCATGGACACTGTGCTTCCCCCTCTTCCGGGACTTTGAGACTGAGGGGGGAGGTGGCCATTTAGGCCATGTTGTGCTGCACACAAGGAGTGGAGGTGTGTGATGGGGTGCAGCCTATTTTGTGGTGGTTCTGTGTTTTTTGTATTGTTTAGAGTGGATGTGAGTGAGTTTGGGGTGTGGTTCAGTGAATTTATGTCTGAGGAATGTGTGGAATGTGCCTGGGCTAATGAGGTGCGAATTGCCCAATTAGCCCAGGCACCTGTATAAAAGGGAGTGGTTGGGTATGTTAGGAGGAGAGTGTTTGTTAGGAGGTGAGTGTTTGGAACGGTGAAAAGACGTGTGTGAGAGAGTGAGTGATTCTTTCTGTATAGTTTATGTTTAAAGCCTGTTTTTGTGTTCGTCTTTTTGGTTGGCCACCGTGCCTTTTTATTTGTGTTTTGTTAATTAAAATATTTTGGTTTCACTGCACTTTCTGTCTTCTGTCTTCCCTCTGCTGCTATCCTGCCACAACCTCATACACACTGAGATATAAGTCGTCAAACTAAGGTAAAATTGTCATTCTCCTTTTTTCATCATCATCATCATCTTCCGTTGTTACTCGCGAGAAAAAAAAAAAACCTGCGGGGTTCGAAGCTGCAGCAAGACACTTCTACGCTGATACAGACACACTTTAGCACGCTGCACCACCGGTCAGCTGTTGGAATGCCTTCAATTTTGAAGTTTACATCCGTATTGACGAGTTTGACTGAAAATCGACAAAATCTCCAGCTTTCGGTTGTAAAACTAGCAGTATCCGGTTACATTGAGAAAAACGGCCTGACTCGATTTCACATGTTGGTCTACATCAAAATAAATCAGGCAACGCAAGCACTTTGATATCCATACCAGTTACACTAAGCTATTTATTTATGTTTTAAAACAGCACATATCGCACAAAAAAAAAAAAAAATCCTGAGGTTCGAACTTCCAACCCGCTACCCATCTGGGTAGTTGTTGAAATGTATTTAATTTTTAAACTTACATAAATTAACAAATGGCAAGCCAGGAAAATGCATGTCACTAATTGATTTGGTTGATGTTGTTATTATTATTATTATTATTATTATTATTTATTTCTTAGCAGACGCCCTTATTCAGGGCGACTTACAATTGTTACAAGATGTCACATTATACATTATTTCACATTATACAGATATCACATTATTTTACATACAATTACCCATTTATATAGTTGGGTTTTTACTGGAGCAATCTAGGTAAAGTACCTTGCTCAAGGGTACAACAGCAGTGTCCCCCACTGGGGATTGAACCCACAACCCTCTGGTCAAGAGTCCAGAGCCCTAACCACTACTCCACACTCCTGCCCTGTTTTTATCCAGGAGCAATTAATATTTAAAATAAAAAACACATTTAAAAAAAATATATAGTATCCCGATAGCCTATTATATCTATGACGCTCGTGAGCCATAACTTAGTGTTTGCATTTGGCAATAAATGTCAGTGGCGTAATGGTTAGGGCACTTCACTACATACTGGCAGGTCAGAGGTTCAATCCCTGGTGGGGACACACTGCTCTTTTACCTACTGCTCCAGAAAAAATATTGATTCCACTTTAAATATAAAGTTTTAAGCTTTCTTAGACCGAATGTGTAAAAAAAGTTAATACCTCTTATACACATTGAGATATATTGATATAAGTTGTCAAACTTAGGTAAAATTTGTCATTCTTCTTTGTCATCATCATCACCATCATCTTCCGTTCCTTACTTTGCCAGCCGACTCAGTCATGCATTGAATGAAACATTGGCAACCTCAATTGGACCGAGCATTACAACCAATGACGCCATACTTGTTGTTATTGAATAATTAGAAACAACCTGGATAAAAGCAATGCACAGGATGGACTACGAGAGCTGTTTTGGGGGGTTTGACTCCTGTTTGGTTGTTGTTGCTGAGGGGTCGCTGACGGGGTTCAGGGCTGCCTGTGGAACTTAACCGAACTGAAGCGTAACTAAACAAACTGAATCGAACTGTGCGCTGTGCGAGACTCTGGGGGGACTTGTCAGTGAAGGGAAGTTTTCTTTCTGTATTTTATTTATTTCTGTATTTTATGTATTGTGTTTATTTTTTTGCTGGGTTATATGGAATAACATACTGATAACTGTGGACATTCGCATCTGTTACCTACCTCATAGTGCATGTATTGTTGTTCTTAAACAGATAACCGGGTTTGCAAGTACTGCTGAAACGCCTGGAATAGTCTGAAATACTGATAATTGGGCTTGCTTAAATACAACTTTTACTGCTGCTAATATGTACTGAATGGTTTTACTAATACAATAACCTGAGTTTAAACCGTAATGTTAACTGGTTGTTAATACGCACCGAATGGTTTATGAATTACTAATATAATAGAATCTAGTTTTAACGTAATATTGATTGCTGCTAATCTACACCGGCTGGGTATGAAATGTTGATATAATATAACCTGGTTTCTAAATGTAATATTAATTGATGCTGATTTGCACTGAATGGTTTATGAATTACTGATAGTATTGTATTTGTAAACTGACTACTAAAACTGGGTACTTCTTAAAAACGCTAATCTCCGCTAGGTGATACTCAGCAATTGTGCCTAGTGATTGAGTTGCCATTGTCTTGCTAATTATCCATACAGCAATTAATCTACCCTGTTTGTTATAATTGAAATGTGGGTGTGATCGTTTTGCACTGAAGTTGTTGTTTCTTGATTGTGTGTTTTTTCTCTTATGATTTGAATATTGGTTTGTGTACCAGCACTTAGTTTTATTTGATTTGTTTTAGTCGCACATATTGGTTTTAAATGTAATGTTTGATTGTTTTATATTGAAGTTTGGTTTATTGCTGTATGGTAATTTAACTGAAGTACTTCTTGTTCTAGAGAACTGATTGGATCAAACATTTTTGTTGGTTGCTGTAACTGTTTTTCTACCATTGTCCACTTTGCCTGTACTCAAATGTATACCCAGATCATTTTTATACTCCTTTTAAAAGTTAATATATTGTTTCCAGGTGCTTCAATCCAGTTAGAGCACAACCTAGCCAGGACAGGTTTCGTTACAGTATGTAGTGATCATAAGAAAATCAATCTTGGGGAAAACAATAACTAAAGAACAGGATATGTACCAGTCATGGAATTTCACATGTTGGTCAACCTCTAAATAAACCAGAGAAATCAAGCACTTTGACATACATATCAGTTATATTACATGATTTATTTATGTTTTAAAACAGCACATCTCGTGGGAAAAAAACCCCCTGCAGGGTTTGAAGCTGCAGCATGAAAATTCTACGCTGATACAGACACGCTTTAGCCCGCTGCACCGCAAGTCAGCTTTTGGAAATTCCCCCAGTTTTGATGCTTACATCCGTACTTGACGAGTTTGCACTGAGCAGGATCTGCTCAAGCTGTCCTTACAAAGGTACCACCAAATGTTCCTGTCAGGACACTGCACTCTGATTGGTTATCATATTATTGTTAATAAAACAATGAATAATCCTCTCCCAACACCGAAACCCTAAACCTAAGGTCAGTATCCTATACTGCAGCCATTACACATCTAAAGTAGTTCATGTTTGGCAGCGAATAAGCTTTTTTGTTAAAAAATAAATAAATAAATAAAAAAATAACCGGAGGTGCTGACTTCCTCAGTTGTCCTGACAGGAATATTTTGTGGTACCTTTTTGTAGGCGCTGCTCTACACGACTGAATCTCCAGCTTCCAGTTTTAAAATCAGCAGTATCCGGTTACATTGAGAAACGGCCTGACTAGGGTTGTCACGATACCAGAATTTTGAACTTCGATACGATACCAGTTCAGTTTCACGATACTCGATACCTCTTCAATACCACGGCAAAAAACTGGATGCGCCACTCGGGAGCCCACTACTATTTCATTTTCGATGTGGTCTCCGTATTTCTTTTTCAATGTGCCACAACTGCTTCTGTCAGTCACAGCCAGTGGGTGGTATCAACGACTCCATTGGCTGATTAAGCAATGGCTTTGATGCCACCCACTGTCTAATTCGAACAAGTTTGACTAAAATTAGTTTATCGAACAGCCAAATTAACTTACTCCTGTCCTGTGTCATACATGTTAATTATAGTGTCTCACTACTTAATTTGAAATAACTGACAGCAAAACTGAAATGACACTTGCGATCAAATCTCAGAACTATGACATATATTTAACGTGTAATCATTATAATGTTAGGCCCCACGTTAGTGGGGCAAGGGGGCATTTGTGTGTGTGCGTGTGTGTGTCGTGTTTTGGTAATTTACGATGGGCTATATAAATAAAAAAGCGTTCTTACCGGACCCCATCTCCCAGCTTCTAAGTTATGAAAGTGAAATTGGGAGTGCTAATGAGTGGCAAAACAGGGACATAAATGTTGGATATTTCAGTCAACTCAATAAAAACATAAAATATCTGTAACTCTCAGCAGTAGTATAACTTTGAGAAACCCTGTCAGATTGACATCAATTGTGTTGCATGGCATTGCCGGAGGAGGGGGTGGAACCGTATCTATGGGTGGAACAATCTCTGCCAGCCAATGGAGTCGTTGATACCACCCACTGGCTGTGATTGACAGAAGCAGTTGTGGCACATTGAAAAAGAAATATGGAGACCACATCGAAAAAGAAATGGCAAGCGTCACATCAAAATGTAAAAAGCAAAGTGGAAATTGTGAAATAAATACATGAATAAATAAATGAATTATGAAATTAAATTAATAATGAAATTAATAAAAGGTATATTTTTATTTTATTCATTCATTCATTCATTCATTCATTCATTCATTTCTAATTTTGGCAGGGAATATCCTACAACATATCGCACAAAAATAAAATAAAGAAATCCCGAGGTTCGAACTAGCAACGTGAGTTCTAGGCTGCGATACAGATACAGTTTAAACCACTGCACCTTACATAAACTTACATAAATTAATAAATAGCAAGCCAGGAAAATACATGTCAATTGATTTGGCTGATGCTTTTATCCAGAGCAATTGATATTTGAATAGGCCTACCCATATAAAAGTGAAATATACATTATATATATATATATATATATATATATATATATATATATATATATATATATATATATATAATCACACATATATACAGTACTGTGCAAAAGTTTTAGGCAGGTGTGAAAAAATGCTGTAAAGTAAGAATGCTTTCAAAAATAGACATGTTAATAGATATATTTATCAATTAAGTAAATGCAAAGTGAGTGAACAGAAGAAAAATCTAAATCAAATCCATATTTGGTGTGACCACCCTTTGCCTTCAAAACAGCATCAATTCTTCTAGGTACACTTGCACAAAGTCAGGGATTTTGTAGGCATATAGTCAGGTGTATGATTAAACAATTATACCAAACAGGTGCTAATGATCATCAATTCAATATGTAGGTTGAAACACAATCATTAACTGAAACAGAAAAAGCTGTGTAGGACGAATAAAACTGGGTGAGGAACAGCCGAACTCAGCTAACAAGGTGAGGTTGCTGAAGACAGTTTACTGTCAAAAGTCATACACCATGGCAAGACTGAGCACAGCAACAAGACACAAGGTAGTTATACTGCATCAGCAAGGTCTCTCCCAGGCAGAAATCTCAAGGCAGATAGGGGTTTCCAGATGTGCTGTCCAAGCTCTTTTGAAGAAGCACAAAGAAACGGGCAACGTTGAGGACCGTAGACACAGTGGTCGGCCAAGGAAACTTACTGCAGCAGATGAAAGACACATCATGCTTACTTCCCTTCGCAATCGGAAGATGTCCAGCAGTGCCATCAGCTCAGAATTGGCAGAAAACAGTGGGACCCTGGTACACCCATCTACTGTCCGGAGAAGTCTGGTCAGAAGTGGCCTTCATGGAAGACTTGCGGCCAAAAAGCCATACCTCCGACGTGGAAACAAGGCCAAGCGACTCAAATATGCACGAAAACACAGGAACTGGGGTGCAGAAAAATGGCAGCAGGTGCTCTGGACTGAGGAGTCAAAATTTGTTCGCCGAAGGGCTGGAGAGCGGTACATGAATGAGTGTCTGCAGGCAACAGTGAAGCATGGTGGAGGTTCCTTGCAAGTTTGGGGCTGCATTTCTGCAAATGGAGTTGGGGATTTGGTCAGAATTAATGGTCTCCTCAATGCTGAGAAGTACAGGCAGATACTTATCCATCATGCAATCCCATCAGGGAGGCATCTGATTGGCCCCAAATTTATTCTGCAGCATGACAACGACCCCAAACATACAGCGAAAGTCATTAAGAACTATCTTCAGCGTAAAGAAGAACAAGGAGTCCTGGAAGTGATGGTATGGCCCCCACAGAGCCCTGATCTCAACATCGAGTCTGTCTGGGATTACATGAAGAGAGAGAAGCAACTGAGGCTGCCTAAATCCACAGAAGAACTGTGGTTAGTTCTCCAAGACGTTTGGGCCAACCTACCTGCCGAGTTCCTTCAAAAACTGTGTGCAAGTGTACCTAGAAGAATGGATGCTGTTTTGAAGGCAAAGGGTGGTCACACCAAATATTGATTTGATGTAGATTTTTCTTCTGTTCACTCACTTTGCATTTTGTTAATTGATAAATATAAACTATTAACATGTCTATTTTTGAAAGCATTCTTACTTTACAGCATTTTTTCACACCTGCCTAAAACTTTTGCACAGTACTGATTATATATATATATATATATATATATATACACACACACACACACACTACCAGTCAAAAGTTTTAGAACACCCCCATTTTTCCAGTTTTTATTGAAATTTAAGCAGTTCAAGTCCAGTGAATAACCTGAAATGGTACAAAGGTAAGCGGTAAACTGCCAGAGGTTAAAAAAAAAAAAGTTTAGGTTACCAAAAACTGAAAAATAATGTACATTTCAGAGTTATACAAAAAGGCCTTTTTCAGGGAACAAGTAATGGGTTAACAACTTCCAGCTGTTCTGCCGCAATGGAAGTAAATTAAGCCTTGAAAGTTGATGCTAACAATTCCTACAGGTGTCCCAACTTTTGTTGATTACTTACAAACCTTCTGTCTGTATAAAAGCAGTGTTGGAACAGACTGTGTTACTACACCCTCTTAAGCAATATTTGGACAGTATTGTACTGCAGGAAGTAGTATATTGCTCTCATAATGGCGAGAAAAAGGCAATTAACAAAGGAAGACAGACAGACCATTATAACCCTTAAAAGTGTAGGTCTTTCCTTTAGAGAAATTGCAAAGAAAGCCAAGGTGTCAGTGAGTACAGTTTCCTACACCATCAAAAGGCACTTGGAAACTGGAGGAAACTCTGACAGGAAGAGGTCTGGCAGACCCAAAGCCACAACAGAATCAGAAGACAAGTTTCTGAGAGTCAACAGCTTGCGTGATAGGCGGCTCACAGGACAACAGCTTCAAGCACAGCTTAACCCTTTGCGGTCCATTTATTAATCGCGCGTCAGGCACGCCAGGTCTAATTAATTTTCACACGCGCAGTTAATTTTATACGCGCTGTTTAAAAGTATTTTTTTCACAGTCAAACGGGTTTAATTGGCCCTGCATATCAACAAAGCACACACTAGGCATCTCCAGCCCTGCCCCACCCTTTTGTTTGCTATAGCGTTCAGCTATGTAAGAAATAAATAATAATAATAATAATAATAATAATAATAGTCGTACATACCAATCGATCATCTCCAGATCACTCGTTTTATCACCAAACTCCTCAATAATGCGATCCAAGTCATTATTTTATTACTATAACATCTGAAAAAAGCTCTGCAAATGTCCATGATAGTCTCAGTGCGCTGACGCACTTAGCCAGCTTGTTTACTATGGACGCCCATTATCTGATACCTGATACCATGTATGACTATTCATGAAATACGCCTTTTTTTTTTTTTCCGACTTGTCTCGGCTCCTGTCGCTACCACTCGGCAATTGAATGGTTTTCTCGGCTTTTTCCGGAGAAAAAACGACTAAACACCCGTTTATTGCGTTGCTATAATGATGTCGGACCCAGTCCGACAAAGGACCTGTGAGGAATAATTGCAATGTCGGACCCAGTCCGACAATGGACCGCAAAGGGTTAACACTGGTCGAAGTAAGCAAGTCTCAGTTTCAACTGTGAAGAGAAGACTTCGAGCTGCAGGTTTGACAAGTCGAGTGGCAGTAAGAAAGCCATTGCTAAGATGGCAAAAGAAGAAAAAGAGGCTTGCCTGGGCCATGAAGCACCGCCAGTGGACTACTGAAGACTGGAAGAAGGTCTTATGGACCGATGAATCAAAATTTGAAATCTTCGGTTCATCACGCAGGGTTTTTGTACGCCGTCGAGTAGACTAAAGGATGGTTCCTCGGTGTGTGACACCAACTGCCAAACATGGAGGAGGAAGCGTGATGGTCTGGGGCTCTTTTGCTGGATCCAGAGTCAGCGACTTGCACAGAGTGAGTGGCACCCTCAACCAAAACTGCTACTACAGCATTTTGCAGCGCCATGCAATACCCTCTGGTATACGCCTAGTTGGTCAGGGGTTCATCCTACAGCAAGATAATGACCCAAAACATACCTCCAGGCTATGCCTGGAGGTATGTTTCTTAGAAGAAAAGAACAAGAAGGTAGGCTTCAAATCATGGAATGGCCAGCACAGTCTCCAGACTTAAACCCCATCGAGCTGGTTTGGGATGAACTGGACAGAAGGGTCCAGTTCATGGGCAGCAGTGCAGAGTAGTGGTTAGGGCTCTGGACTCTTGACCAGAGGGTTGTGGGTTCAATCCCCAATGGGGGACACTGCTGTTGTACCCTTGAGCAAGGTACTTTACCTAGATTGCTCCAGTAAAAACCCAACTGTATAAATGGGTAATTGTATGTAAAAATAATGTGATATCTGTATAATGTGAAATCTTGTAGCAATTGTAAGTCGCCCTGGATAAGGGCATCTGCTAGAATTAAATAATAACAATAATAATAATAAGGGTGAAAGCAAAGCAACCTACAAGTGCAACACATTTGTGGGAACTTCTGCAACAGTGTTGGGAAGAACTTTCCAAACAATATTTGATTTCCATTGTAGAAAGAATGCCACGAGTGTGTTCGGCTGTTATATCTGCAAAAGGTGGCTACTTTGATGAGTCAAAAATTTAGATTAAATTTTGTTAAACAAAACGATTCCATGATTTCTTTTTTATCTCCAATTGTTTATTTGTTCTATGCTTTAATTTCAGAGTACATTGAGACATTAAACTACGTAAATTTCAATAAAAACTGGAAAAATGGAGGTGTTCTAAAACTTTTGACATGTAGTGTATATATAAAATATATACAGTGCCTTGCAAAAGTATTCAGACCCCTGACCAATTCTCTCATATTATTGAATTACAAATGGTACATTGAAATTTCATTCTGTTTGATATTTTATTTTAAAACACTGAAACTCAAAATCAATTATTGTAAGGTGACATTGGTTTTATGATGGGAAATATTTTGAAGAAAAATAAAAAAACTGAAATATCTTGCTTGCATAAGTATTCAACCCCTGTGCTGTGGAAGCTACCAGTTTACACCGATGAAAGAAATTGCCCTAACGAGGACACAATTACCTTACCATTGGCCTCCACCTGTGAACCATTAAAGTTGCTGTCACCTTTTCTGGATAAAAACCCCACTGTTGAAGGATCATTGGTCAGGCTGTGAATCTAAAGGAAAATGAAGACCAAACAGCATTCTACAGAAGTTAGAGATAAAGTATTACAAATGCATAGATTAGGGAAAGGGTACAAAATAATATCCAAGTGTTTGGATATCCCAGTGAGCACAGTTGGATCAGTAATCAGGAAGTGGAAGCTGCATCACACCATCCAGGCACTGCCAAGAAAAGGCCGTCCCTCAAAACTCAGCGCTCAGACAAGGAGACTTGTGAGAGAAGCCACAGAGAGGCCAACAATCACTTTGAAGGAGCTACAGAGTTCAGTGGCTGGGAGGGAGTAATGGTGCACCAGTCAACCATATCAAGAGCTCTGCATAACACTGGCCTGTATGGGAGGGTGGCAAGAAAGAAGCCGTTACTCAAAAAGTACCATCTGAAAGCACGTCTGGAGTTTGCCAGAAAGCATGAGAGTGACCCAGCTGCGATGTGGGAAAAGGTTTTGTGGTCAGATGAGACCAAGATAGAGCTTTGTGGCCAAAACTCAAAGCACTATGTGTGGCGCAAACCTAACACTGCCCATGCCTCAAGACACACCATCCCTACAGTGAAGTATGGTGGTGGCAGCATCATGCTGTGGGGATGCTTCTCATCAGCAGGGACTGGGCATCTTGTTAAAATTGAAGGAAGAATGGATGGTGCAAAATACAGGGAAATACTGCAAGAGAACCTGCTTCAGTCCGCTAAAAAACTGAAGCTTGGGAGGAAATTCACCTTTCCACAGGACAATGATCCCAAGCACAAGGCCAAAGCAACATTGGAGTGGCTCAAGAACAAAAAGGTGAATGTCCTACAGTGGTCCAGTCAAAGTCCTGATCTCAATCCCATTGAGAATCTGTGGCACTATTTGAAAATTGCGGTCCACAAGCGTCGTCCAACCAACCTGAACAACCTGGAGCAAATCTGCCAAGAAGAATGGGCCAAAATCACTCCAACACTGTGTGCAAAGCTGGTACATACTTACCCCAAAAGACTTAACCCTTTGCGGTCCATTGTCGGACTGGGTCCGACATTGCAATTATTCCTCTCAGGTCCTTTGTCGGACTGGGTCCGACATCATTATAGCAACGCAAAAAACTGGTTTTTAGTCGTTTTTTCTCCGGAAAAAGCCGAGAAAACCATTCAATTGCCGAGTGGGAGCGACAGGAGCCGAGACAAGTCGAAAAAAAAAAAAAACAATATCTCATGAATAGTCATACATGGCCCTGGTATCAGGTAACGGGGCGGTCATAGTAAACAAGCTGGATGAGTGCGTCAGCGCACAGAGACTATCATTGACATTTGCAGAGCTTTTTTTCAGATGTTATAGTAATAAAATAATGACTTGGATCGCATTATTGAGGAGTTTGGTGATAAAACGATGATCGATCGGTATGTACGACTATTATTTTTAGTATTTATTTCTTACATAGGTGAAAGCTATAGCGAACGAAAGGGTGGGGCGGGGCTGGAGATGCCTAGTGAGTGCTTTGTTGATATGCAGGGCCATTTAAACCCGTTTCACTGTGGAAAAAAATACTTTTAAACAGCGCGTCTAAAATTAACTGCGCGTGTGAAAATTAATTAGACCTGACGTGTCTGACGCGCATTTAATAAATGGACTGCAAAGGGTTAAAGCTGTTATTGCCGCGAAAGGTGGCGCTACCAAATATTAATGTGTGGGGGTTGAATACTTATGCAAGCAAGATATTTCAGTTATTTATTTTTCTTAAAAATATTTCCCAACATAAAACCAATGTCACCTTACAATAATTGATTTTGAGTTTCAGTGTTTTACCATTTGTAATTCAGTAATATGAGAGAATTGGTCAGGGGTCTGAATACTTTTGCAATGCACTGTATATATATATATATATATATATATATATATATATATATATATATATATATATATATTAGTCATGCAATTAGTCATGCAATACGACACTAGCGAGTCATCAATTAGTGCCTGCATTTGGCAATATATGTCAGTGGCGTAATGGTTAGGGCACTTCACTATGTACTGGAGGGTCATAGGTTCAGTACCAGGTGGGGGACACACTGCTCTTTTTACCCATTGCTCCAGAAATAAACATTGGTAATTGTATGTAAAAAAAAAAAAAACCCCTGTTAGCGTATGAACATTTTAAAAGTGTTATAACAAATGTGTAAAGTGCCGCACGATCCAGGACTTGCTTCAACGCGCAAGTCTGTTAGAAATGGAGCTGCAGGAAATGAGACAGCAACAGGAGCTTGAGGAGGACACACCCACAATTCATGGAAGTCTGCACCCCTAGCAGACTGAAAGCCACCAGGGAGATGGAAGAGAGTCGAAACAGCTGGGTTCAGATAGGCAGAAGGAGGGAAAAAAAGAAACTTTGTCAAACACAACCACCAGAAATCAAACATCCAACAAATGTGAGCCACTTCAACATTCGGATGACCAAAACCAACATCAAGAGAATGAGAGGAACAACATCCAGGACCCTATACACAGTGCTGGCCAGGCAGCAAAAAGAAGGGAGGTCATGATTGTTGGGGACTCCATATTGAGAAACACAGCAAGTTCAGTTCGCAGTTTGGACCTCCTTACTACAACAGTGTGCTGCCTTCAAGGAGCTCTGTCAAGCACATCACTGAGAACGTAGACAGGCTCCTAGAACGAACAGGAGACGACCCGGTAGTAGTCGTCCACATCGGTACAAACAATATTAGAAGAGACAGGCCAAGATCCCTGCAAATCAAATTCAGAGAGCTAGGAAGGAAATTAGAAGACAAGACCAAAACTGTGGTATTTTCTGGGATACTGTCGGCACCTTGCAAAGGACCATATGGACAGCTGGAAATACAAAATCAAAATGCATGGCTAAAATCGTGGTGCAAATAGGAAGGCTTCACCTTTCTTGAACATTAGAGCACATTCTACAACAAGGACTATCTATATAAATGGGACGGACTGCACTTAAACAGAAAGAGAACCAATCTACTCAGAGAAAGGATCCTTGAGGAGGTCCAGAAGCATTTAAACTAGAAAGGAAGGGGGGAGAAAACAAAAAAACAGAAACAAACATCAAAACAAGGGCAACAACTCAGGTAAGACAACTATTAAATGTATTTATCTTAATGCTAGAAGTCTCAGAAACAAAATGTTAGAACTTGAAGCTACTGCACTAATAAGTAATTACGATGTGATAGGTGTTACAGAAACTTGGTTGTCTGAGAGTGAGGGAGACGAATATTAGTGGGTACAAAGTGTATAGGAAAGACAGGCAGGACAGAAGAGGCGGAGGGGTAGCGCTATACATAAGAAATAGTCTTGAAACCCAGGTGTTAAATCAGGACAAAGAAAACAATGCAGAATCAATATGGGTCAGAATAAATGGACAAAAATTCAAAAGGGCATAATAATAGGAGCATGCTATAACCGCCTGTAACAGGGCGAGCAGCCCTGTACATTGTTTATTTATTTTTAGATCGGGGTCTCCCCCTCCGCCCCTGTGCAGAGTGTTTTGTATTATTTATTTAGTTTTATTGTATTATATTTATGACGGCGTAGCGCCGTGTTTTGTTTATTTTTAAAACGTGTCCTGGCAGAGGCGAGATCGGTGCTCGTCCTCTGCCAGGAGTAATTAATTAAAACTCGTGCAGAAGGTGGCCATCTCCCGAATGAATTAAGTGGTTTAATTTGTTGCTAATCGGGAGATGGTCACCCGTTATAAAAAGCTTGCAGCTCTTTAGATCGGGGTGGGTGTCAGAAGGAGAGAGTGTGTGAGAGGAGACGGAGTTACAAAACGAAACTAAATCATAGCATACAGGAACAGTGACAGCGACTGCCCAGCCTGACCTGTATGGTTTATTTATTTTGGATTTTGTGTTCGTGATTTGTTTTTGTTTACCCTTTTATTTTGCTCTGTGAGCAAGTGTTCTTTTGTTTAAATATTTATTTTATTTTTGGTTGCTTTAAATAAAACGGCGCCCGCGCCACTGCACAATACCTTTTTGTTTTGGTTGTCCCTTCTTCTGCCGTGACGTCAGACCAGTCAGCCATTCCTGTCACATGTGGTGTCCTGCGTGGGATCGCAGCGCCTCCAGGACGCAGGCAGAAGAGGGTACTGCAGGTTTTTTCGTTTTTTTTTTCGTTTTTGTGTGTGGAGAAAAGGAGAGTGACGAGGAGGATGGGAGGAAGGAAGATGGGAGGAAGGAGGATGAGGAGACAGCAGCAGCGGCCACCAGGGGTTGTTGTGGTGAATGAGTGGTGCCCTGGTTGTGGGGAGTTTGGGCACACCGTGGCCATCTGCCCCACCCAATACCAGGGAGAGGAGTGGATGACCCAGATCGACTGGGTCTACCAGGAGCGAGAGGGGAGAGAGCGGAAGGTGAGGAGAAGGAGGCAGAGAGGGAACACGGACCTGGAAAGGAAGGAGCCCAAACGTCCTGCGCTTAAAAGGGAGGAGCCCGAACGTCCTGCGCCTAAAAGGGAGGAACCTGAACATCCTGCGCCTAAAAGGGAGGAGCCCGAACGTCCTGCGCCTAAAAGGGAGGAGCCCGAACGTCCTGCGCCTAAAAGGGAGGAGCCCGAACGTCCTGCGCCTAAAAGGGAGGAGCCCGAACGTCCTGCGCCTAAAAGGGAGGAGCCCGAACGTCCTGCGCCTAAAAGGGAGGAGTCGGTGCGTCCACGGCCCAAGAGGGGGGAGTCGGTGCGTCCACGGCCCAAGAGGGGGGAGTCGGTGCGTCCACGGCCCAAGAGGGGGGAGTCGGTGCGTCCACGGCCCAAGAAGGGGAAGGCCGAAGGTCCACAGCCCAGGTACCTGCCAGCAGAGGGAGAGTTCCTGCTGGTGCCACCTCAGTCTCCATGGGAGGACGACATGTCGCTCCCACCACCACCACCAGCAGAGGGAGCATGCCTGCTGGTTCCGCTTCCACCACCGCCAGCAGAGGGAGAATACCTGCTGGTGCCACCTCCACTGCCCTGGGAGGACTGTGAGTTGCTCCCACCTCCGCCAGGAGAGGGAGCATTCCTGCTGGTTCCACCTCCACTGCCCTGGGAGGACTGTGAGTCGCTCCCACCTCCGCCAGCAGAGGGAGCATTCCTGCTGGTTCCACCTCCACCGCCGTGGGAGGACTGTGAGTCACTCCCACCTCCGCCAGCAGAGGGAGCATTCCTGCTGGTTCCACCTCCACCGCCCTGGGAGGACTGTGAGTCGCTCCCACCTCCGCCAGCAGAGGGAGAATACCTGCTGGTGCCACCTCCGTCTCCTCTCACACACTCTCTCCTTCTGACACCCACCCCGATCTAAAGAGCTGCAAGCTTTTTATAACAGGTGACCATCTCCCGATTAGCAACAAATTAAACCACTTAATTCATTCGGGAGATGGCCACCTTCTGCACGAGTTTTAATTAATTACTCCTGGCAGAGGACGAGCACCGATCTCGCCTCTGCCAGGACACGTTTTAAAAATAAACAAAACACGGCGCTACGCCGTCATAAATATAATACAATAAAACTAAATAAATAATACAAAACACTCTGCACAGGGGCGGAGGGGGAGACCCCGATCTAAAAATAAATAAACAATGTACAGGGCTGCTCGCCCTGTTACACCGCCAAATTCAGACGCTGAGCAAAATAATCTGTTATACAATGACATTAGAAATGCGTGTAGAAAAGGAGAAGCCATACTAATTGGGGATTTCAACTTCAACCATATAAAATGAGAGAAACCGGAGGGGAGCACGTCGGACAAAATTGAAATGGTGGAAATTACAAATGACTGCTTCCTAACGCAATTTCTCAAGGCACCGACTAGAGGGGAGGCATGCCTTGATTTAGTCTTTTCAAATAATGAAGACAGAATAACTAAAACAGAGGTCAGAGAGCCATTGGCAAACTCAGACCATTACATGGTCTCATTTGAAGCCCAAAAGTAAAGCTTTTTACCTTTTAACCTTAGTAAAGGTTAAGGTTTACAGTTTTAGAAAAGCAAACTATGAAGGTATGAAAGTCACTAACAGAAGCAGATTGGAGTAAAAATAGAGAAAACATCCACAGAAAAATGATGGCTGTTTTTTTAAAAATGTAGTACTAGAGGTGCAAAACAATTACATCCCAAAAGTAGACAAATCTAAATCTAAAACAAAATGGCCAAAAGGGTTTAATACATCAATTAAAAAAAATATTCAGCGAAAAAAGGCACTTTACAGAGTGTTTAAAAGGGACCAAAAACAAAAGTACACAGAAAGAGTACTTGGAACCGTAAACACAAGTCAAAAAGGAAGTTAGAAAGGCCAAGAGAGAGATAGAAATCCATATTGTTAAGGGGGCTAAAACAAATTCCAAATTGTTTTTCCAATATTATAACAGCAAGAGAACATTCAAAGAGGAGGTTAAATGTCTAAGAGACACGAATGGCAAAATCATAGATGAAGAGAAAAAAAAATAGCAAATATATTAAATGATTACTTTTCACAGGTTTTTACAAAGGAGGACACGGACAACATGCCCACCTGTTCCTATCCAATTTTAAATAACTTTAGCATAACAGAGGTAGAAGTGTTAAAGGGACTAGGAGCTCTTAAAATAAACAAATCCCCTGGGCCGGATGAGATCCTCCCAATAGTACTCAAAGAAATTAAAGAAGTTATTTACAAACCGCTAACCAAGATCATGCAACAGTCTCTTGACTTCTATTGTATGTAAATAACTACAGACCAATAAGCTTGACTTCTATTATATGTAAATAACTACAGACCAACAAGCCTGACTTCTATTATATGTAAACGTATGTAAACTTATGGAAATTATAATAAGATCTAAAATGGAAAATTACCTATATGGTAACAATATCCTGGGAGACAGTCAGCATGGTTTTAGGAAAGGGAGATCGTGTCTAACTTAATTGACTTTTTTGAGGATGCAACATTGATAATGGATAATTGCAAAACATACGACATGGTTTATTTAGAGTTCCAAAAAGTTTTTGACAAAGTCCTACATAAAAGATTAATTCTCAAACTGAATGCAGTAGGGATTCAAGGAAATGCATGCACATGGATTAGGGAGTGGTTAACATGTAGAAAACAGAAAGTACTGATTAGAGGAGAAACCTCAAAATGGAGCGAGGTAACCAGTGGTGTACCACAGGGATCAGTATCAGGTCCTCTGCTATTCCTAATCTACATTAATGGTTTAGATTCTGGTATAGTAAGCAAACACTGTTGCAGCAGTAAAGGTCATTCAAAATGATCTAGACACCATTCAGAACTGGGCAGACACATGGCAAATGACATTTAATAGAGAAAAGTGTAAAGTATTGCATGCAGGAAATAAAAAAATGTGCATTATAAATATCATATGGGAGACACTAAAATTGAAGAAGGGAACTATGAAAAAGACCTAGGAGTTTATGTTGACTCAGAAATGTCTTCGTCTAGACAATGTGGGGAAGCTACAAAAAATGCCAACAAGATGCTCGAATATATTGTGAGAAGTGTTGAATTTAAATCAAGGGAAGTAATGTTAAAACTTTACAATGCATTAGTGTAGCTATTTTTTCAAGTCAAAAAAGTCCCCTGGGTCGACATTGTCTATACCTTTTAGGATTTTGAATGTTTGAATCAGATCGCCACGTAGTCTTCTTTGTTCAGGACTGAATAGATTCAGTTCTTTTAGCCTGTCTGCATACGACATGCCTTTTAAACCCGGGCTAATTCTGGTTGCTCTTCTTTGCACTCTTTCTAGAGCAGCAATATCCTTTTTGTAACCTCACCTAGAATATTGTGTTTAGTTCTGGTCACCTTGTTACAAAAAGGATATTGCTGCTCTAGAAAGAGTGCAAAGAAGAGCAACCAGAATTAGCCCGGGTTTAAAAGGCATGTCGTATGCAGACAGGCTAAAAGAACTGAATCTATTCAGTCCTGAACAAAGAAGACTACGCGGCGATCTGATTCAAACATTCAAAATCCTAAAAGGTATAGACAATGTCGACCCAGGGGACTTTTTTGACTTGAAAAAAGAAACAAGGACCAGGGGTCACAAATGGAGATTAGATAAAGGGGCATTCAGAACAGAAGATAGGAGGCACTTTTTTACACAGAGAATTGTGAGGGTCTGGAACCAACTCCCCAGTAATGTTGTTGAAGCTGACACCCTGGGATCCTTCAAGAAGCTGCTTGATGAGATTCTGGGATCAATAAGCTACTGACAACCAAATGAGCAAGATGGGCTGAATGGCCTCCTCACGTTTGTAAACTTTCTTATGTTCTTAATAACACTTCTGGTAATAACCCTTCTCCTTCCTATTTACAACTCACTCTGTATGTAAGCTACACTCAATCATAAACTTTAGTTTAGTCACACACTCAGTGAATATTTTTTTTACAGTTTACTATTATTTAGAAAATGGCTTGGATAAATTGAGTGCTGTGATTGGCTGAACAAGATCACATGAGCATGCGGTAATAATTGTCTTACCGCACGGCTATGACATCATAGACCAACTTACTTACCTGATCTATTAATCACTTAATTATTTTCTTCATCTGTGTCTCTTAGAATTACAGAAAAATTGACAAATATACTGTGGTATTTATTTAGGAACAGAACAAAGAAAACTCCAGAGGCAAGCAGTAGCAGTAACACTATTCAAAAGCTATCTGAGAAATCACCACGCAAGTCTCACTCAGCATGCAATATATACAGTATATGCAGCAGCGGCATTTACTTATTAAACTAAATATCACTTTATAAAACTGACTAGCGAGTATGCAATGTTTAAACTCGACACAACAGATACATCTCACCACTACCCTCCGATTTTCAGAAACATATTTAAAACAAAATTAAAATCTCTACTGCTCTCTGCTGACACAACCGTTGGGCTTTTAAACAAGGTCGGGTTTGGCATAGAATTCTATTGTGCTCTCCGTTGATGAGAAGGACTGCGGAAGTCTAATGCTGGTTTATTATCTAAGGAAATTCTGCCGGTTACCAGCCATTGGTGTGAAAACAGCCTCAAATTATTGGTCATCTTCTCTTGAGGACCGCAAAGCGGTGCTTTTGCTTAATGTTTACTTCCTGGTCCGTGACATCACTACCCACACGTCACTGCAACAACAGCACTCGGTCACAGGGCCCATATACAATCAAAATGAAATGATGAGGAAAAAATATATAGGACATCACCAGCGCAGTATTTGAAGCACTCACTTTTCTGTTCGTTCTGACCTTGGCAACAATAGCACGGTCTTGTTGCGCTGTGGTGATTCTTTTTCACCCTGCACCTTTCAAGTTGCTCACTTTATTGGGGTTTTGTTTTGTACTTCTTAGTGTAAAGTGCACTCTCAGTGGTTTTCCTATTTCTCTTTGGCTGTAACCTTCATTGGTTGTTTTAAAATGTTTAATGATATAATAAAAACATTTTGAAAGCAGTATAAACCTTGTTTTTTAAGGAAGATTACAATCTGAAACTTGTGCCTTAGAATAGGGAAATGTTATCCAAAACTGCAAACTCACAAGTTTTATACACATTAAAGTTGCTTTTTTAATGATGAATCCTCTGCCAAGAACACCAGCTGTCTTGCTTGAATGCGAACGGCTTTTCAGTACTGGCTGGTTTCATAAGACATATGTAGCATTCCTACTGTAAAGTTCCTGTAAGAGTTTTGCAGGATTCCTTTAATGCTATATAACATATACTTCCTTTAGGATTGCCATAAGAATTGTATTCATACAAGTTCTATAGGATTCCTATAACATTCTTAAACGGATTCCTATAATAATTGTATAGGCTTCCTATGACATTTAAAATGATTAATATATGACTTTTGTAAAGGATTCCTATGGGATTTATTTCAATTTCAGAAGGATTATTGTACAAAGTTTCTGTAGGATTTCCTCACCAGGGTTAACAGTGCTATTATTAAACCCATGTCTGTAGTACAGTAGCAATTTTTTGTAAAATGTAGCATTTATTAGGTAAACATCCTAACAACTTGTTTAATTGTTTGCTAATTTTACAATATTATGACAACAAATGTAAAACAAAAACGGCGACATACAGGGTGTTTAACGGTTAAAGATCAGAGCTCGAAAATGCCCACTGGCGCCATGAACCCTCCCTTCAAATGTGAAAAATTCGCGCGTGCGCAGTAAAGGCGATATCTACTTATTTCACTGTCTACCAATTTCCCGTGACACCGTCATTGTAGGCATTTAGTTACAATTCAGTTGTAAAAAAGCGGATTTCAAATACTCTGTAGCACAACCCACATAATCTAGATTCATTATCCTAAACTGTATGACTGTTATAAGATTACTTGTATATAGTCTTATTGTATATTGATTTGCACCGAATATCGCATCATTTATACTGAATATCGCAATACACATATCCAATCTTGGTGGTAAATCACTTATATGTGCAATGGAATGCAAGGCAAGTAAAATGAATAATTTATATATAGATATAGATATATATATAGATATAGATATATATATATAGATATATAGATATATATATATAGATATATATATATATATATATATATATATATATATAGATAGATAGATAGATAGATATATATAGATATATAGATATATATAGATAGATAGATAGATAGATAGATAGATAGATAGATAGATAGATAAACCACTTGTGAATGAATCATTAAAATCAATACGTGAATTTAAATGTACCTGAACTATACTGTCCATCTTGCACTAGTACTGTTCCGTCTCTCCTGACCCGTACATCTGCGGCTCCCGCAATCCTTCTGGCGTAGCCTCCAGCGCCTCTAGAATGTCTGCGCCGGGACCCCTGCAACAGTGACTCGCAGCACTGGTAACAAACTGCCCATGCCTGCTCTTCGTTGATCGGCTGATTGTACAGCTTTAAAATCTCTTCCAAAGACAGACCTTCTTCACCATCGCCGCAATCCATGTTTACACCCCCAGGATTAGTATCATCACTCTTATCTTTTACTGCAGTTCGAATCAGTATCGCGCCATCATCTCCTCTCTTAGCCATCCTCTCATTATATCCACATGCAGAGAACCAAAGACAACAGCACAAATAAATAGAACTACCAGAGTATTAGATAATTTTGGGCAGTAAATACAGTACCGTGTCCTTCTCACACAGATTAACTCCATTCAATGACACTGTTTCTCCTCCTTCCAGTTGATTCTTATTGGATTCAGTCATATGACAAACACGGCTTGCGTGGTCTTAGAGCCTCCCATGTTTGCGCCTTTCAAGCTGAAACAAGGCCGGTACCCCTGCATCCCGGTAGCATTTTCTGACGTTGCTCTAGATCAAATTTTGCCCCGTGAGAAAATGCATCCCATACTATTATGATGATTTATTTATTGACGTTGCATGGAAATATGCACCCCCTACAATAACAAAGCAATTTCAAAATGTATCTGTCAACATATTAAGTATAATGTTAGTGGTTTATGTATGTTTTTAAAAGCTGAAGCAACAACAGAATATAGTTGCTACACAAGCCTTGTAAAACGTTAATGATTAACAGAAATACTTTGAATACCCGAATAAATCAACTAACTAACCCAGTTTGAAAAAATATTATTTTACTTAAATAGTAAAGCAAAGCGTCAGTTTTGTAATGCATAACTTAACACGATCGTTATATTAAAAATAGTGGGGGGGGGGGGGGGGGGGAGGGGCAGAGCAATTTTTCTGCATCAGTTAATGAATTAATGCTGGAGGTCTATGATTTCGGTAGAGTAGTGCTGTTATGGAGCCAGGGATGTCACAGTATTACACCGTAAAAAATATATACTGCAGCTATCGTCACACCACGGCATAATGTCATTTTTTAAATACATTTTAAAAATGTTATTTAACGAAATACAGTGGTCAACTAATATTTATTAATTAAAAAATAAGTTGTGTTACTGTAATACTTGGCAATTTAAGAAGTTTAATGACTACGCCGCCCAGGGGTTTCACGCAGGGAAAAGATAAACCAAGTTGAAATAAACAGATTATTTTTATCTGCAGGACTCCAAAACAGAAATCTTAAATGTAATTAATTTAAATAAAAAAAATATATATTTTTAAATAAATTCAGCTTAATATCTTAATCAAAATCACATATTATATATATTATATATGATAACTAACTAATGGGGCATCCTGGTTATTGCACAGTATACAAACTATACAGCCCTCCTTAAGCAGTAGTTCCATAAGTTATCTGTTCTGCAAGAAATACATATATAGACCAAAGCAAACGTGCAGTATCAAATAAAATACAGGTGAGCAAACCAATAAATAAACACACATTCCAACTCCAACTCTGTGCTTCCCAACTGCTATCTACAGAGATTATAAAGGCTAGAACACACATCAGCACAGGAGTTGCTAATCAACAACTACTTAAGAAAATAAATAGCCCACAACTCACTCATCACCCAGTACAGAGACAACACAAATGGGGCATGGATTACCAGATGACGCACAAGGGAATATACTATTTGCGTTATGTTTGCCAGCACTACATTACTTTTAACTAAGCTTTCTGTTTTAAAACAGCTATGTTGAGCTGTTTAAGTGCTCTTACTGTAAATACATTTTTCCTACAAAATGTATTAAGAATCAAAATATTTTCCATCAATTTGAATTTGAACTTGAACTGTATTGTGTGCATAATTGCAGTTGAGAAATGTACTGTGCTATAAATAATGTTAAATAGTTATATTATGTATTGGCAGTGGCGCAAATAAGGGGTGTTCAAGAGGTGCAATGAACCTGGACCCATGCACAGGGTTTTTTTTATAGTAGTGTTTCTGTTAAAATAGATATGTATGTCCTAGAGACAGCATATAACACTAACGAATTTTAAAAAGTGATCGCTTAATTTTTAGACCATCTCTGGTTAATATGTGTTCAGCCCACGTAATTTTTTTCCTACCAGTATTCCTTAAGTGACACGTTTCAACTGAGAGACTGCTGCGATTGGATACAGACTCAGAAGCTGCGGCTGCTGTGATTAGGCGCGAGAGAGGGGGGAGAAGGCGAGAGATGGCATATAACACTTTTACATTACAATGTAATATGTTGGATTGTTATGGTGATACTTTATTATTTATTATCTTTTATATTAGTTTTGTATAATTAAGTATAGTTAAACATTAATACAATAAAAAAGAATTCTCTGTTTCCACAGTGTAATATGGAAACTGAACTATGTCAGGGAAAATCGTTCCATCTGTGATCATCGTTTCTGCTGAACTAGCCTCCTGTAAACTGGCCTTGTCAACAGTAAACAGTACACGTGTTGCCCCAGTTGTCCATACTTGTACGAGTTTGTTTACTATCCCACATTCAACAAATGTGGTATAGACTAAAAGATATAGACAATGTCGACCCAGGGGACTTTTTTGACCTGAAAAAAGAAAAAAGGACCAGGGGTCACAAATGGAGATTAGATAAAAGGGCATTCAGAACAGAAAATAGGAATCACTTTTTTACATAGAGAATTGTGAGGGGTCTGGAACCAACTCCCCAGTAATGTTGTTGAAGCTGACACCCGGGATCCTTCAAGAAGCTGCTTGATGAGATTCTGGGATCAATAAGCTACTAACAACCAAACGAGCAAGATGGGCTGAATGGCCTAATCTCGTTTGTAAACTTTCTTATGTTCTTCTTATGTTATTACAACTGTTTCCTGTGCTGAACACCATGCAGTTTAAATGGCAGCACCGCTAGTCTTTTTTGTTGTTTTTTTTGGTTTTTAAGTTCAAAACCTACAAGCAGCAATTGGAGCTGGTAGAGACATGGAGAAACATGTTAACTACTTTAGCATATAATGGTAAACTGTAAACTTGGTGACCATGTGTGGCAAAGTGGTAAGTGGTGCGTGCAGGTGCAGGGGTGATGTAGTGCAGTAATGAAACACAGAGAGTTAAAATCCAGTTTGGAACAGTTTTTAATTGTATCCAGGTCTGGTGACCAAATAATAATCCCCGGCAATACACAGCAATGTGTAGAGCACAGAGTAAATAACAACAGGGTTACAGTCCCAAATAATAAACACGAATATCCGTCCCACAATATACTAACACGGTCACCAGTCCTGGGTGCGTGCAGTAGTGCTCGTGGTGGGTGATAATAATTACACAGTGACTGTGGTGTAGTATTGTTCCAGGTAGTGCTGGCCCAAGGCGACAGCTCAGGATATGTGTTAGCTGTCTAGTAATTTACAAAACAAAAGACAATTACTAACAGCAAACAAACAAAAAACACTCACAAATCCTTTTTTAGTTTTTAAAGGGTTTCTCCTGGTCCTTCCAGTTCCTTGTATCTCGAACCAAGCGAAGGAAAATATTTGCTATTCTCCGTCCCCTTTATGCTATCACGCATGACCCCTTGGTAAACAAGTATAGCTGTCTCTACTCTAGTATCTGCAGCTGCTACGTCGTTTCCCTTCCGGGTCAATACATTCCAGCAACAGAGTCTCACCTTCTTCTAGACTGACCGACTTCCCGGCCCGGGGAAAGAACTGTCAGGCCAGCCCGTCCAAAGACTTCATCTTTAGCTGCTTAGTGCCCTCACAGTTCGGGAGGGAGATTTACAACCAAAACTCATTGTATTTCTGTCATACCATGGTATAGAAAAAATGTTGCGGTTTAAAAACTGTGGCAATCTATACACACGATACACCGTGACATTGCTAGGAGCAACTTGGTTCAGACAGAGATAGATACTATTTGCATATTTATATATCATTCAAAATTTATCTCCAGAATTAATTTTTTGGTGGACTAACACAAGTCAGATGGCATGATCAGAAAGACTTTCGCGGGAGAACTTGCAAAAGAACTCAAATCAGACAGACCAGCATCAAAGCAATTTAAACTTGAAGTCAAGCAACCACAAGTCATATAAATTAATATTACTATTAATAAAAATGTCAATTTTTATTATTTATTGAATTACAGTTTATGGCATTCTGGTTTTGTAGTAG
This sequence comes from Acipenser ruthenus, assembly GCF_902713425.1. NCBI lineage: Eukaryota > Metazoa > Chordata > Actinopteri > Acipenseriformes > Acipenseridae > Acipenser > Acipenser ruthenus. The sequence goes on from NC_081192.1 coordinate 56,360,855, forward strand.
CAGCAAGCGATAGGCTATATCATGTGAACTTCAAAGCAACACATTGTTTTTATATAAGCAAATAATTAATAGTGAAATAATTATTAGCTTCATCGTAAATAATGGTTGGTCAGATAAGGAACAAAACCCAAAGATAACAAATGTCTAATAAAACTAAAACAATTTTCCTACCTCTCGGGCTGTTCATTGTGTTCTCTGACCATATGGACAGCTGGAAATACAAAATCAAAATGCATGGCTGAAATCGTGGTGCACACAGGAAGGCGTTACCTTTCGTGAACATTGGAGCACATTGTACAACAAGGACTATCGATATAGGTGGGACGGACTGCACTTAAACAGAAAGGGAACCAATCTACTCGGAGAAAGGATCCTTGAGGAGGTCCAGAAGCATTTAAACTAGAAAGGAAGGGGGGAGAAAACAAAAAAAACAGAAGGGAGACCACATCAAAACAAGAGCAACAACTCAGGTAAGACCACTATTAAATGTATTTATCTTAATGCTAGAAGTCTTTGAAACAAAATGTTAGAACTTGAAGCTACTGCACTAACAAGTAACTACGATGTGATAGATGTTACAGAAACTTGGTTGTCTGAGAGCGATGGAGATGAATATAATATTAGTGAGTACACACTGTATAGGAAAGACAGGCAGGACAGAAGAGGCGGAGGGGTAGCGCTATACATAAGAAATAGTCTTGAAACCCAGGTGTTAAATCAGGACAAAGAAAACAATGCAGAATCAATATGGGTCAGAATAATGGACAAAAATTCAAAGTGCATAATAATAGGAGCATGCTATACACCGCCAAATTCAGATGCTGAACAAAATAATCTGTTATACAATGACATTCGAAATGCATGTAGAAAAGGAGAAGCCATACTAATGGGGGATTTCAACTTCGCCCGTATAAAATGGGAGAACCCGGTGGGGAGTACGACGGACGAAATTGAAATGGTGGAAATGACAAATGACTGCTTCCTAACGCAATTTGTCAAGGCACCGACTAGAGGGGAGGCATGCCTTGATTTAGTCTTTTCAAATGATGAAGACAGAATAACTAAAACAGAGGTCAGAGAGCCATTGGCAAACTCAGACCACAACATGGTCATTTGAAGTATTTTTTAAAACCCCAAAAGTAATGACTAAAGCTAAGGTTTACAATTTTAGAAAAGCAAACTATGAAGGTATGAAACAGAGACTAACAGAAGTAGTTTGGAGTAAAATAGAGAAAACATCCACAGAAAAAGGATGGCTGTTTTTTAGAAATGTAGTACTAGAAGCGCAAAACAATTACATCCCAAAAGTAGACAAATCTAAATCTAAAACAAAATGGCCAAAATGGTTTAATAGATCAATTAAAAAAAATATTCAGCGAAAAAAGGCACTTTACAGAGCGTTTAAAAGGGACCAAAAACAAAGTACACAGAAAGAGTACTTGGAACTGCAAACACAAGTCAAAAAGGAAGTTAGAAAGGCCAAGAGAGAGATAGAAATCAATATTGCTAAGGGGGCTAAAACCATTTCCAAAATGTGTGTTTGTTTTTCCAACAGCAAGAGAACATTCAAAGAGGAGGTTAAATGTCTAAGACACACAAATGGCAAAATCATAGATGAAGAAAAAAAAATAGCAAATATATTACATGATTACTTTTCACAAGTTTTTACAAAGGAGGACACGGACAACATGCCCCACATGTTGACCTGTCCCTATCCAATTTTAAATAACTTTAGCATAACAGAGGCAGAAGTGTTAAAGGGACTAGGAGCTCTTAAAATAAACAAATCCCCTGGGCTGGATGAGATCCTCCCAATAGTACTCAAAGAAATGAAATAAGTTATTTACAAACCGCTAACCAAGATCATGCAACAGTCTCTTGACACAGGGGTTGTACCGACAGACTGGAAAATTGCAAACGTAATACCGATCCACAAAAAGGGAGACAAAACCGAACCAGGTAACTACAGACCAATAAGCCTGACTTCTATTATATGTAAACTTATGGAAACTATAATAAGATCCAAAATGGAAAATTACCTATATGGTAACAATATAGGTAATTGTATTATTACTTGTACTGTGATACTTGAAATGTATTTGCTTTCGATTGTAAGTCGCCCTGGATAAGGGCGTCTGCTAAGAAATAAATAATAATAATAATAATATCCTGGGAGACAGTCAGCATGGTTTTAGGAAAGGGAGATCGTGTCTAACTAACCTACTTGACTTTTTTGAGGATACAGCATTGAAAATGGATAATTGCAAAACATACGACATGGTTTATTTAGATTTCCAGAAAGCTTTTGACAAAGTCCCGCATAAAAGATGAATTCTCAAACTGAACGCAGTAGGGATTCAAGGAAATGCATGCACATGGATTAGGGAGTGGTTAACATGTAGAAAACAGAAAGTACTGATTAGAGGAGAAACCTCAAAATGGAGTGAGGTAACCAGTGATGTACCACAGAGATCAGTATTAGGTCCTCTGCTATTCCTAATCTACATTAATGATTTAGATTCTGGCATAGTAAGCAAACTCGTTAAATTTGCAGACGACACAAAAATAGGAGGAGTGGCAAACACTGTTGCAGCAGCAAAGGTCATTCAAAATGATCTAGACAGCATTCAGAACTGGGCAGACACATGGCAAATGAAATTTAATAGAGAAAAATGTAAAGTATTGCATGCAGGCAATAAAAAATGTGCATTATAAATATCATATGGGAGATACTGAAATTGAAGAAGGGAACTATGAAAAAGACCTAGGAGTTTATATTGACTCAGAAATGTCTTCATCTAGACAATGTGGGGAAGCTATAAAAAAGGCCAACAAGGTGCTCGGATATATTGTGAGAAGTGTTGAATTTAAATCAAGGGAAGTAATGTTAAAACTTTACTTCACTGTGATGACAATAAACAAATAAAGTAAATAAATCATATGCCAGCACAATATTATGAACTATCCACACAGCATGATCACCACAGCTCTTTCTAGAAAAGTTTATTTTTTTAAAAAAATTATTATTATTACTGCATTAGCAACAGTTTCGTGAAGCTAGCAACAATAAGCAACATTAAGATGATTACTTCCGGTTTTCAAAACGGCTCAGCGCAGGCAAGGTATCAAAATAAAAGTCCCGTATCTAGCGCAAAAAATATAGTTTATATACATATAGAAAGTGGGGTGCGATGTAATGTAGACACACTGGGGGTACAGAAAATAAAGTTACTTACTTAAGATTTACGTCACTGTAATAGCAACACTACTTTTTATGTTAGGTGTCAAGTTAAAACAGCCATTTTCCCTTCATTTTCAGGTGCTGAGCACACTCAAGACCCACTCCTGACAAAACTAAAGATTGTGCATCTATAAAAGTGGGGTGCTGTGACTGAGATCGAATGGTGCTTGGTGTTAGAACTCCCTCTCAACCTGTGAGGGCACTGTGTAACGGGAACGACTAAACGGCACGACAATGTATTCCGTAGGTTAGGTGGAAGTTGGTCATTTAGGAAAGGGGCGCAGCTACGGTATCCAAACTCAATGACCCAGACGGTAAACGGTGTGGCATCTGAAGATTGGAGGAGCGGATGCACTCGTTAAAATAGGAGCCATGAGCGAGGATATAAATAGGGGTCATAGTTGACGTGATCTGTAAATGGTTAGTGTTAAAAGGAGTCTGTGTGCTGTTTTGTGAACTGTGAGTTTTGTCTTGTGTTTGTTAGTGTTTTGTTAACTGTCATCTGTTTTTTAATAGACTACCAGTTGCATGATCCGGAGCTGTAGCGAAAGCCAGCATAAACCCGGACATCACTTTCACCCCTGCATTTCACGGAGAACTGTATTACATCAATTACACGTATTCACCATCACTAAGAACTGTGTTTATGTTTAGTGTTGGTGTGTAAAACTGGACTTTTGGTTGAGGGTCAAGCCCAGGGAATTACAAATACCAAGTGATACACGCTGCTGTATCATTCCAACATTATTATTTACAGGTGTTTGCCATAAGGCTCTGGACATTGTTAATTAAAACAATAAACACCCTTGCACCACTTTGCCACAAGTGGTTGTCATAAGAACAGAAGAATATAAGAAAGTTTACAAACGAGAGGAGGCCATTCGGCCCATCTTGCTCGTTTGGTTGTTAGTAGCTTATTGATCCCAGAATCTCATCAAGCAGCTTCTTGAAGGATCCCAGGGTGTCAGCTACAACAACATTACTGGGGAGTTGGTTCCATACCCTCACAATTCTCTTAGGATTTTGAATGTTTGAATCAGATCACCGCGTAGTCTTCTTTGTTCAAGACTGAATAGATTCAGTTCTTTTAACCTGTCTGCATACGACATACCTTTTAAACCCGGGATAATTCTGGTTGCTCTTCTTTGCACTCTTTCTAGAGCAGCAATATCCTTTTTGTAACAAGGTGCTGCAACAGTGTTTGCCACTCCTTCTATTTTTGTGTCGTCTGCAAATTTAACAAGTTTGCTTACTATACCAGAATCTAAATCATTAATGTAGATTAGAAATAGCAGAGGACCTAATACTGATCCCTGTGGTACACCACTGGTTACCTCACTCCATTTCGAGGTTTCTCCTCTAATCAATGCTTTCTGTTTTCTACATGTTAACCACTCCCTAATCCATGTGCATGCATTTCCTTGAATCCCTACTGCGTTCAGTTTGAGAATTCATCTTTTTTGCGGGACTTTGTCAAAAGCTTTCTGGAAATCTAAATAAACCATGTCGTATGCTTTGCAATTATCCACTGTCAATGTTGCATCCTCAAAAATGTCAAGCAGATTAGTTAGACATGATCTCCCTTTCCTAAAACCATGCTGACTGTCTCCCAGGATATCGTTACCATATAGGTAATTTTCCATTTTACATCTTATTATAGTTTCCATAAGTTTACATATAATAAAAGTCAGGCTTATTGGTCTGTAGTTACCTGGTTCGGTTTTGTCTCCCTTTTTGTGGATCGGTATTACGTTTGCAATTTTCCAGTCTGTCGGTACAACCCCTGTGTCAAGAGACTGTTGCATGATCTTGGTTAGCAGTTTGTAAATAACTTATTTCATTTCTTTGAGTACTATTGGGAGGATCTCATCCGGCCCAGGGGATTTGTTTATTTTAAGAGCTCTTAGTCCCTTTAACACTTCTGCCTCTGTTATGCTAAAGTTATTTAAAATTGGATAGGGACAGGTCGACATGTGGGGCATGTTGTCCGTGTCCTCCTTTGTAAAAACCTGTGAAAAGTAATCATGTAATATATTTGCTATTTTTTTCTTCATCTATGATTTTGCCATTTGTGTCTCTTAGACATTTAACCTCCTCTTTGAATGTTCTCTTGCTGTTGGAAAAACAAACATTTTGGAATTGGTTTTAACCCCCTTAGCAATATTGATTTCTATCTCTCTCTTGGCCTTTCTAACTTCCTTTTTGACTTGTGTTTGCAGTTCCAAGTACTCTTTCTGTGTACTTTGTTTTTGGTCCCTTTTAAACGCTCTGTAGAGTGCCTTTTTTTGCTGAATATTTTTTAATTGATCTATTAAAGCATTTTGGCCATTTCGTTTTAGATTTGTCTACTTTTGGGATGTAATTGTTTTGTGCCTCTGGTACTACATTTTTAAAAAAACAGCCATCCTTCTTCTGTGGATGTTTTCTCTATTTTACTCCAATCTACTTCTGTTAGTCTCTGTTTCATACCTTCATAGTTTGCTTTTCTAAAATTGTAAACCTTAGCTTTAGTCATTACTTTTGGGGTTTTAAAAAATGGCTCTCTGACCTCTGTTTTAGTTATTCTGTCTTCATTATTTGAAAAGACTAAATCAAGACATGCCTCCCCTCTAGTCAGTGCCTTGACAAATTCCGTTAGGAAGCAGTCATTTGTCATTTCCACCATTTCAATGTTGTCCGTCGTGCTCCCCACCGGGTTCTCCCATTTTATACGGGCGAAGTTGAAATCCCCCATTAGTATGGCTTCTCCTTTTCTACACGCATTTCGAATGTCATTGTATAACAGATTATTTTGCTCAGCGTCTGAATTTGGCGGTCTATAGCATGCTCCTATTATTATGCCCTTTGAAATTTTGTCCATTATTCTGACCCATATTGATTCTGCATTGTTTTCTTTGTCCTGATTTAACACCTGGGCTTCAAGACTATTTCTTATGTATAGCGCTACCCCTCCGCCTCTTCTGTCCTGCCTGTCTTTCCTATACAGTGTGTACCCACTAATATTATATTCGTCTCCATCACTTTCAGACAACCAAGTTTCTGTAACACCTATCACATCGTAGTTACTTATTAGTGCAGTAGCTTCAAGTTCTAACATTTTGTTTCTAAGACTTCTAGCATTAAGATAAATACATTTAATAGCTGTCTTACCTGAGTTGTTGCCTTTGTTTTGATGTGGTCTCCCTTCTGTTTTTTTGTTTTCTCCCCCCTTCCTTTCTAGTTGAAATGCTTCTGGACCTCCTCAAGGATCCATTTAAAAATAAAAAATACACAAGAGTTATTTACGAGGTTTTAATACATGCAATTGTTGTTTATTTATTTATTTATTTATTTTTTGCATGACCCTCCAGCTATATCGTAGTTAAGTTATGCAAAAAGCTAGCAACCTCAAAGCATTCAATGCACTGTGGGATGGGGTAAAAGCCGGAACAAGACGGAATGGCCCGGAACGGTACTTTAATGAATTCAATTGCTTTAAAAAACAGCATAAAAAGTTACAGAAACATGAAGAGAATATTTTAACAATCAGAACCGATTAATAACGCGCTGACATTAACCCGTTCCAGGCCAGAACCCTCTTTTTCTCACCAAAAAGCTCCCGGTACACTGGGTTCCGAAGGTTCAAAGACGACGAAAATTATACACATAATAGAACTGAGTGGGAACAACATAACACTGCTGAAAAAACCCACCGAGCCGACCTTTAACTGCCCATTCTGTGCAATAAACAAAAAACCGGCAGGAACACAGGGTTCCGAAGCTGCACAGAGAATGAATATGATACACACAATACAACTAAGTGGGAACAACATAACACTGCTGTAAAAACACACCGAACCCACCTTTAATTTCCTATTCCGTGCAATAAATAGCTGTATTGACAAAACCGCCCGGAACACGGCGTTCCGTAGCTTCACAGAGTATGAAAATAATATAAACTAAGAGGGAAACACATAACACTGCTGAAAAAACAAACCTAACTGACCTTTAACTGCCCATTCCGTTCAATAAAAAGCAGTGTAGACAAAAACGCCCGGAATACGGGGTTCCGTAGCTGCACAGAGTACGAAAATTATACACACAATACAACCAAGTGGGAACAACATAACACTGCTGAAAGAACACACGGAACCATCCTTTTACTGCCCATTCCGTGTAATAAACAGCTGTATTATTATTATTATTATTATTTATTTCTTAGCAGACGCCCTTATCCAGGGCGACTTACAATCGTAAGCAAATACATTTCAAGTGTTACAATACAGGTAATACAATAAGAGCAAGAAATACAATAACTTTTGTTCAAGCAAAGTATAAGTGTGACAAACCACAATTCAATAATACAGCAGATAATAGTGATAGTTCCGAGGCTGCACAGAGTATGAAAATAATACACATTAAGTGGGAACCACATTACAATGCTGAGAAAACACATCGAACTGACCTTTAACTGCCCATTCCGTGCAATAAACAGCTATATAGACAAAACTGCCCGGAACACGGCATTCCGAAGCTTCACAGCGTATGAACATCAGAACATAAGAAAGTTTACAAACGAGAGGAGGCCATTCAGCCCATCTTGCTCGTTTGGTTGTTAGTAGCTTATTGATCCCAGAATCTCATCAAGCAGCTTCTTGAAGGATCCCAGGGTTTCAGCTTCAACAACATTACTGGGGAGTTGGTTCCAGACCCTCACAATTCTCTTTGTAGAAAAGTGCCTCTTATTTTCTGTTCTGAATGCCCCTTTATCTAATCTCCATTTGTGACCCCTGGTCCTTGTTTCTTTTTTCAGGTCAAAGAAGTCCCCTGGGTCGACATTGTCTATACCTTTTAGGATTTTGAATGTTTGAATCAGATCGCCGCGTAGTCTTCTTTGTTCAAGACTGAATAGATTCAATTCTTTTAGCCTGTCTGCATACGACATGCCTTTAAACCCTTTGCGGTCCATTGTCGGACCCTGTCCGACATCATTATAGAAACGCAAAAAATGGGTTTTAGTTGTTTTTTCTCCGGAAAAAGTCGAGATTCAATGGCCGAGTGGGAACGACAGGAGCCGAGAAAAGTCGAAAAAAAAAAAAAAGGCGTATCTCATGAATAGTCATACATGGCCCTGTGTGACAGACTGGCTCGCAGTGGTGACGTCACGGAACAGGAAGTAGAAACCAAAACAATGGATGGGCGGTTGAAGCTGAGTGCAATTTCACTCAGCGTATTTATTAATAAACAAACAAAAGATTTAAACAAAACAACAAAACACAAAACAAAAGGGCACGAGGGCCAAACAAATCAACAAACAAACAAGTAAGTGTCGTGCTGGAGAATCCAGCACGTTTTAGCAATTGTTTTTTTAAATGTGACTCGCTCTCTCCGCTCCCCGTACTCTCCTCTGTACACCCAACCTCGAGTGCAGAGAGCTGCAGGTTTATATACTCTGGCCGAGGGATTAACTAGTTGTTAATTATCTTATTATCCCTCGGCCAGAGTCTGCACGCGTTTGGTAAGGATGCATGACTGTCAGCTAGTTAAATAATCAGTAGCTGATCAGCCATGCATCCTCACTGGGTTTTTAAATATAATAATAAAAGACGCGGCGCTTTTACCCGCGCCGCAAACAAAAATACAAATAATAATAAATAGGGGCGGGACACTCCGCCACACATGCCCCCCCTTGTGCGCAGCACACATGGCCTTTTCGGCCACCTCCCCCCTTAGTCCCCAAAGTCCCGGTTAGCAGTCCCGGCGCAGGAACAGGGGCAGCAACGGACCAAAGGTGGCGGCCACGGTGGGATGTCCTCCTCCCACCCAAACAGCCGTAGCGTTCCAATGGCTCGCGCACAGGCCGGCTCCTCTGGCCGGCTCCTCTGGCCAAAAAATTTTTGGGGGTGGTCTCCAGACCTGCCCCCCCTTCTTCATGGCCGGCAGCTCCCCTCCGTGGGGCTCCGGCCACCCTCTCTCCTGCAGCGAAATTGCTGCGGGGGAAGCTGGTCTCCTGACCTCCCCCCCCTTCTTCATGGCTGGCAGCTGCCCTTCACGGGGCTCCAGCCACAGTATTTCCTGCCGCGAAAGTGCAGCTGGGGGAGCTGGTCTCCTGACCTCTCCCCCCTTTTCCATGGCCGGCAGCTCCCCTTCATGGGGTTCCAGCCATAGTATTTCCTGCCGCGAAAGTGCGGCTGGGGGAGCTGGTCTCCTGACCTCCCCCCCCCTTTTCCGTGGCCGGCAGCTCCCCTTCATGGGGCTCCAACCACATGATCTCCGGCCGCGAAAGTGCGGCTGGGGGAACTGGTCTCCTGACCTCCCCCCCTTTCTTCATGGCCGGCAGCTCCCCTCCGTGGGGCTCCGACCACAGTGTAGTGACCCCAGGCGAAGCAGGATCCCTGGCGACCCCAGGCGAAGCAGGATCCCTGGCGACCCCAGGCGAAGCAGGATCCCTGGCGACCCCAGGCGACAGCAGCGGACCCTCGGGAGCTGACGGCAGCGGCAGCGGACCCTCGGGAGGCGACGGCAGCGGACCCTCGGGAGGCGACGGCAGCGGACCCTCGGGAGGCGACGGCAGCAGCAGCAGCGGACCCTCTGGAGGCGACGGCAGCAGCAGCAGCGGACCCTCGGGAGGTGAACTCGGGAGGGGAGCCCCTGGCCATGGAGTTGGCAGCGGGAGCTCCACTTCTCCCTCGTTCCCTGTAGCTGGTGGCTCTCCAAAAGAGGCAGCCCCAGGCGATGCGGAGCAACAGACAGCCCCGGGCAATGCGGAGCAACAGGCAGCCTCGGGCGATGCGGAGAAACAGGCAGCCCCGGGCGATGCGGAGAAACAGGCAGCCTTGGGCGAAGCGAGGCAGGCATCCTTGGGCGAAGCGAGGCAGGCATCCTTGGGCAAAGCGAGGCAGGCATCCTTGGGCGAAGCGAGGCAGGGCAGGAGCAGTCCTTCCCATGAAGGTGGATGTGGAACCAGCAGGTATTCACCCTCTGCTGGTGGAGGTGGGAGGGGAAAGCAGTCCTCCCACGACGGCTGAGGCAGAACCAGCAGGCATTCACCCTCTGCTGGTGGAGGTGGGAGGGGAAAGCAGTCCTCCCACGATGGCTGAGACGGAACCAGCAGGCATTCACCCTCTGCTGGTGGAGCTGGGAGCGGCAAGCAGTCCTCCCACGACGGTGGAGGCGGAACCAACAGGCATTCACCCTCTGCTGGTGGAGGTGGGAGGGGCAAGCAGTCCTCCCACGGCGCTTGAGGCAGAACCAGCAGGCATTCACCCTCTGCTGGTGGAGGTGGGAGGGGCAAGCAGTTCTCCCACGACGGTGGAGGCGGAACCAACAGGCATTCACCCTCTGCTGGTGGAGCTGGGAGCGGCAAGCAGTCCTCCCACAGCGGCTGAGGTGGAACCAGCAGGCAATCACCCTCTGCTGGTGGAGGTGGGAGTGGTAAGCTGTCCTCCCACGGCGCTTGAGACGGAACCAGCAGGCATTCACCCTCTGCTGGTGGAGGTGGCGGAGGCAGAGGCAGCTCCTGCTGCTCTGCTCCTGGCGGTGGAGGTGGCAGCTCCTGCTGCTCTGCTCCTGGCGGTGGAGGTGGCGGAGGCAGAGGCAGCTCCTGCTGCTCTGCTCCTGGCTGTGGAAGTGGTGGAGGTGGCAGAGGCAGCAGGTATTCTTCCTCTGCTGCTGGAGGCCTATGTTCTGGACCTGTGGGCTTCCCCCCCTGGGCGCTGGATGCACGGGCTCCCCCCTTCTGGGCGCTGGATGCACGGGCTCCCCCCTTCTGGGCGCTGGATGCACGGGCTCCCCCCTTCTGGGCGCTGGATGCTCGCGCTCCGCCTCTTCATATTGCGTGGGGCATATGGCCAACGTGTGCCCATATGCCCCACAGCCAGGGCACAACTCCGCCACGAGGTTCACAATGTAAACCTCACAGTCATCCTCACCGATCTCCTCCTGCTGCTGCGGTTGCTGTAGCTGCAGCCTACCTCTCCCCCTTCTCTTCCTGCTCCTTCTCCCTGCCTTCCTCTCCTGGGCCAATTCCTCCTCTTTGAGGCAGGTGAGGCAGGTTTCCTGATCCACCTGCGGCGATGGTATGGCCTTCAGGTGGATCCACTCCTCCGCAGTCTCCACCTCACCTCGATCAAAGGCCTGCACAAAGAGGGGGTCTTCATATGGGCACACCTCAGGGAGGTGCCCATACTCCAGGCAGGCGAGGCACCATGTAGCCCCTCCTTCCTTTAAATCCCTCTGATGTGCATGCCACCTCTCCATGTAGGCGTCCACTTTATCCATTTTTTTTTTTTTTTTAAACACAAAAAAACACTATTTGAAAAAACGAACACAAAAAAAAACTTCCTTTGCTGTTCCTGGTCCGGCTGTTGGAGGCGTTGTTTGTCCCACGCAGGACACCATATGTGACAGACTGGCTCGCAGTGGTGACGTCACGGAACAGGAAGTAGAAACCAAAACAATGGATGGGCGGTTGAAGCTGAGTGCAATGGCACTCAGCGTATTTATTAATAAACAAACTAAAGATTTAAACAAAACAACAAAACACAAAACAAAAGGGCACGAGGGCTAAACGAATCAACAAACAAACAAGTAAGTGTCGTGCTGGAGAATCCAGCACGTTTTAGCAATTGTTTTTTTAAATGTGACTCGTTCTCTCCGCTCCTCGTACTCTCCTCTGTACACCCAACCTCGAGTGCAGAGAGCTGCAGGTTTATATACTCTGGCCGAGGGATTAACTAGTTGTTAATTATCTTATTATCCCTCGGCCAGAGTCTGCACGCATTTGGTAAGGATGCATGACTGTCAGCTAGTTAAATAATCAGTAGCTGATCAGCCATGCATCCTCACAGGGTTTTTAAATATAATAATAAAAGACGCAGCGCTTTTACCCGCGGCGCAAACAAAAATACAAATAATAATAAATAGGGGCGGGACACTCCGCCACACCCTGGTATCAGATAACGGGGCGGTCATAGTAAACAAGCTGGCTGATAGTGAGTCCCCGCACAGAGAACACAGGCATTTGCAGAGCTTTTTTGAGATGTTATAATAATAAAATAATGACTTGGATCGCATTATTGAGGAGTTTGGTGATAAAACGAGTGATCAGGAGATGATTGATCGGTATGTACGACTATTATTATTATTATTATTATTTATTTCTTACATAGGTGAAAGCTATAGCAAACGAAAGGGTGGGCGGGGCTGGAGATACCTAGTGAGTGCTTTGTTGATATGCAGGGCCATTTAAACCCATTTGACTGTGAAAATACTTTTAAACAGCGCGTCTAAAATTAACTGCACGTGTGAAAATTAATTAGACCTGGCGTGCCTGACGCGCATTTAATAAATGGACCGCAAAGGGTTAAATCCGGGATAATTCTGGTTGCTCTTCTTTGCACTCTTTCTAGAGCAGCAATATCCTTTTTGTAACGAGGTGACCAGAACTGAACACAATATTCTAGGTGAGGTCATACTAATGCATTGTAATGTTTTAACATTTCTTCCCTTGATTTAAATTCAACACTTCTCACAATATATCCAAGCATCTTTTGGCCTTTTTTTATAGCTTCCCCACATTGTCTAGATGAAGACATTTCTGAGTCAACATAAACTCCTAGGTCTTTTTGATAGTTCCCTACTTCATTTTCAGTATCTCCCATATGATATTTATAATGCACATTTTTATTGCCTGCATGCAGTGGGAACAACATAACAGTGCAGAAAAAACACACCGAACCGACCTTTAACTGCCCATTCCGTTCAATAAACAGCTGTATAAACAAAACCGCCCGGAACACAGCGTTCCGACGCTTCACAGAATATGTAAATAATACGCACAATGCAACTATGTGGGATGTCACACGGCTGGCTGAGTGGTGACGTCAGAACCAGGAAATGAATACACAGAGACAGGACAGATGAGGCGAAATGATGAAAGCGCTGTTGCGCGGTTTATTATAAATAAAAGGTTTAAACAAACAGAAGACAGGACACGGCACTTGAGGCCAAATAAAACAGATAAACAAAATGGACTAACACTTAAACAAGCGGTGGACGAACAGACAAACAAACACGGTGAGTCAAACAGTTATTATTACTATTCTTTTTGTTATCGTTTATTTTACCTCCTTCTCCACACCTGTTCTCCACTCACCGAACACACAACCCCGAGTGAGTAAAACGTGCATCTATATATACTGTTGTGCCGGGATTCAATTACCAATTAATTATTCACTTGAATCCCAGCACGTGAATTAATTATGTGCAACCTCGTGCTCAAATATCATATACTTTAAATGCACGTGAAGTGATGTGCAATCCCGTGCCTAAATACAATTATACATTTTAAATAACTCGTGCTGCACCCACCCATTTACAGACGTGCTCAAATTTGTTGGTACCCCTCCACAAAAAACGAAGAATGCACAATTTTCTCTGAAATAACTTGAAACTGACAAAAGTAATTGGCATCCACCATTGTTTATTCCATATTTTATAGAAATCAGACTTTGCTTTTGATTTTTTATTCAACATAATATTGTAAATAATAAAACAAATGAAAATGGCATGGACAAAAATGATGGGACCGCTAACCTAATATTTTGTTGCACAACCTTTAGAGGCAATCACTGCAATCAAACGTTTTCTGTAGCTCTCAATGAGACTTCTGCACCTGTTAACAGGTAGTTTGGCCCACTCTTCCTGAGCAAACTGCTCCAGCTGTCTCAGGTTTGATGGGTGCCTTCTCCAGACTGCAAGTTTCAGCTCTTTCCATAGATGTTCGATAGGATTCAGATCAGGACACATAGAAGGCCACTTCAGAATAGTCCAATGTTTTGTTCTTATCCATTCTTGGGTGCTTTTAGCTGTGTGTTTTGGGTCATTATCCTGTTGGAGGACCCATGACCTGTGACTGAGACAGAGCTTTCTGACACTGGGCAGTACGTTTCGCTCCAGAATGCCTTGATAGTCTTGAGATTTCATTGTGCCCTGCACAGATTCAAGGCACCCTGTGCCAGGTGCAGCAAAGCAGCCCCAAAACATAACCGAGCCTCCTCCATGTTTCACTGTAGGTATGGTGTTCTTTTCTTTGAAAGCTTCAATTTTTTTGTCTGTGAACATAGAGCTGACGTGACTTGCCAAAAAGCTCCAGTTTTGACTCATCTGTCCAAAGGACATTCTCCCAGAAGGATTGTGGCTTGTCAATATGCATTTTAGCAAATTCCAGTCTGGCTTTTTTATGTTTTTCTTTCAAAAGTGGAGTCCTCCTGGGTCTTCTTCCATGGAGCCCACTTTTGCTCAAAAAGCGACGGATGGTGCAATCAGAAACTGACGTACCTTCACCTTGGAGTTCAGCTTGTATCTCTTGGCATTTATCCTTGGTTCTTTTTCTACCATTCGCACTGTCCTTCTGTTCAATCTGGGGTCGATTTTCCTCTTGCGGCCGCGCCCAGGGAG